>NC_134832.1:144884465-145204056 GCF_004210375.1 Tachypleus tridentatus | reverse complement strand
CGCAAAACTTTGTGAATTATATTTGTATGACGTAATCTTCTTCGTTTCAGGAAAAAAAAAAGAAAATCAAAGAAAACTCGAAATTTGATTTCAGAATAATCTGTATTTGAAACCGTGTTAGTTAGTTTTCTTATCAGTACATACATCACACTAATAATCCAGCAGCACGACTATAGTTCGAAGTACAGACACAATTTGAATTTAACTTCAGTACAAAACACGAATATTAGTTGCTTTAGTTTTTCTCATTAGCCATAACGGATTAGCAGTTCCTTTACTTCAATAATAACGAACTTGTTTTTTCTTACGTTGTATGGTCTGCTCCGCTTTTGTTCCATCACGCGATATTCATGGAAACGCTTCAATTGTTCGCACGACATGTCTACTTTAAAACAATGCATCATCCAACTGTTTAGTTTCTTAAAATTCAGATACAATATATTTGGCATGCCAGATTTTTGGTTTGTTTTTTTGAATTTCGCGCAAAGCTACACGAGGGCTATCTGCGCTAGCCGTCCCTAATTTAGCAGTGTAAGACTAGAGGGAAGGCAACTAGTCATCACCACCCACCGTCAGCTCTTGGGCTACTCACTCTTTTACCAACGAATAGTGGGATTGACCGTTACATTATAACGCACCCACGACTGAGTGTGCGAGCATGTTTGGAGTGACGGGCGAACCCGCAACCCTCGGATTATGTCCAGTGCCTTAACCACCGGGACACGCCGGGCCGCCAGATTTTTTTTGTTACTTTTTTTAGTCTCATAAAATTTCGTTTATTTTTCTCACCTAACAAATAACACGTAGAGAGGCGGGGTCTCTCTCGTGCATAGTCACCCCCCTCGGGAAAATACTGTCACAGTTACAGTATCTTATCCTGCCAAATGTCAGAAGTTCATTAATATTTTCGTTAACTTAACCTATACACAACGAGACGTCTTTCAACGATTAGGGATCGTCTACTTATACAAAAATTCTTGACAGGATTTCGACATTTTTAGTATGGTATATCACTAACCAATCCACTTGTAACAAACACTGCGAAACGTGGTGAAGATCAGTATATCAATATGTTCGAAGTATCCGAAACAAAAGTACATTATCTATCTTGGTCCTAAATCATTTGAAATTCAAGCATTATATTTGTATACGCTGTACTGTCAGATAATTGTATGTTTTGCGTGCACTTTATATCACGCTTTTAAAGGGACAGGGAACCAGCGATAGTGCACAAGGTAAAACATCTAGTTTTTCTGCGTTTTAAAATTAACTTGTATTTTTAATTTATTTTAATTCGTTAACAGTTTTTGTAAAATATGTAACATTATATTTTATTATGGATATTATTTCGATTGTTAGCTCAATATTTAAATTTATGAGTAACCTAAGTTGGCCGAACGTCTTGATGTATTACTGGGATTACGGCCGATTACAAAGTGAGAACAAACATTTTTCACTGATGTACAGTACTGTGCAAAAGTGTTACGACAAGAGAATGTTTTGTCATTCTTTCCATTTTATTGGAATAGTTCTTCCATACTATTACAGAATCTAAGTTTCAACATTATGGAAATGCCTCACCATTCCCTGAATGAGATAGGGTGAGAATAGTTAAGTCTTTAGAATTCCTATACACTCGTACTAAGGGCATATGATAAGGGTTCTGCTTGAACAACAAACTGATCAAATTTAGGGTATGAAATAACTGTCATGGTATCTCATGCAGTGTCTTAACTACATAGAAAGAAGGTAACAAGAAGCTATCATATGATACCGTTATATGTTAGAAAAAAATCAACTTAATAGCACTCCAAAAATAAACATTTATAAAAAACAGTGTTTAACACTATATATACAGTTTTGTTGTCATGTCACGGCCTAAAAAGAATTAAAAATTATCAGTAGAACAGAGAAACTGTGGCAGAATTGAAATGCTCCCCAAACATTATCATGTATACCCTAGATCACGAAACTGAGGCAGGTAAGTCTGAAAAGAGGAAAATATTGGTAGAACACCTAAACTTAATGATACTGATGTTAAGCATCTTTTTCTACGTAGCCTTCAGGGCAAAAGGGAGACTGCCACTGATCTCAAGCATGAGATAAAGAACCATGTACCAACTAACAAAAAAATGTCCAGGTGTATAGCATCAAAAAGACTCGATGAGAATGAAGAATTTTACCTAATGTATTTTGTATTTTCTTGTATTCAACCCAATATCTTAATTAGACAAACCTTAACCAGGTTATTAGTTAAGAAGTTTGTTTTGATTTTGTATTTTATTAATTTCAAACTGCAGAAATACATTTAAAAGAAACATTTTAAAAACGATCTTGGGCTCTACCAGAGAGAATGCGCTGAGCTCATGTCAGCCACTTAAAATATATTTTGTTTTGCATTTTCTGCAATAAATCGTGTAAATTTAAGTAATACTGTGTAAACTTTGATAACAATTGTTGTTTTGGATAACTTAGTATCACAAATGATATTCCGAAAACAAAATGCCCTTTCCAGTGACACAGCAGTAGGTCTGCGGACGTACTATGCTAGAAAACGGGTTTTAATACCCGTGATGGCCAGAGCATAGATAACCCATCGTGTAGCTTTTTTGCTTAATTACAAAGAAAGAAAAAAAGAAACAAACAAACCTGATAAAAAATTTATACAAAATGTTTAGGAATTTTGTGACAATAACCAAAAATTCTAAGTTTATTGTCTTGATATACAAAGGGATATTTTTACAAGAAACCACAGCTCCACTTTACCAATTACCATTCATAATTTTGAACTGTTAAACAAAGGTGAAAGTTATTAGACAACAGCACCTGCCGCCAATTCTTGGGACACTCTAATCAAATAGTGGGATTTTAGAGTCACAATTATAATGCACTTAACGCTCCTAAGTGCATAATGCAATTTTGATATTTATCGGTAAGGGGATGTGGACAATGTTATCAGATCTTTATAGATGCAAATGTTTAATATTTACTCATATACTTGTATATTCAAAATAAAAGTATTTTACCTCAATCAATTTGCTTTTTCATTTTCTTAAATGAAAAATCTATCAATGAAAACATTGTCCAGTGAATAGTTTGAATTTGTTGTATAGTATCACCGTTTTCCGTTTACAACATAAACCCGAAATGTTTTACGTTGTTCTCTCACATTAACAGGACGTATGTTGCCTTCATTCACGTGTTCAACCATCCACTAATCTTTAAAAAAAACCGTTTAACACGCCTTACACTCCAGAAATATCCCACTACTCCTAGAAAACCGCTTCTCATTCCAAAGTTACAAACACGTCTCAATGTAAGATTTGTTAACTCTTTTGTTCTTTTGTTTTGAAACGCTGATTAATTTTTTTTATTCATTAAAATATTTTTTTTACAAGACGCATCAATCGTCTACTATATTGTGGCATACGTTGTCATCAACGTTTGGTTTTAATCTAGTTTGTGTCTGTGCAAGAAAACACGTGCCCTTCGAATGAACAAATCATATCGTTTTAAATCTTGTATCTTCCTTTGACTAAATGCATCTACAACGCTAAAATCAGGGGTTCGATTCCCCTCGGTGGGTTCAGCAAATAGCCCGATGTAGTTTTGCCATAAGAAAACACATACACACTAAATGTATCTGAGCCTATGGAAGGGACCAGCATTTAATTTCCAAGCTATTACCACCTCAAAAACATTTTATTTATTCTCAGTCCATTATGTTGTCCAAATTTACTAAGTATTCATTCACATAAAAGAATGGTTTACTTTCCCCTTGGTTTCCGTGTGTTTACACCCTTAATAACGTGTTTCATTTTTCATTGATGTATATTTTTCCCTCCAGGTTTCGTTGTTGTATCTATTCTGGTTTTTGTGTTTTCTTCCTTTTAAACAAAGGATTAGTTGGTTTTTATTATACAGATGTTTCATGTTGTTCCTTCATTTCTTTTATGTTTTCATGTTAATGGTTTTTACTCCGTTCACTGATGTTCATTACTTTTTTTTTTCATCCCATTATTTAGCAAATGATTTTCTTAGATATGAATCCTTTACTGTTGTTGTTGTGTTAACTTTACTGTTGTTGTTACCTACCAAAAACAACTTCTAGAGTAACTTCTTGTTAACTGATGTTACATTGCTGTTGTTAAAACTAAACTTATCATTCATTATTCAGGGATTACTCTTATGCTATTTCAGTAAACAACAATTACTGTGCGTAGCACCCCTGAAACCTTTTTAACCATGGGGGCGTTGTGATGTTACGGTTAGTCTTGCACTGCTAAATTAAGGACGGTTAGCGCTGATAGTCCTCGTGTAGCTTTGCGCGAAATTTAAACAAACAAACAAATAAAAGCACCCCGGAAGTATGTAAAATAACAACAGGATTACGACAAATCGGAGTTTAACTAATCACAGGTGTTAAATTCAGTTGGGATTTCAGACGAATATAATTAAAAATACTTCTGTTCAAGCACGCTGAGAGCTGTGTTTGAAAACATCAAAGAATGATGTTTATAGATAGATCATATTGGTGGAAGTTTTGAAAATATTTTTTTTAGTTATTTTTATTAATGCGTAATAGCATCCAAAGATTGTCACGAGTATTTAACCTCCAACTTTCTCACAGGTATAAGAATATAAAACGTTATTTCTTACCAATACAGATGAGATATAACAATGCTTTCCACTTAGCAATGAAACTTGGTACCGAGATAATATGAATTACGACAATAATTTCTACTTAGCAGTGAAACTTGGTACACAGATGAGTTACAACAATGCTAACTACAAAACAAAGAAACTTCGTAGGCAAGTAATATAAGATAGAGGACTTTATGCTATTTAGTACCATTTTGTACACAGGTACAAATATTACGTCTCAAATAATTTCTGCACACAAATGCTAGGAAACATTAAAGCTTTAAACTGAACCAACAGCTTCTATTTTAGTTGATATTTTATGTACTTATTTACAAATTAAATAGCAAGATATGGTAAAATTATTTTTTAAAAAAGCCTGAATTTTCCGTATAATTTTGATGGTACAAGTTACTAACTGACAGAGTACACAATACACGAGTCTGAAAGCAGAAGTTAAGAAGCATACAAATAATGGGTACAACCACGTGTGAACATTGTCGTGGTGTCAGACACGCAGAAAAAAAAATCCGCCACGGATTCAGAAAATCAATTACAAACGATCTCCTGCTTTATCATGATCACCCTATTGTCTGGTTCTGCTGAAATATTGCTACAATGTTGTTGTTTTTTACATTTTTACGATTATCGGAAATATCTCGAGACGTGAAATCGTTTGGCATCATATAAAGAAACAAAACGTTTTTTCTCTACAGAAATACTCATTACATCGTTCTGTTCGAGTTAAAAAACACACACGGAAACAGGAGTTCATGTATTCAATATACATTAGAAATATTGAGGCGTGAGCGCATCCACAACTCAAAAAATCTGTAAATAGAATAAATCGCTATTTTGCAGACATGACGTCTATACAATTCTCGGCTATGAACGACACCACAAATCGTCCGTTTCCCTTTTCAAGTAATTAGATAGCTGGAAGAAAGTTTCAATTGAGAATTCACTAACAAGTGTATTTAAATTAAATAACTCATCAGGAACATGTTTTGAAAAAGCTACTGGATCATTCAAACGTTACATACAGAATACACGTACAATGGAAGACAAGAATTACTGGATCATTCAAACGTTACGTACAGAATAGGGGTACAATGGAAAACAAGAATTACTGGATCATTCTAACGTTACATACAGAATACAGGTACAATGGAAAACAAGAATTACTGGATCATTCTAACGTCACACAGAGTAATAAAGATACCTAAGCCCAACAGTGTGTGTGACTTACATAGACTGCAGGCCAAATTCTAATCTGTATGTGGATGAGAGAGTGGGGGGTGGGTGGTAACCGACGATTGGAAGCACCTTATTTGCTAATAAAATCCGAATCAGTTACACCCCTAGGAGTTATACACTTCGATATCAGGTTACAATCTGGGGAACGTGTGCTCACTTCCCCGTTCCCGTTAAGGCTATGGCGAGATAAGTTATCTGTGTGTTGTCTAGTTTTAAGGCACTATTTTCATGGTGACATCTTGTACGGGAAACAAGCCACTAAGCTGAACACAAGTTTTTTGGACAAAATTATTGAAACATTACTATGAAACGTAAAGAATACCAGGCCCATTATTAGCACTATTGATGTAGGAAAACCGTATAACGTCGTGTAAATGTTTTTTAAAAGTGTTCCTTGAGCAAGAAATCAGCTGAACCAAATCAGTGTTATCGTCAGTTTTGATAAAGTATTAACACTTCTGAAAAGCAGCCTGGTTGGCGTAACGGGTCATAACAACCAAACAATTTAGTTTTAATCAGCTTTGACAGGATAGTAGAAACATTTCTGGAAACATCAACAAGCACTAAATCCTGTTAGGCTGACAGTTTTGTTTATCGTTTAAAAATGTCAAGGATATTTGTTTTCATTCCCGATATTGCTGATTGTCAGTGTTACGTTTACTGTACAGCAGGTGAGTAAGGGTTGAATATCAGTGTTACGTTTACTGTACAGCAGGTGAGTAAGGGTTGAATATCAGTGTTACGTTTACTTCACAGCAGGTGAGTAAGGGTTGAATATCAGTGTTACGTTTACTTCATAGCAGGTGAGTAAGGGTTGAATATCAGTGTTATGTTTACTTCATAGCAGGTGAGTAAGGGTTGAATATCAGTGTTATGTTTACTTCATAGCAGGTGAGTAAGGGTTGAATATCAGCGTTGCAGAAATGAATTATTTGAGCCGTAATCTTTGTACCTGTGTACAAAATGGTACTACATAGTATAAAGTACTCTTTCTTATATTACTTGCCTATGAAGTTTCTTTGTTTTGTAGTCAACATTGTTGTAATTCATATTATCTAAGTACCAAGTTTCACTGTTCAGTAGAAAGCATTGTTATATCTCATCTGTATTTGTAAAGTTTCCTGCCTTGGTAAGAAATGACATTTTATATTCTTATACCTGTGAGAAAGTTGGAGGTTAAATACTCGTGACAATCTTTGGATGCTATTACACATTAATAAAAATAACTAAAAAAAATATTTTCAAAACTTCCACCAATATGATCTATCTATAAACATCATTCTTTGATGTTTTCAAACACAGCTCTCAGCGTGCTTGTACAGAAGTATTTTTAGTTATATTCGTCTGAAATCTCAACTGAATTTAACACCTGTGATTAGTTAAACTCCGATTTGTCGTAATCCTGTTGTTATTTTGCATACTTCCGGGGTGCTTTTATTTGTTTGTTTTTTAATTCCGCGCAAAGCTACACGAGGGCTATCTGCGCTAACCGTCCATAATTTAGCAGTGCAAGACTAGAAAGAAGGCAGCGAGTTATCACCACCCACCGATAACTCATGGGCTACCCTTTTTACTAACGAATAGTGGGATTGAAGGTCATATTACAACGCTCCCACGACTGAAAAATCGAGCATGTTTGGTGCGACAGGAATTCGAACCTGCGACCCTCAGATTACAAGTCTAACGCCTTAACCCACCTGGCCATGCCGGGCCAGGCTGATAAAGATCTAAATTGAGTAATAAAATTGAATCGGGTGTGCGCCGCCTCACGCTTCGTATTGCTGGAGCACAGAAATATAGCTAATGAAGAAGAGAAAAATATTTCACAGGCTACTTTACACTAGTCCTGTCAAAACGAATATCAAGTGCCGTGAATATTGAAGATTCTCACATGTATCACTTACAGCGCAAGAACAAGAAACAAGTTAAAGTATGTTTTTAAGTATTGTAATTGGAAATAATGTTTGTGTTGGGGTGACAAATATTTCGTCTTCATAGTTAATCACGTTTTGTGAAATGGGTGGCGTTAAAATGTACTTTCATTTAGTTCCCCATGTTGTCAAATATACCTTTTGTTTAACTTTTTCTTGTACCACTGTGGGTTCAAATCCCCGTCGCAGCAAACATGTATGCCCTTTTATCCGTGAGGGGGCGCAATATCACTATTCGTTGGTAAAAGAGTAGCCTAAGAGTTGACGGTGGGTGGTGATGACTGACTGCCCTTCCTCTAGTCTTACACTGCTAAATTAGGTACAGTTAGAGCAGATAGCCATCGTGAAGCTGTGCGCGAAATTAAAAAAAAAACATAAACAAACGTAACACTGCTATTACAGCGTTGTTCACCTGCTGTGCAGTAAACATAACACTGAAATTCCACCCTCACTCACTTGCTGTGCAGTAAACCTGCTACGCAGTGTAATGTTACGATCAATCCTACTATTCGTTGGTAAAAGAGCAGCCCAAGAGTTGGCGGTGGATGGTGATGATTAGCTTCCATTCCCTCTAGTCTTACAATGTTAAATTAGGGACGGCTAGCGAAGATAGCCACCGTGTAGCTTTGCGCGAAATTCAAAGAAAAACTCTACCAGCCTACCCTCGAATTGAAATTCTTTTAGGTACAATTCGAGTAAGTTAATCTACGAGACCCTGGTTGTTGTCAAATACATCAACCGGATGAGTTTAAACTCCCAAGCCCAAAACTGTAATAATATCTCAAATCGGTAGAGAGACAAGGGAGTTATGGGCTTAAAAATTTGTACTAGGAAAAACCAAAAAAACTCAGAGCCGTTCCATGAGCCGCTATATATACCACGGCTAAAAATTACGAATTCTGCTAATTTTTTTGCAAGATTAGAGATATTTTCCTGTGAAAGATGAAAGTATTCGTTTTCAAAATGAAATCTTCAACACAAAAATCACAAGTTATTATCCTGACCACGTGTTTCGTTGTTATTTTAGTTGTACAAAATATATTTTCAGAACAGAAATATGTTTCGTGAAAGTTTAAATCGTTATTATGGTTAGTAAAACTATTTTGTGCGGCACGTGCCTGCGTTTCTACCCTTTACTACATAATAGTACCATCACATAAAATATAGTTGCTAATAACACAATTTGATCTGTTTCAACACCTGTGGCAATACTAGCTATATAGCAAACACTGTCTTCTACAAAAACACAGTACATAAATAAGACTGCAGAAATACATTGGTGGTATAGTGAAGTGATTACATTTTAAATGTAGAGATTACAGTAACTCGGGAAAGTGGAGACGATAGTGTAAAGTGGTTAAGCCATTTCCGGTGTTTAATGGAAAAACGACGACTTCTTTTATCGGGATGTTTTATCGATTAGAACATTTCAGATGCTCTCTTTATGTCTGTCGTTTTTAAACAAGTTTTTATGTTTTCTTCAACCAGCAAAATAAAGAAACAAAACAACTGATAGAGAATACAATACAGATTAACAATCGATACAGAATAATAATAGATTAATATCCAATTATAGTTTTTATAACGATGTAACTCTGCAAGGATGGAAAATGTTGCAGAAAATATCTCGTGTTATTCACGTATGTGTCTAAAAAAATATTTTCGGTATTGCAAATTCTGTTACCTAAAGTAGTATTTATCTCATGTATCCTTAATTGGTTAAAAGAAGCCAACTGTTTCTGTACGTCATGTTGTTTATTACTTACGTACAATCACAAGAAAATAAAATACACAAATAACCTTACCCAAGAGAATTATTACTGGTGTTTAAAAATGGCAGTTGTCATGTAAGCGCGTGATAAGGGATCTGTCAACCATTCAGATGTAACGCCATCACTACCCTCACAAGGTTCACTGCCAACCATTCAGATGTAAAGTCAACATCACCCTCACAAGGTTCACTGCCAACCATTCAGATGTAAAGTCAACATCACCCCAATCAGGTTCGCTGCCAACCATTCAGATGTAAAGTCAACATCACCCCAATCAGGTTCGCTGCCAACCATTCAGATGTAAAGTCAACATCACCCCAATCAGGTTCGCTGCCAACCATTCAAAAGTAACCCCAGGAAACCACACAAAATGGCCAGTATAATATAACCCTAGAGTAATGGAGGCAAGAAATAATTTTTAAAGTAGGTCATTCCCGCGATCTAAACAGATCGAATAGAAACAACATGGATTTATAAAATGACTGCTGAGAATTCTTCTGCAATATATTTTTTTGGAAAAGAAAATAATTCCATGACAGCGTATTTCTTTTCGAAAGTAGACGGCATCAACTCAGGAGGCTTCAAGCAGCAAGCATATCCGTAAAACTGCAAAACTAAAGTTGGCATCAATGTAATGAGCACAAAAAGTGTGAAAATCACTTGACTGATTTATGCCGTGGCACGTTTTATACCCACATTCAAAAACTACCAATTAACAGTAGTCGGTTCTAACGTGGGTTATATACAACAAAAACAGAAAAACCGTACGTAGTTATGACTTTACTCTCTCTAAAGGAAATTAGAGGTTACACTTTACTGTGTTTATTGTACGACTAGCAGGCACGTGCTCTGTGATATAATGTCCTTGTACTCGCGTATTCTCTACTAAAGTACTCTGTAATATATAGTAACCTTATAAGCGCGTGCTCTGTGTAATAATGTTCTTGAACCACGTGCTCTGTAAAACATTGTGGCCTGACAAATATCTGCTCAGTATCGGAAACATACATTTTCATTACAATACAGACTGCGTTGTCAATAACACCCCCCCTCAACCCCATCGTTCTTCACTATCTTACTGTCACGTAAAGTTGAGATGGCTCAACAACACCAGGAAATGTACGATTTCAAAATCCGACGGTTATTACAGCAACGTCGTAAAACCTGTTAGCTGTGTCTTCTCTTCTACATGGAGTGAATATAAGAACCCCACGTGCGATTTCACAAAGAAAAATTCTAAATGCAACGTGTAGTATCACTAACATGTAGGAATGCTGAAATCAACATAAAGTAATTGTCACAAAGAGAAATGTCAGAAACAACGTGAAGTTACTGTCACACGGAGACATGTTGGAAATAACAGAGTAAATGTCACGTGAAGCAGGAAGGGGCAGAAGGACGCATGAAGGGGTCACCCGTTGTAATAATTCGTACCACTATCCAAGAGTATGTTGTCAATAATTCAGAATTCAGATACAAAATTGACGTCACATACCTAACTTTGCAATTTGTGGTGTCGTGGCATCAGGAGAACGTGCGCATGTCATGAATCACGAGAAGAATTATGCACTCTGTAGGCTACAAAAAGGCATTACATATGAACTTAAAAAGCGAGAAATAAAAATGTTACTCTAAATTTTGATTTTTATTTACTTTCGGGAACCATGCGCAAGTACGGACGATATAATATTACATTAATCATAAATACCGGTGAAATAACGGGTTTAGTTTATGTAGACTCACAGCTTCCATGTTTGAACCCACGTCATTCAGTTGCTGCCTAAAGCTGTTTATCAAAAGTAGTTTTTATACGCACACCACACTGTTATCGACGCCATTCTTTTACAACTCAGATACACACATTCAACTTTCTTGTGTGTAACAATTCAAATTTGTAAAATTAAGCTGTCGCTCAATGTTACGAAGTTATACATCACATTTCGTTCAAGAATCTTGTGAAAACGAGGAATGTGAAAAGCTTGTAAATGAAATTCTTATTAGCAGATTAAAGTTTAACTCGTATTTAAACTCCCACTCAAGCTACTATTGTATGTTATACCCATTACTTGTTATAATATCCTTTGTACACCTTTATTGGAAAATACAACACTTGATTTATACAATTTATTTGTGATTACATTCACACTGTGTTAACACATTTATGATTTTATATCAATAACATTTATACTTCTAGATTGTACTAATATTCCTCGTATGATACCTTTTACATCTGATAACATTCCTGGTGTTTATGCTATTCAGTTTTCATTGTATCCCCAGAGATGCCAACTATTTCAAATGACTGAGCGTAATGATTGTAGACAGAGCCCTTTATCATTTGTGGCTACTAGGCCTGGCCAATGTCTAAGCTGTTTATTAATATACTATTATTATAGTTATTATTTATTACTGCTATAGATTGCTCATTTATGACTGTGTTTTGTGTATTTAATAAATAAATTTTAAAAAATTCTTTTGAAATTATGTTTTTTTATTTAGTTCAGAGTAACAAACATACTGGTAAAACAACATTGAACATGCACAAACAGTAAGCAGAAAAAGCCTTTGTGTAAGGACTAGTTTATATCATGTTTATGAAATTTATTGTAATAGTTTTGCAGCTTTTGCAGCCTTTGCTTTCATGAGAATGTCTCTGGATGGTTGGGAGTTATAACAACATTGTCCATTTGACTGCATACACATCTTGCGTGTTATAATACTGCTCAAAACTGAGGTGCTCAAGTTTGGTCTGAACTTGCTTTTGTTTTTAGTCACTAAATTAAATATCCTTTCACTGTCAGCATTAGAATGGAAGATTGTAAGAATTCCAAGCATAACCCTACACAGAACGTCATACTTCTGGTTGCCATTTCCATCCTTCACTGTAGACAGCTGAACCCAAAACTTGTCAACATTAAACTGAAGGACAGTTTCTGAGAAAGTATCAATTTGATAGTTCAAATATTGCCCTTCCAACTTGTCAATAGTGTTGTGCTCATGTGTATTGACAAGGACAGGATACCTGTCTGTAAGAAGCATAGAGAAGAGAAATCTTTGCTGACTTTCAGTTTTGGATCAGCAACCTCTGCGTGAATCAGAAGTTCATCATTTAGAGGGAAGTGTTTCATCATGTAATTTGTAGCTGCAATATAGTATTTCTTGACACTGGTGTAGAAGCTGATCAGGTCTAGGTCCTTTTCATATTTAACAATGCATTCCTTGTCAGCATTTACAATAGAAACTGCCTCATCAGATTTGTGTAAGGATTCATTGTTGTAGTCAAGTTCAGTGATGTTGCTTCAAGATATTCTGGCTTGATGTACCTGACAAGTATACTTTTAACTTTGTAATCAGTTCTATGCATAATGTGTATGCAAGGTTCTTCTCTTTGCAATATCAAATTGGTTTGCTCAAATAGAGGAATTGCAGACTGAAGAAAAAGACAAAATAACAAGTTTATTTTGTTTTCCAAGAAAACTGTTAACTTATCTAGCTTGTTCTGTGCATAACTTTTCTTGGTTACTTCCTTGATAGCTTTCGTTGTCTTCTCTTTTTTCATTGATTGTCTCTTCTTTAGTCCAAGGTCAGACTGCCTAAACATATATTGAGTTATATCAAATGTTTCTTTGTCTGCTGTTGGAGACTGTTGTCTAGTGTCCCTGTGTGGCTGAGAGGATATTTTGACTGTTAAAGTCTTGCTGCCTGACTGAGCTGCACGTTTAGATCCTTTTAAAATCTAGTTTTACCTTCTCACAGTAAAAATACTTCTTCAATGCTTTCCACATATCCAATATTCTGTTGAGCCACACCCCAAGTGATACCCATCTTGTGTTATCAATTTGTAGAGTTTTTCTTGTTTCCTTGTCATACAATCCTTGAAACTCTTTGAAATGTTTTTTCTACTAGCACTTTTGTCCAGAAAATAGTAGACATCTATCAATACATCAGAAACTGGGCAGGGCAGTTCTCTGTAAGCTTTCTGGACAGCAATATTCATGAGGTGACAGACACAGCCCATGAAGTAAATGCTGGTCTGTTGTCTTGAGATGTGTCCCATCACACCTTTAACCATACCAGACATAACTGAGGCATTGTCTGAAGAAAAACTAAGACAGTTTTCCCATGGAATTTTCCTCTTTGTCAGTTCGTGTTCCAAAAGCTTGCAAATATTCTCTCCCATTGAAGCTTCTTTCCATTCCACCATTGTCAAAATAGAACAAACAATTTTTCCAAGCAAAGGGTCAAGATATCGTACAACCACTAGATACAGTTTTGAGTCATCCATGTCTGTGGATCCATCTGTGGCTAAACTGTAAACACTGTTAGTAACTATGCTTGAAATCATTTTGTCATCTTCGCAACCAAACATTTGTACAATGGTTGTAGTTTTGGTTCTAATACAGCCATATTTTATTGCTATATCAGAGTCTGGGAACATTTTTCTGAATAGATGTCCTGCATGATCGGCTACAGCTAGGGGTAAATTATGAGCAATGATGAACATCACTTCTGCATTTATGGTTTCATATTCTGAATTGTTACTCATAAATGTCGTTATCTGCATTGTTTTTGTCTTCGCCTCAGCCTTTCCTTGGCGAGATGTCGATTTTGTATGTCTGAAACAATCGTTTATCCCACCATGCACCACACAAAACCCGATGTGACAAACTACAAAACGTATGCTTGTCACTGACTTTTGATGCAATGACCGGATATTTTGCACTATACTCTTTCCTAAACTTTTGATTCACAGTTTTAGTCCTTTTAGATTTGCCAGAAACAAGAGAATCTGGTGAACGAGGCCTCTTTTTTCCCACTTGTGAACGATCGCATTGGTGTTTCTGTGCCGCTCAGAAAACGACAAATACCCATCTACGCGAGCGCTGATTGGCTGACAAGCACTGATGACGTAACTATGGATTCCCCACGTACCCAGTATGAAGAAGCACCGCACTCAAACTATTGGTAGACGTCGGAGGTACAAATATTTTTTATTATTTCAAGCACAAACATGATTATCGCAAGTAGCCATTTGGGCTGTCTTTTATTTATTATCAAAATTTATTTGTATCTCACTAGAAATTTTCTTTTCACCCCTTTCAAGCCCTGGGGAAACAATTTATCACTTTATTGCATAGGCCTATATAATATATGATAATTTGGGAGTTGCAACAAGCAGTAATATTTGTCTGTATGAGCGTATAGTCGTAATGTATACACCAAAATCGTAATAATTACGCTCAAATCATAATGGTTGGTATCTCTGTATCCCTAGTGTTTATACTATTCACTTGTGACTGTATCCCTAGTGTTTATATTATTTACTTGTTACTGTATCCCTAGTGTTTATATTATTTACTTGTTACTGTATCCCTGGTGTTTATATTATTAACTTGTTACTGTATCCCTGGTGTTTATATTATTAACTTGTTACTGTATCCCTGGTGTTTATATTATTAACTTGTTACTGTATCCCTGGTGTTTATATTATTAACTTGTCACTGTATCCCTGGTGTTTACTCTTCAGTTGTGATTGTATCCCCTGTATTTGTCTGATTAAACATAAACCAAGACAAAAAACACAAACTTTGTTGTGCATGTTTCAGAAGAACGTAACATTATTTTGTGTCATCGTAATTCATGTGATAAATTATATATTCAAGAATAAGCACACACACTAATAATTCAATGCCATACACATAGCACTAACCAGAACCAAATTCTATAAAAACCTAACACTGACTCAAAACTGTAATTTCCAATGATGTTTGTTTGTGGAGCAAGTAGGTCACGTAACGTGACGTCCGTATCTTCAAAGATAGTTACGGCCCTAGCTATGCATAGAAAGGGAGTGGGGCGATTATTAGCTGGTGAAGTTTAAAACCAAACCAGCTGATCTATTTCCGGGTATAAAATGTTGCTTCATGTGCATATCATCACTAGTTGAGCTATTAACAGGTATAGAACTACCTTTATATACCCGACAATCACAACCATGTGCTTGTTGAACATCTCATTCTAAAACCATGGGGTTTAATATGTAATTGTTCCTCCCCTAGCCGATATAATAGCCTCCACTCTTCTGAGAAGGCTTTTCACTAAACTTTGGAATATGAAGATTCGCTCCTATTCAGCCACAAGAGCATTAGTAAGGTCGGATACTGATGTTGGCCTGACTCGCAGTCGGAGTTCCAATTCATCCTAAAAGTGTTCGATGAGGTTGATGTCAGGACGCTGTGCAGGCCAGTCAGGTTCTTCCACACCAACCTCGGCAAACCATGTCTTTATGGACCTCGCTTTGTGCATGGGGGCATGGTCATGCTGAAACAAAAAGGGGCCTTCCCCAAACTGTTGTCACAAAGTTGGAAGCACATAATTCTCTAGAATGTCACTGTATGCTGTAGCATTAAGATTTCCATTCATTGGAACTAAAGAGCCTAGCCCAAACAATGGAAAATAGTCCCAGACCATTATTTCTCCTCCACAAAACTTTACAGTTAGCACTATGCATTCAGGCAGGTAGCGTTCTCCTGGCATCCGCCAAACGTAGATTCGTCCGTCAGACTGCCAGATAGTGAAGCGTGATTCATCACTCCAGGGAACGCGTTTCCACTGCTCCAGAGTCCAATGATGGTGTGCTTTACACCATTCGAGCCAACGCTTGGCATTACGCATGACATTTCAAGAAGCTACAGACGAACAGTTCTTGTGCTAACATTGCTCCCAGAGGCAGTTTGTTCAACGTGGCAATATCATAGGATGCCACCTTTCCAACAAGTGCTGGTATTTTGCTAACAGATGCAGCTGAAATAGCCAAACCCACCCATTAGAAGGAGTGTCCACATACCTTTGGCCATATAGTGTATATACTAGTACCAGCTGAACTATTTACGAGCATACAATATACCTATTCACGTAGAATAGTGTGGAAGTTAAAGTCATCTATTTACAGTTAAAAGGTATACAAAATGATAAAATCAGTATACAATAAACAGTCATTAAAAACATGGACTTGCCCTAAAAAAATTGTCTTACAATACTAACTTCAAGGTAACGTAAAAGTTATGACTGGGACTTTATATATAAGTTATATACCAATAACGCCATCTAGACTTACACTATCCAGTTGTCGTCGTCGTTTATTATTAGCACAAAGCTACACAAAGGGCTATCTGTGCTCTGCACACCAAGGGTATCGAAACCCGGTTCCAGACGTACTTACCGCTGTGTCACTAGGGGGCTGAACTACCCAGTGTTACAAAACATCTGTCCAGTACTTTACAATTTCTAGACCTGAAACAGTTTCCTCCGATATTTAATTTGTTTGTAAATTATACCTGTTTTATCAACTTAGTCCCATTCCAATCTGTAACAAGAGATGTTTCCATCTCATTCTGCTAAGACCGATTCACTAACTTTATGTTTCTCTGTCGTGTTTTCACGTTCCTTGGTCCTGTATTTCGCATTTCTACATGTTTGTTCAATATAATCTCGGCCATATTTATCATGTTTTTATATTATGTCTTTTGTACTCGTAAAATTTTAATTTACAATACGGAGAGAATATTACACTAAATTCTATGTAATTTTTATTATATTACCTATTCTTGTAGGTGAGCCTTGAACATATGGTAAACAAACTCTCCTGTCATATATTTTACTTTTTTCCCCTCTAACCTTGTACATGTTATTCTTCTTAATGTATTTATATGTTAATGATATAATCTATCAATAATTTCGGGTGAATATTCTCTATCTCTCGCTACATATTTTAAGAAATTTAACTCTCCATCACAATCATAAGTGCGTAATTTATGGCTCTAAACACAAAGTCGGACATTTTCTGTGCCCGTGGTTGATACCGTCTATTAGGTAATGTTTTTCAAACGAGACTCAAAACTCGAACGCTTTTCATTAATTGATTATTGTTCTTCTGAAGAAGAATAGCACCTTAAAGTACAATAAGTTGTTTACCAACATGACCTGTTTATAACCATAGCCTGGTTTACCACATCATACACAACTACATAGCTTTGCAACTACAGCCTGGTTTACCAACTCCTAAACAACTAAACAGTGTGTGCATAACCACAGCTTGTTTTTACCACCACCAACACAACTACATAATATGTGCGTAATCATAGACTGGTTTACCACCTCCTACACAACTACATGATCTATACATTACCAGTGGTTTCTTTAACTTCTATATCGCTCTCACATTTAACGAAACTAAAAAACTAAGTAACAGATGTTTATAATCTCAAAATCAACATTGTACTTAACTTTCAGTTTTAACTTCAATATTGTATCCGTAGACAAATACTAAATACAAAAATAAATCACATAAACGTGAAAAACAATTTACTACTTTGATAAAAAAAAAATGCGTTCCTTACATTTTATCTTGACTTCTTTCTCAAACACAAGTTAGTTACTAATTCTGCCGCTAGGATTGTCTTGTAGTCGTTATACTTGTTAAAAGCTTAACCATTCACACCACAAATAGTTGTATGTTTTTCTGTCAGTGTGTCAGCAGACACTAAAATGACGTCACATAAGGGACACTTACATTGTAATTTGTACGGATGCCACGAATCACTAGAAAATTATGCACCCTTTAAGCTACAATATGAAATGGTAAATGAATTTCAAAACAAACACAAAAAGTTACTATTAAAGTTTGGTTCTATTTTCTCTTGAAACAGAACACTTTCTAGAACCCTGCGGATGTGCATCCACAATACGATCAATACTTCCGTTTCTCCATTTCAGCGGTTTTTATTTCCTTAAGTTATTTTGTTCTGTAAGCAGAATTTCTTTCTCAGACCACTGAAATTCAGGCACCTCACAAGAGTTATCTTTAATAACAATATTGTGGTCACGTGCTATTCCATAACGTTTATCAACCACAATACAATTTGTACAAGTAATTAAACGAACAGTATGGTGAGTAGTTCAATAAGTGTTAATGAGAGTAACTTTCCTTCATTTCAATATCCTCATTTTGGACACGTTTTACAAGTTGTGTTTCGATATTGCGTTAGTAAAAAAAAATATTGCGTACATACAAACCTAGAATTCACTCATCCTTGACTGTTTATATTTCTGAAGTTAAAGTAAACACAAGCCGTAACGTTTGTTTAAATAATTGTTATTAAAATTCACCAATTGTATTTATTTTACGACTGTATCCACCCCACCCCCCTCAGTCCACTGATAAATTACAAAGTTCTCGTCACCTAACTTCGACTGTTCACGCTTCAGCGAGTTCAGAATAAGTAAACCCCTTCATAATACATTTGACGTCCACAGATTAAATGGACTTCTTTTACACCCATAAAACTAGTTATTTGTACATTTCCAGTAGTTTGCCTGGTAATAAAAAGTCGTTTTAGCTAAAAATTATAAGATTATTATACAAATAACACTTCATAGAAGAAAAACAAAATATAAAAGTATTAGGAAACATGTTGTTTGTCAAGTTGCGGCCGTCATAAGTAAATAACTAACAATGATTATGTCAATGACCGCTGAAAGATTCGTCAGTTAAACTCTAATGGTTCCTTCATCTGTTAAAATTCTTAATGGAACTTTAAACTTTGATTTTCTACAAAATAATTCTAGTTCACACCTTCCCCATGAAAATGGATTTTTTTTTTTTTATTAATTATTAGATATAACCCCCAATGTGGAAAACTCCCCATTAAGTATTTCCCTAATCACTGCTGGTCACCACATAACCTCAACCCTTCAAGTAGATAGGTTCGGTAAAGAATGTTTATTGTGTAATTTCGCACTGATCTACGATACATATTTCACTGACCACTGGCAAAGTAACTAAAAAGAAGGCAGCTGTTCAACAGTACTCACCAATATCTTATGCTACCAATATCTGACCGAGTAGTAGGAAGGATCTGACTGTCATTCTTATAGCGCACTCGCTCAACCGAGCGAGAAGTTCATTCGCGGGACAGCGGGCCGCGAACAATAAACCCTTGTATTTATACTCTGCACACATTAATCACTAAGCCTAGCCGCGGCGAATAAATAACGTCTCTCAACACTTGCTTAACTCCAATTGGTTTTAGTTCCTGTTATCATGAATCTTTGAACTGTTTCACAGTTTTAATATGATAGTAATACAAGCGAAGTTCAAACTAATACAAAGAATTATTGACAGAAAAGCATGTTTTAATTCCAGAGATACATTCAAAAGTTCATTACGGTCTGTTTTGTTTTTTTTTATTATTTTTAGAAGGCTTACCTTTCCTAAACAGTGCCTCTTATTCATTGCCAGCAAAGCAGCAGCCGCCGCCTGGTGATCGGTGAACTCCACAAAACAGTACGGATCATTTCCAGTCTAAATATGAGAAACACAAAAGGTAATATAAAATAATATTACCATGGTAACTCAAATCAAATTACAAATACTCCTCTTCGTATATCCGAAAATACTTTATGTCAACAAGAACATTTTGTTTAACAAACGACAGTAGTATATAATACATACTTTTAACACTTCAAATTTCAAAAATAATTCAACAAACATTACGAAACGTCATTCTTCACTTACAAAAAAAAAAAATATTCACAGAAAACGGTATCAACTATTTGAATTCAATAGATACACTCTGCAAAGCTACTTTAACTTCGTACTAAAATCTATACGATGTGTTGAACTACCAGTACGTAGTAATATATCATAAGAAAAAGTGTGGTCATTTGGTCATTACCCAAACGACTGTTTAGTTGTCTGTTTTAGCAAAAAGCTACACACACTGTGTTCGTTGCGAGGATGGATCCCCTAAATTTGTTACCTGAAACTTACCACTAAGTCATGTTCCATACAAATACTATAGATGGAAGTACAGCAGCAGTGTTGAATGAGTCACATACACACATACAAAAAGAAAATTTTCAGGTGACTCCTTTGACTTTACCAATGGACCAAACCAAGAGCGACGTTGCAGAATGTGTTACAAAATGGTTAGGTCCTCATGACTCCCCTGGCTCTCATTAGGGGACTAAACCTCACTCCTGGGATCTCACTGCCACTTCCAAAGACTTATCCTAGGCTGTCTTTATACTCAGACAATAAATCCTAACTAAGATTATAATCTTTTTTTCTCTTTCGGTAACAGAAAATAATGATTAGTAATGAGTAGTCAAGATCAACAAATACAAACTTGAAATCAAGTTTCCTTCTGTAAAGAGTGAAGAGATACCAAAAACAGATCATGTTTATACCATATTAGCGTAATGAACTGCAGATGAGTAACTTGGTATTTTCCAAAATATCCAGTCAGTACTTCCTCTAAATCTTTGTTTAGAATTTCGTGCAAAGCTACTCGAGGGCTATCTGCGCTTTGAATCCTTTACCTTGACAGCTACCAATCGTCCTGTACAAGTAATGTTTAGGATGTAAAAACTGCTTAATTAAACAGCAAACGTCTGGGGCAAAAATGTGTAAAAACGATGTGTCCACAAATGTATTGTTTATTTCTAAAAACATCCGTGAATAAGATGTTTCAAAAAGATAAACACATGAAAAACTCAACTCCAAAGAAAGAGCTGTCATGTTTATGACGAACTTTAACTTACCGAAACAATACAAATGTGTTTAACGTTGATACGAACGTGTAACCAATGTTAATTGAAACATAATACGCAGTCAATGAAACCAAGGCACAAAGAAAGAGATAACAGAAAACGGTAAATTAACATCTAACATCAAATGAACAAAAAAACGGTAAATTAACATCTAAAATACAATAAACAGTCAACAAAAACACGATATACAGACAACAAAACCATGGTAAATATTCTATGAAAACAGGCACAAAGACAAGAAAAACCATGGTGAATTAACATATAAAATACAGTAAACAATCACTCAATACAGAGTAGGCAGACAAAAAAAAAACGCTGTAAAACAGGCAACTAAAGCACATTAAAACAAAACATATATGACATGGTATTTCTTTGTCACTAAAGGTGTCATCAATATAAACAGTGACCAAAACATTTTGCATTGATGTAAAAGGGCAAAACCTAATATATAATACACATGTTCTCGTCCTGACAAATGTTATCTTTTGATCACACCAATTTAAATTCAAATTTCAGAAGTGATATATCTTTGAAAATAATGTAGCTAGTTTATATATAGGTGAAACAAGAAACAAGTAACGTCATAGAACAAATAATAAGAAAGTTCACTTCCTTGTCCACGCTATATTTATTTTTGGCCGTAATCCCAATAATATCCCATGACTTTCGCTCATCCTAGGTTAGTATTAAATCGACGTACTATGTTAGGAATGACGAAAATATTTATAAATATTACAAATATCACAATTAGTATTATTAACGAAATTCATTTCAAAAGACACAGAAAAACTAAAGTATACGTTGGTGAAAACCACAATAAATGGAAGCATCTGCCAGAGGACTAGAAATTGGAGACACTAGTTCTTTGTTGTTGTTCTAGTGCGTCACATGAAGAAACGACAGAACACACAAGATACAGGACACACTGATAAACTAGTTTCTCTAACCTGAAATCTTCTTACAGCTTGTTTCATATACTGTGGTTTTCCACTAGCCGCCACATACGACGATGTGTGCTTTTAAAGTAACTACACTTCTAGTCTGTTTCACGTTTTATCATTGTTTCTTCCTCTCGTCATGTTGTCTTGGAATACTTAACATACACTGGTCAGTACACTTGAAGAGATGTATTGTTACGTCAGACTAGGTAACAACGTATGGGAGTAAAGGTAAACAATTGCTAGACTACTGCGGATTTTGGTTGATTCTGACAACCTCTGAACGAAAGTAGGTAAATATGAAAATTGCAAACTAGAAATTTATAACAATTGAAAAACCGATACGAGGCCAGATTTTCTAAACTCAGATTCTTAGCTGTATAATGTATTTTATATTTACAAGGCCGTAAGAACCGGTAAGGCCAGTTGGCCTTGGCGTGAGCTCTTTTTCCCAAAGTATATATAGATACAACTAATGTATTATAACTCGCTTCTTTTAATCAAATGAATTATGTTGTGTATGAGGTATTTGTAGTTAAAATGACTCAATATTCGATCTAACCTTAAATTTTCTCAAACATTTTCTGGGGCATGCCCCCCTGACCACCTCTAGGAATGGCATGCCAGTAGTGTTTTTCTCACATCGTGTGTCATGTTTAGGTGTGGCCTTACCACCCTAACATTGCTTCCTACAATAATGATTTAATGTTTTATATATTTCAGCCACGTTCGCATCTACCTACTCTAACTTACGATCAACAGAATACAAGTGATATAAATGACGCGTGTGTTGTTTCCATTAAATATAGCAAGAAATGTAATACTTTACCATCGTGGATTACGTTATGGAAAATGTTTTAAAAGTTTGTTCTATTCATGGATAAGAAAGACCAGTTCATGCATAAATTAATACACGAAAACCAGTCTTATACATGTATATTTTTTCTAATTTCATACTCATTAGAAGCCTCTTGTTCAACTGAACTAGTCTCGTTTAATTTATTTCCTAAAAATTTGATAAAGATAACTACAAACACGTGTAGATTAAGTACATTATGCTACACAGTGGACAGGCTAGGCTGTCTATGCTGTACCAACCACGTACATTTTTAGCAATATAAGCTTCAAGACTTATTACCGCTGAATAAAGGGGGTACATTTATACAAGTAAAGACTTATTACCACTAAGGGAGGGGGTACATTTATACATTTCCTGCAGGTTTAAAGGAAAGTATTTTTTTGTTGTTTCCTAAACATAACTGTTTGAAAACAAGTTTTAAAAACAAAGAACACTAAAATATGGTTAAGATACGTAGACGATGCCTTCATTATATGGTGACTTGAGAAAGACAAGTTATTTGATTTCATCGGCTCCTTAAACACACAAGTAAATTAAAATAAATCGAAATTTTATAAAGATAAGTACGGATCGATATATACGTACTTCACCAAAGAAAGTTTTAATGTTATAAAACGTATTGAAAAAGGAAAGTCAAAACTGGGTTACCTGAAATTTGAAACGTATTTATCTACTACTTTCGAAAATCACTGTAACTATGTTAACCTCAGCCAAAGTAGGGATAATGTTTATTGTAACTATGTTAACCTCAGCCAAAGTAGGGATAATGTTTATTGTAACTATGTTAACCTCAGCCAAAGTAGGGATAATGTTTATTGTAACTATGTTAACCTCAGCCAAAGTAGGGATAATGTTTATTGTAACTATGTTAACCTCAGCCAAAGTAGGGATAATGTTTATTGTAACTATGTTAACCTCAGCCAAAGTAGGGATAATGTTTATTGTAACTATGTTAACCTCAGCCAAAGTAGGGATAATGTTTATTGTAACTATGTTAACCTCAGCCAAAGTAGGGATAATGTTTATTGTAACTATGTTAACCTCAGCCAAAGTAGGGATAATGTTTATTTCATTTTAAACAGCCCAGTTTTTGTAATTTTGAATTTTTTGCTTCAAGTTATGGCAGATAAAACTTTTCTATTTTACTACAGCAAAGTTACGTATACACAGATCACCATTAAATTTACTTTTTCTTTATTTTACTACAGCTAGCAAAGTTACGTATACACAGATCACCATTAAATTTACTTTTTCTTTATTATATTTGTTTCCTTTCATTAACTATATTTTTGGCGCCAGTAATACCCAGTTTGGGACGAACACATAACCGATTCGATTTTATTACTCATCTGCATCTTTACGAACCTACCCTCAAATCTAATTATTTACCCAAAATAACGCGTCCCAGTATCTATCTCGGTACAATAAAGAAATCATTGGGACCCCAGATGGACGAGTTCTGTGAAAGAATTAGAGCAAAAATATTCGTAATTTTGTCTGTACTTTTTTACTGGAAAATCCACTTACATAATTTAATGAAAATTCGTCGAAAAAAAGAAATTTTGATTCCCTCCATAAACACATATAAAGCACTTTTGGCTATTTTATAATTACAACAAACTTTATAGTTTGCTTAGCCAATACTGTGAAATAGCTATTGTTAATATTCAGAAATTTAAAAAGTAGTTTTAACCGGAGATTTTTGTCGCCGCCATTTTGTTTCATATCACAGTCTCTACTAGTAATTATTTATTGATTAATAACCAATATCAAAATTTTTTACACAAGAAACAGAATACGACAGTTGTCTTCCCTTTACAGATGTGAATGTATAAAAGGAAAAAATAATAGTATATACAGGAAACTCCATTCCGTCACCACACACAAGATCTAATCACCATCATCACAGAAAATATTTTCCTACTTCACTAATGTAAATAGTGCTATATATTATGTTGCACCAATGAAGGCTTACTAATTGAACAGAATAACTTTAAAGACAATAGCACTATCTACATAGAGGTTTTAATTTTCAACCCATACACCAGAGATAGGGATTGTACCAGACTTCAAGACAGTATTTGTTTGTTCTTCTTATAGTAAAGCCACATCGGACTATCTGCTAAGCCCACCGAGGGTAATCGAACCCCTGATTTTAGCCTTGTAAATCCGTAGACTTACCGCTATACTAGCGGGGGTCTTCAGGACAGTAAAATATATTAACGGAATTCTAACCTTTCACCTACCACTAACACAAAAAACTGGTTTCATTCTCTTTTGTACCAGAAATAGCTGGAGAAATTACAAGCCTATTTAAAAATTTGAGTACTGATGTAAAAACTGAGTTCAAACCTTCACATAAAGTCAGCGCTTTACTACCTAACATGAGAAAATCCCTACTTAAGAAATAAAGCAAGGCATATGTAGTATCCCATGCGAATATGGAAAGATATAAGACGCTAAGAACACCACGAAGTGCATAAACGTGATATCCAGATATCCGCTTTAGTATATAATCAATATAAGAGAGGTCTCAAAGTATTTTGGGATAATTTTTTTTACTCCAACCCAAAACTAAAATGAAAAGAAAAAATAATAAGCTGTTTGGAAACTATAGAAATCAGTAAAGCAAACGATCTCTCCCTAATCCGTGATAATGGCCATCGTAACATGAACTGTATATGGCAAAAATGTATCTCGAGACGTCTGGTATGGGTATTAAAACTTTTATTAAAAAAACCAGCAGAGTACAATGTTTCGACTTTCACGAATCTACTTGGCAAAGCCACACTTGACTTCACTTGCTCACACTTGACCTCTATTTGTATCCTGTCACCTGATGACACCGTTTCCATCATTTTAATCTGAATTCATTATGTCAGGTGGAACTTTGGTGTCACCCTTGTGAAAATAAGGTATACCAGATAGCGACCAAGATGGCTACCACGAATTAAAATAGAGGTATCTCCGGAATTAGTTTAACAGTGTTTTCAATGTGCAGCAACATATTCAAGATGGCGTCCAAAATGGCCAACAACAGAACTAAAACAACACAATGTCTCATGTCACGCGTGACATATTAACCGTACAATCATCTACATCTACGTGATAGTCATAAAAGAGCTACTTGATAAAAAATATCTGATATTTTTATTATTTCTATAAACAATATAAAAAATATATGAAAAAGTTTACTTTATGATTAGACATTCTCACCAGTATATATCCATATGTGATTCTTGTTTGCATCTGTTTATTAAATTGTGTACATTATCACACATTTTTCGAGGTGGTGCATGTGCCAATGACTGACACAATGCTGACCTATTACACAGTCCTAGGACTGCAACAAGTTCATGGTATTAACGTCCAGTTATACAATGAGTTGTCGCTAGTACCTCTATCTATATTTGAAAATATAGCATGACATGTGCATCACCAAAATCAAATCCACCACGAAGAGGAGACTGTAGCTGAAAGAGTTTTTTTCGTTTTGTTGAACCAACAGAGGTGAGCACAGTAGATGGATGTGCTGCTTTATGGATGATCATGTGATCTTCCAATGGTACTGTTCAAGACTTCATTGAGATGCTGTCATGTACCTAGATCTGTGGTTCTTAACCTGAGGGTCGTTTGAAGTTTCTCGGGGGTCACGGAAGGTTTGGGAATTATTGGGGAAATCACGGAGCAGTTTGCAGTTTTTGTGGCACGTGTCTGTAACTGCCCACCAATGAGAAACACGCTGAAGTGCAGCAGTTGAACCGCGTCGATATGCTTGTTGTGCAACCACCTGTCTAATTTTGAGTAAAAATTTTCATATATTAAAACGTTTTGAATTGCCTATTTTTTTTTAATATATAATATTAATACATCGAACTTAAAATTTAAATGTCAAAGTTTCCATCGTATTTAGTATATTTTCTTATTATATCAACCCTCACACTGAGTGAATCAGTAGGTTTTGTATGATGTTCAGTAATTCCACAGATTTTGCATTTGTTTAGCACTTGTAGCATTTCTCAAGGTCATTTATTTGTAACATTTACAATAAATTAGGATCTTTGTATAGTTTTGTTTTATTCTACCTTTACGCAAAGTTCACCATTACAAAGTCTCATGGGGTAAGACGATGAAAAATGTTAAGAACCACTGACCTAAATGATATATTATACTAAATGTGATACATACCTCATCTTTGACAGACACTATGACAATAGTATAAAAAACGTAACAAGATTAGTAAGGTCTACAAATATGCAAACAGACGTCATCAACCGACCCTCATCACATATCTACCACCTTAAAAGGTTACAATGGGTGAGACAGGGGAAACATTACAGCTCTTCGATCTTGTCTGTTGTTGTGCTCAGAAAAATGATAATTTCTTTCTACAGAATGGCAGGAAGCTCATCGTGGCTGGTCGTGATTGAGCACCACTTTAGATTCTATATGGATAACATTACTTCACAACTAGATGTGAAACCTGTGCATGAAAAGACAGATGTAATTATAATAAATCAGGTCAGGTATTTGGCCTCTAAAGTAATAGGAAGTATCAAAGTCATTTGTGATGAAACTGATGTGTTCGTTCTGCTTATGCGGTACAGCTCGTCACAAGAGCTAACATGACAACTAGGACAACTGTCGGCATCAATGCCTCTGTGAAAAAACAAAGGAATCTGGTTGGTGACATAGCAGCATATGCTCTCTCGGGATATGATACAATTGCCTATGTCTGAGGAATTGGTAAGATGACTGTGATAAAGACAATGAAGACTTGATATCATCTCATCATGCTTGGAAAACCAGAATCAGAAATAGCAAATGTTATTGCCAAAACTATCTCATGTTATTTGTCCCGCATGGAAATAAAAGTTATTTCAGCTAAAATGCTTGTCACCAACCACTGAAGAATTTTGCCAACATGTAAGCAGGCACATTATTAAATAATGATCTGGAGGGCCGCTCTAAATATTAATCCACCAAATTATAACCCTAAATAGTATGAGTGGATACCTGATGAAGTCTCAAACCTCTTTCTTTCAGTGCCACTTGCCTTTGGAAATGTCACCAGTGCCAGATGTAAGCCTGAAGTTAAACAAGTGTGATTGTTCATCAGCTCATCCTTGTACAACACTACGATGTATTTGTGTAGTAGCAAAACTATTATTTTCAATGCTATATGCTGGCCATGGTGCCGGGGAATGGTACAATGAGCGAACAAACTAATGGCAATGATCAGATTGATTAAAATGCTTTCAGTGTATGTCCTCAATCTGACATCTGCTTGCGATCATTTATGACTCTTATTCCTATGTGTTTTGTGCACAGTAACACTTTCAGAAGTGTTATACAAATTGACATATCATTAAAAATTACATTTGTATTCAAGTTAAGAATATTATGTTCTCTAAATAAGTGTTAAGTAGTTTTACTTTACCATTCAAAATCTAAGGTACAACAAGAGGTAATAATAGCTGTGCTATTAGAACACTGAATAAATATAGTATGTATATATACATACATTTCTAGGAGTCAGTCTATCTTAGCTGTTACAACACTGAAGAATCAGTCTAGCTGTGCTGTTCAGATTTCTTAATTTTAAAATATATTAGTAACACAAAGTGAATGTGAAATTTAAGTATTGGTTGTCAAGGGAGTTGCCCAAGAGCTGTAGATTAGATCATTAGTTTTGTAATTTTAGAAATGTTGCCCGTTCTTGCAGGCGAATAATATAATAACCCTTACTTTCTTCGTATTCACGCGCACACTGATGGAAGGCACGAACATGTTTTACATTCCAGAAAAATCACACAAAGCAAGTAATGCGAACAAAATCTGGTGGCTCAAAAAATATTGTATTTCATATAAGCAGCCCCTGTAAAACGGCAATTTTTACTCAACAAGATTGCACCGTAAGAAAACAGAATTTTAGGGGTTTAAATAATACTGAGTTATAGTCAAGAACAAATTGCGTATCACACGTTCACGTATTCTAAAATTAGTTCCATGTGAAGAATAGCAAAATTCAGGCTGCGATTAACCATTCTAATAAGTAGTTTCACACATAAACGTGAGAATACAGTTAAATCTCAGACGAGACCTCCTTAAAACAAGGTGTCGTAAGACACGTACGACATATTAAAGTGTGCACTCTTTATCTCGCCTGTTGGGGATTTTCAAGAATCAGAAGTGTATAATATTATTGTTCCAACAACTCTATATTTGTTATATCAATGACAGGCCTAATACGGCTATCTTTGTGACACTGTACTGATAGAACTATAAAGTTACACGTTTAGTACAGAAACGTAATAGGCATAATACGACTGTATTAAGACAAGTATAATTATACTTCGCAAACTTGTACACAATTGTATCAAATGGCTTATATGAATAACTGTCCGACCAATGCCGTGTTTGCTGTGTCCCAGTTGCCCTAAGAGCTCTGGATCGAGAGAAACGCGTCGTCGGCAGCGGATATGTCGAATGCAGTGTGGTTGGAATACTATTAATAAACACAAATTCTTGAAAATCTCAAGAGGACGAGCGAGATAAATAGCGTGGCGTTTATAAATATAACAAGCGTAAAACTAACATATCCTCTCTGTTAGCGATATTTTTTACTGTAGACTCAATGTTATCTCACGGTGTTCGGTCAGTTTATGATATTTAAGTCTTAAATACAACTTAATCTTTATAATAAAATAATACATATAAACATTACATATTCTAACCAATAACATGAATGAAATGAATATTGAAGGAATAAAAATATATTTTATTTGTAGAACAAACAAGCACCGGTTGGTTGTTTATGTAATGGATCCGATATTCTTTGGAACATCAGTATAGCATATTAAATAGCTTCAACAGTGTAACTTCTATATAGCCAGAATTCAGAGATGAATTAGCGTGACACATCACTATCTAATTTTAGAATCTTGCAGCAAGACAGTACACATAGTAAAACAAAAATCTATCTATAAACACAAATACAGTGGAACCCCTCTAAACCAACCACCTTCGGGACTGAGACAAATTGGCCTGATCAGAGGGTTTCCACTATACATAATTAGGGATTATGTAAACAAAAACAGGGACTGTGATTGAATGACTGCTTTCAAGGGGTGACCGTTTAGAGGGGTTCCACTGTATATAATCACAGAATCAAAAGCAAGAACGTCGATATTCTAATTAAGGAATAACCAAGTGAAATGTAACAAAGATGACAAACACACCATGAGGTTTACACAAAATAACTAATCAAATTTTAACAGCCCCTTTGACTGGGAAACGGATGAGGGGGCATAGTCTGTCTGAGACTTGATATATGTTCAGCCTCCTCTCACCTATTTCCCCGGCGTGTACAAGCCCGGTCCGTTTTCACACAGGTGGCGAGTACTGCCGAAAGTGTCTGGATATAGCCTAGCGGAGTGAATGAAGACGCATAATGACTGGGAAGCGGAAACCATACAGTGTGTGCGACAGAAGATTCTAAACTACTTTACAATAAGAAAGGTAAATATAACAAATAAATAATGAAGGTGACGTAAATAATGACGTAAAGTTGTAACACAGGGAATTATTTTAGGAAAAAAAAAAAAGAGCAATCACAGAGATTGCATACTCTCACTACCGTCGCTCCTGAGATCACACACATTTATATTGGATTACGTGAAATATGACTTTCGGTAACTCAGAAAATACTTCTGAGGCTCACAATGATCCACTAACCTGACCAACTGTTGTGTGTTGAGGATTCCCGTTCTAAATGTGTCCTGGAAATTCGATACAAACCCAATCACACTTAATACTTAATCAACCCCAAGCCGCAAAAACGCCCTATAACCTCATGTTACAAATTACCTCAGTACCCAGACCAAATTTGTGGAAGACTGTCCCATGCTGACTTGTGTATAAAATGTGTATACGCCCGTCTATTAGTTGTTGATATCTAAACGCAGAAGACAGAAAGGACCCTATTGCAATACCCCATCCACCGTCACCCCCCGCTAAGGACAAGGGTAATGACTAATCACGGTACGGACAAAAATTATTCGAACCCAACATTTCAGTTCTTCTCCTATGGATCACATTAGTACCACCAAGAGGCTATCAACTAGAGTTCTAGGACCACAAGAGTTTATGAGCCCTTTCCTTCTGAAATAACTCGCCATGGAAAAAACCAATGAACACGAGAACAACAATGAATTAAAGGGCAATGCAGTGGTTGGAAATTATTTTTACTGAAAAAAGGTTTTAACTTAAAGTTTGGATTTTCTTTATTTTTTTTTACCCCTAAAATGTATCCCTCAAGTTGTTGCGTTATAGGTCAAACTCTTGAAATCCTATTGGCTGAAACACTCGTTCGTAAAACCCTTACTCTCGAATCTGAAAAGACCGTGTTCAGAACTTTCGAATAAAACATGGTATAGTAGATAAAACACTACTTAACAATAAGCTCTTAGCCAAATATAATAGTTTCCACGGTCATAAATTCAGTCTCTTTCAAACGCAAAATAAACAGGAATTATTCAGAGTCTGTGTAATTAATTTGTTGTCTGCTCCTTCTTGTTTCGTTTATGTGTGTGTGTATTCGATAACTTGCGATTTTCCGTCGCTTGGTCATTCTAATTCTTTAAAACTTGCGTGCGATTAACATATGAAACTTGTATTGGAAAGTCGGGTTTTAACTGTTGTACGTGTTCCGTTTGCTTATCGGTTTGTATTTGCACGGAACAATTTAACCTGTGAAGAAAGACAAGCTGAAATGTCAAGTTTAATTTTTTTTTCCCGTAGTGTAATTAGTTTATTTGTATTTATCGTAAACACGATTTTAATCCTGTAGTCTGCGCTGAAAATTTAAAAACTGATACGTATATACGGAACATATTGTTGGTGTGAACCAAATGCTGAGTTTATTTAAACAGTTGGTAAGGAATTAAACTACAGACTTGGACCTTCTAAAACAGTCGTGTAGAACAATTAAACCTCTACAGTAGCAAGAAAACTGAAGAATACCCTATAAATTTAATAAATTTGGTAAGCAAAATGCGGGAAATCGACATTTATGAAAGAAGCACTCAGTTTTAAGTGTTCTATCCAAGAAGTCTTACAATGTTGAGCAAATTTATCTAACAAACATCGTAACATTTTATTTGGAATATTCGTACGGTGAAGATAGACTCTAATAAATACAAAGTTTTATTAGAAACTTTGAATTAAATGTTTGATAGCCGATTACGATGTGAAAATCATAGGCCTAGCATGGCCACGTGGTGAAGACATTCGACTCGTAATCTGAGGGTCGCGGATTCCAATCCCTGTCACAAACATGCTTGCCCTTTCAGCCGTGGGGACGTTATAATGTTACACTCAATCCCACTATTCGTTAGTAAAAGAGTAGCCCAAAAGTTGGCAGTGGATGGTGATGACTAGCTGCCTTCTCTCTAGTCTTACACTACTAAATTAAAAACGGCTAGGGCAGAGAGCACTCGAGTAGATTTACGTGAAATTCAAAAACATACAATGAAAATCGTGTTACTATACTCTGTAGAGAAAGGGTTTCCTTCTAAACTGAATTCTAGTAGATAAATTTATATCTGGTAAAAGACATTTTTCAGCTAGGGAGAAAATCTAATAATTTAATCCAAAGCCTTACAGTTACTACAATTACAAAGCAAGTAGGATGCAGTTAATGTAACACTATAGTTGGAACACGTAATGAGGAAGTAGAGGGTAGATGATACAGCATTATGCAGTGCGTGCGAAATTATTACGCAATTTTATTCAAATATCTAAAAAAGTATGTTTGATTTAGGTGAAACTTATAAAGATTAATTATCATATACAAGTTGTGCAAGTTTCATTAAAATCCGCTATCAAGTAAGAAAGTTAAGGGGTTTTACAAAATGTTCTTCATTACAAATTATTAAGCAAGTTTTGTTTGTTGTAGAGTTTGATCTAAAGTATGGACAAAGCGGAAGATTTAACATTAAAGAGGGAGAAAGGACAGAAATTGTAAATAGTCTTGCTAAAAGAAAAGAATCAACTGAAATGGGAAAGAACTTGATCGAGACCATCGAAATATCAAGTACTCATTCGATTCCAGAGCTAAGTGGACTCGTCCAATGAAGGAAAAGTATGAGTGATGTCAATACATCAATTTTCCAGCATTAAGAACTATAAAAAAGCTTTTTCCATCGAGTAGAGAGATATTCCAGATGTTCCAAAATCATCAAAATGTAGGGTCCTCCGGAATGTTGTAAAATGTGTTAAGCCTACAATTCGACCATCACCAGGAGCCAGGCATATAATCCAGTGATTTTCATGGGCTGCCAGTACCTGAAACTGATTTTGAAGAAGGTTTGTTTAAAAGTAAGTGTCATGTAACTCTTGATGGTCCAGAGGATGGCTTGCAAAAAGCATTTCAGTCCCATACAGAAAGAGACATACCTTCTTGCTGACAATAGTAATATTTTGGGCTGGTACCATTCGTAATGATCATGCGAGTCTATTTAGAGTACCTAATGGCGTAAAAATGACTTCTAAAGCCTACATAACATTTCTAAAGGGCAACTTAGAACCTTCGTATAAGAGCAAGTCTTTGGGATTCAAAAGAAATGTCGTTTTTATGGTGCTCATGCTACATTGGTTTACTTTTAAAAGTTATGTTTCACAAGTAATCGGCTTATAGAATGGCCAGTTTCCTCTCCAGATTTAAACCACATACAGAACCTTTAAAATATCATAAAGACATGAAGACAATTTACTTCAAAGAATGATCTCTAAAATGATGTATTATCATCTGCAAGAGATGTTCAGGCAAAAGACATAGGCTAATAAAGCCACACCAGAAAAAGGATGGTTATATCAATAATTAATTAACTTCTAATTATTATGTATTAAGCAGTTTTGGGGTTTAGTTTCGTTATTACATATTGTTTCAGTTTCATTTATGATTACCTCTAACGGCTGCTATTTTTATGTTGTAGACTTATCTGTCAGGAACTTGCTTAATTTGCCATTGTGTAATTCATGACATTTTAATAAACCTCTTACAACTTTCTTATATGTTAGTGAAATTTATCAGCAACTAAGTAACTTGTTTACTATAATATGATAGTTAATCTCTAAATTACACCTACGTCAAACATACTTTTTGAGATATTCGTAAAAATAAAACTTGCATGCGAGGAAGTACAGGGTAGATAATGTAGCGTTATATCCACACTTTCAAGAAAGAGTGTACTTAAGGTAACACAAGTTACTACGCTTAACGAGGGAGAAATGGGTAGATAATGTAGCATTCTAGTTGCTACGTTTAAATAAAAAAGTTAGATAACGTAGCTTTATAGTTACTACACTTAACGAGAATGTACAAATTAAAAGTATGTGGTATTATAATTACTACACTTAAATAGAATGTAGAGGGTAAATAATGAAAGCACAGCTGCTACACGTAACACTGCTATGATTAACCAACGAGTAAAAGTATAGAAAGTAATATTTGTTGCTACATTCTAGTAGCAGTAGACAGTAGATAATGTACAGTAACGTTTAATGGACGGAACAAAGTATAATATAGTTCACATTACTAAGTAGCATGAGTAGCAGTAGACAGTAGATAATGTAACATAGTAACGTTTAATGGACGGAACAAAGTATAATATAGTTCACATTACTAAGTAGCATGAGTAGCAGTAGACAGTAGATAATGTAACACAGTAACGTTTAATGGACGGAACAAAGTATAATATAGTTCACATTACTAAGTAGCATGAGTAGCAGTAGACAGTAGATAATGTAACACAGTAACGTTTAATGGACGGAACAAAGTATAATATAGTTCACATTACTAAGTAGCATGAGTAGCAGTAGACAGTAGATAATGTAACACAGTAACGTTTAACGGACGGAACAAAGTATAATATAGTTCACATTACTAAGTAGCATGAGTAGCAGTAGACAGTAGATAATGTAACACAGTAACGTTTAACGGACGGAACAAAGTATAATATAGTTCACATTACTAAGTAGCATGAGTAGCAGTAGACGGGAGATAATGTAACACAGTAACGTTTAATGGACGGAACAAAGTATAATATAGTTCACATTACTAAGTAGCATGAGTAGCAGTAGACAGTAGATAATGTAACACAGTAACGTTTAATGGACGGAACAAAGTATAATATAGTTCACATTACTAAGTAGCATGAGTAGCAGTAGACAGTAGATAATGTAACACAGTAACGTTTAACGGACGGAACAAAGTATAATATAGTTCACATTACTAAGTAGCATGAGTAGCAGTAGACAGTAGATAATGTAACACAGTAACGTTTAATGGACGGAACAAAGTATAATATAGTTCACATTACTAAGTAGCATGAGTAGCAGTAGACAGTAGATAATGTAACACAGTAACGTTTAATGGACGGAACAAAGTATAATATAGTTCACATTACTAAGTAGCATGAGTAGCAGTAGACGGAGATAATGTAACACAGTAACGTTTAACGGACGGAACAAAGTATAATATAGTTCACATTACTAAGTAGCATGAGTAGCAGTAGACAGTAGATAATGTAACACAGTAACGTTTAATGGACGGAACAAAGTATAATATAGTTCACATTACTAAGTAGCATGAGTAGCAGTAGACAGTAGATAATGTAACACAGTAACGTTTAATGGACGGAACAAAGTATAATATAGTTCACATTACTAAGTAGCATGAGTAGCAGTAGACAGTAGATAATGTAACACAGTAACGTTTAATGGACGGAACAAAGTATAATATAGTTCACATTACTAAGTAGCATGAGTAGCAGTAGACAGTAGATAATGTAACACAGTAACGTTTAATGGACGGAACAAAGTATAATATAGTTCACATTACTAAGTAGCATGAGTAGCAGTAGACAGTAGATAATGTAACACAGTAACGTTTAATGGACGGAACAAAGTATAATATAGTTCACATTACTAAGTAGCATGAGTAGCAGTAGACAGTAGATAATGTAACACAGTAACGTTTAACGGACGGAACAAAGTATAATATAGTTCACATTACTAAGTAGCATGAGTAGCAGTAGACAGTAGATAATGTAACACAGTAACGTTTAATGGACGGAACAAAGTATAATATAGTTCACATTACTAAGTAGCATGAGTAGCAGTAGACGGGAGATAATGTAACACAGTAACGTTTAATGGACGGAACAAAGTATAATATAGTTCACATTACTAAGTAGCATGAGTAGCAGTAGACAGTAGATAATGTAACACAGTAACGTTTAATGGACGGAACAAAGTATAATATAGTTCACATTACTAAGTAGCATGAGTAGCAGTAGACAGTAGATAATGTAACACAGTAACGTTTAATGGACGGAACAAAGTATAATATAGTTCACATTACTAAGTAGCATGAGTAGCAGTAGACAGTAGATAATGTAACACAGTAACGTTTAACGGACGGAACAAAGTATAATATAGTTCACATTACTAAGTAGCATGAGTAGCAGTAGACAGTAGATAATGTAACACAGTAACGTTTAACGGACGGAACAAAGTATAATATAGTTCACATTACTAAGTAGCATGAGTAGCAGTAGACAGTAGATAATGTAACACAGTAACGTTTAATGGACGGAACAAAGTATAATATAGTTCACATTACTAAGTAGCATGAGTAGCAGTAGATAATGTAACACAGTAACGTTTAATGGACGGAACAAAGTATAATATAGTTCACATTACTAAGTAGCATGAGTAGCAGTAGACAGTAGATAATGTAACACAGTAACGTTTAATGGACGGAACAAAGTATAATATAGTTCACATTACTAAGTAGCATGAGTAGCAGTAGACAGTAGATAATGTAACACAGTAACGTTTAATGGACGGAACAAAGTATAATATAGTTCACATTACTAAGTAGCATGAGTAGCAGTAGACAGTAGATAATGTAACACAGTAACGTTTAATGGACGGAACAAAGTATAATATAGTTCACATTACTAAGTAGCATGAGTAGCAGTAGACAGTAGATAATGTAACACAGTAACGTTTAACGGACGGAACAAAGTATAATATAGTTCACATTACTAAGTAGCATGAGTAGCAGTAGACAGTAGATAATGTAACACAGTAACGTTTAATGGACGGAACAAAGTATAATATAGTTCACATTACTAAGTAGCATGAGTAGCAGTAGACAGTAGATAATGTAACACAGTAACGTTTAATGGACGGAACAAAGTATAATATAGTTCACATTACTAAGTAGCATGAGTAGCAGTAGACAGTAGATAATGTAACACAGTAACGTTTAATGGACGGAACAAAGTATAATATAGTTCACATTACTAAGTAGCATGAGTAGCAGTAGACAGTAGATAATGTAACACAGTAACGTTTAATGGACGGAACAAAGTATAATATAGTTCACATTACTAAGTAGCATGAGTAGCAGTAGACAGTAGATAATGTAACACAGTAACGTTTAATGGACGGAACAAAGTATAATATAGTTCACATTACTAAGTAGCATGAGTAGCAGTAGACAGTAGATAATGTAACACAGTAACGTTTAACGGACGGAACAAAGTATAATATAGTTCACATTACTAAGTAGCATGAGTAGCAGTAGACAGTAGATAATGTAACACAGTAACGTTTAACGGACGGAACAAAGTATAATATAGTTCACATTACTAAGTAGCATGAGTAGCAGTAGACAGTAGATAATGTAACACAGTAACGTTTAATGGACGGAACAAAGTATAATATAGTTCACATTACTAAGTAGCATGAGTAGCAGTAGACGGGAGATAATGTAACACAGTAACGTTTAATGGATGAAAAAAGGAGTAGAAAGTAGTTCATGTTATTATGTACCATAAGTAGTGGTAGACGGTAGATAATGTAACACAGTAAGGTCCAGTGAGTAAGTGGAACGTGGACGGTAGATTAATATAGGTCATTACGTTCCACGAGGAGCAGATAGTAGAAAGCGTAACATTTAATGTAATATGGTACTATGCTGATGAGAAGTAGATGGTAAAAATACATTTAACGTAAGTGAGGTGGCAAATATTATAACATAAGACAGTACGTGTGAGGACGAAATAGAATAGCGTGCGTTTTGTTGTTTTAAATAGTAAAACCACATCGGGCTACCTCCCTTGAGTAAAACAGGAATTTTTAACTTTAACAGTTATAGTTTCACGAGGAGGGAAAGGGCGTACTTGTTAGAAAATATGACTTTACCGTGTTCATATAACGGGGAAATTAAAGGTAATTAATACATAGTGTAATTCTGTAAGGAAACTTACCCAGAAAAGTAGAGGGCTCATAAAGGGGGGAAGAGCGACCCACTGCATTTCACTGGCAAACATAAAAAATAATTACAAAATTATAAAACTTCGTGCTGGTGGAAACCTCGATCTGGAAGCTACCACAAAGGAGTGCAGAAAGTCGTAACAAATGTTCAAAGCAGCTCTGGCCTATCGTACACACACGGGAAGACAGTATGCGCGTGACGCTCGATACTACGTTACAGAGCAACTCTACAGCATGAAGAGAGAGCTACACGTACATTCTGCCCCACATGTTGTGAATACATGACTTTTAGCTACACGAAATTCGCACCACATGTTGTTGACAGGTAACTTATAGCTACATCTCCATTCTGATTGGTATCCTGTATATACATAACGTACATACAAATACACATTCTTTTCCATATGTTGTGAAAACATGAATAACAGCTACACATACGTTCTGAACCACATATTACGGACACATGACTCAAAAGATATATGTACCTTCACCCAATATGCTACGAATACAGCGTACAGTTTCTTCCCTAATATCAGGATACATTACTTAGTTTTACACGAATATTTTACATAATATGTTGTGCAAAAATTACTTGTAATTAGGCATACATACCGCTCCATGTGTTGTTGATACATGACTTACAGCTACACGTATATTCTATCTAATATCTTCTGGATACATGACTTACAGCTACACGTATATTCTATCTAATATCTTCTGGATACATGACTTATAGCTACATATACATCCTGCTCCATATGTTGTATATATATGACTTATAGCTACATATACATCCTGCTCCATATGTTGTATATATATATGACTTATAGCTACATATACATCCTGCTCCATATGTTGTATATATACATGACTTATAGCTACATATACATCCTGCTCCATATGTTGTATATATATGACTTATAGCTACATATACATCCTGCTCCATATGTTGTATATATATATATATACTTATAGCTACATATACATCCTGCTCCATATGTTGCATATATACATGACTTATAGCTACATATACATCCTGCTCCATATGTTGTGTATATACATGACTTATAGCTACATATACATCCTGCTCCATATGTTGTGTATATACATGACTTATAGCTACATATACATCCTGCTCCATATGTTGTGTATATACATGACTTATAGCTACATATACATCCTGCTCCATATGTTGTATATATACATGACTTATAGCTACATATACATCCTGCTCCATATGTTGTATATATACATGACTTATAGCTACATATACATCCTGCTCCATATGTTGTGTATATATATATATATACATATGTATATATATATATGACTTACAGCTACAGTATATTCTATCTAATATCTTCTGGATACATGACTTATAGCTACATATACATCCTGCTCCACATGTTGTATATATATGACTTATAGCTACATATACATCCTGCTCCATATGTTGTGTATATATATATATATATATGACTTACAGCTACACGTATATTCTATCTAATATCTTCTGGATACATGACTTATAGCTACATATACATCCTGCTCCATATGTTGTATATATATATGACTTATAGCTACATATACATCCTGCTCCATATGTTGTTGATACATTACTTAACAGCTCCACGTACATTCTTCTCAGCATGTTGTTGATAAATTACCTTAGAACTCATACTGATGCACATGTTAAAGTGATATCTGTGAACTGCTTCACATGTTAATACATAATGACCTATCCCGTCCCATGTGTTATACATACAACACGACTTACAGCTATACCCATACCTACTCTGTCTTGTGTTACGAACACACAAGTCAGAAACATCGCTATTCCTGAATATCCTTTTATATCCATGTTTACAAACCAGGACGTGTTTAAAATTGCGTAACTACAAAACACATATGTAGACCTGTTTCTAAACATATTGACAAGCGTTTCGGCTTCATTAACCGCATAACACATACACTGACAAGCGTTTCGGCTTCATTAACCGCATAACACATACACTGACATGCGCTTCCGCGTCGTTAAGCGCAGAAAACATGTACAGACATGCGCTTCCGCGTCGTTAAGCGCAGAAAACATGTACAGACATGCGCTTCCGCGTCGTTAAGCGCAGAAAACATGTACAGACATGCGCTTCCGCGTCGTTAAGCGCAGAAAACATGTACAGACATGCGCTTCCGCGTCGTTAAGCACAGAACACATGTACAGACATGCGCTTCCGCGTCGTTAAGCACAGAACACATGTACAGACATGCGCTTCCGTGTCGTTAAGCACAGAACACATGTACAGACATGCGCTTCTGCTTCATGAACCACAGACACATGTACAGACATGCGCTTCTGCTTCATGAACCACAGAACACACATCCAGACGTGTTTCTACTCGCCTGAGCAGAAAACACATATATAAACAGAATTATTCACCTACGTAAAATAACAGACGAGTTTCTGTGAAAAACCTGTAGGCAATAAAGGAAATCTGATATTTTCGGATTCAGAGTACAGGAACTACTGTAGAACATGTAAAATTTTATAAAGACCGATGTAACCCGAACAGCACTTTGCTGAAAACCAAATACGCGAGAACTTCAAGTTCAAAGAAAACTGGAAATTACTGTGATGCTTGAGTTATGTATGACTACACACCCATAAGTTCCATACCTCAGGTAAGTGAAAATATATTCCAAAGAAAACCCTTCCTCTGTAGAAATGAATTAATTTAGAAGACGATCTTCGTTTTGTTTTATAGAACAGCCTGAATTCACTGTTTACAATCTTCTCTTGAAATATTTTTATTAACCCCCCCCTCTGAGGACTATTACTCATGGAAAATAATTTGATGCAAGTATCACTGTTTGTCGAGAAGACAAATGTAATAAAGTGAAAACAGTGATCTATATTGTGGCGAAATGCATGTACAGGAACAGTTTTGATGAGAATCTTAAGTTGCACATTGCCAATAATTAGAGGTCAGACAAAAAGAAATTGCCAGAATTCATAACTATTCGGGCACATGAAAAAGAGGTGTATGAACGCCTCTCCAACACTTCAGACGTATTTAAATAAATCAACGGTGCTGTACCAAGGGTGCCATGAATGTAAACAATTTATTACAAAAACATCGACCACGTTCTAATTCAAAGTGTGTGTTTGAATGCATCCAGTGAATATATCATCAATATTTAAATATATTAAATGTGCTACATGTCTAAGAATCCAAGATTATGAAAACCTATACAGAAAAGGAGCTTCTGGGGTACTCAATATAGTTGATGTTCTTCCTCCCCAAGTTGTTACTATTCCATTGAAGCTGCACTTTGATGACCTATTTACCGGTTTGCCTTCACCAAAAGAGTTGAAAAACAGAGGACATGCAGCTAAGAGAAACTTTGTGTGACAACAGAGTTATTAATAACTGTTTCCTAAGAGAAACAATCTCAGTAGTTATTCATAAAAACAATGAGGTACACTTATTTCGATGAAAGACAACTATAACTACCGGCTGGACAATTTTCAAATCTTATTCAACGACAAAAATAAGCATTTAGGTAACCATTACAAAAAAAAAAAAAAGGAAAATTAAGATAAACTAACCAGCATCTGCTGCTAAATACAGCAATTTTATGAATTTGGTTTGTTTAAAATTTTGCGCAGGGCTGCACGAGAGCTATCTGCGATTGCCGTCCATAATTTAGCAACGTAAAACTAGAGGGAAGGCAGCTAGTCATCGCCACTCACCGCCAATTATTTGGCTGCTCTTTTACCAACGAATAATGGGATTTATCGTCACGTTATAACGCCCCCATGAATGAAAATCAAGCATGTTTCTTGAAACGGGGATTCGAACCCGTGACTCAGATTGTTAGTTCAGTGCTTTCACTACCAGGCCACGCCATGTCAAATTTTTGGGAAGAATACACCTGATGGATCAGTAACTCAGTACGTACGAGAGAGATGGATTTAAAAAGGAGAGGGGTTCATTGTGGATGGTTGACTGTAGTTTTATAACACCTTTTGCTAATTCATCGCAAAAATGCACCACATGTTTGTCAACTTATCTTCTGAAGGATCATTACGAAACTTACTACAACAAGCGTCCCAGAACTGAAAGGCTAGGATCTTTGAAACCTCTTGCCAAAAGATGCCTCCAAGACATTACGTAAAATGATACAAAGCAATACATTATCAAGATTCCCAACCGGAAGAGACTAACTAACAGCAGATATAGCAGGAAACCAATGCTGATATGTAAGAAATGTAACATTGGACTGTGCATTGGGTGTTTTATGGAGTATCAAACACACAGAAAGCAAGTGATTAAAAAATTATTTTAACAAGAAAAGGGCATAATTCATTGGTTCTACTAACCTTCGAAAGGAAGTGTTTAATTTGGATTGTTACTCTTTTTATTGCCAATAAATGTGACCACAGAAAAATCCCTTTCTTATTTTTACAATGTGTTCAATGTCTGTGTACAGGATAGGGCCTACAACGTCAATATAAAACTTTAGAATAAATTTACATGTTTTAAGCAGTAGTAGGGTCTTAAAAGAGTAAAAATTAAAAGTTTTAGCATATGTAGTTTAAAAAAATAAAATAAATAGGGCACTTATGGTGAAAAGACATTATAACCCCACCTCACACACTGTGGACGTTCATGTCTTGATTTATTGAAATGTTTGCACGTAAAATAAAAACATATGGTAGCTAGATACGACTTATCAAGAAATGACTGGACCAAAATAAGATGATTAATACCGAACTGGAGTTTATTTGTGGTGAAAAGAAATTGTACATTAGTGTAATTTGTTCTGAAAGCGTATCATACTGTATGACACATTTAGCTATAATACATTAGAGCGGCAGATTATATAACACATCTAGCTATAATACATTAGAGCGACAGATTATATTACACATTTAGCTGTAATACATTGGAGCGACAGATTATATTACACATTTAGCTGTAATACATTGGAGCGACAGATTATATGACACATCTAGGTATCATACACAAGAGCGACAGACTGCAAGACACTTAAAGGACTAATGCATTAGACAGCGAAATACAGAACATCAGTAGACAACTTATTTCCTAATTTGCTCCTGTAGAAAGATACATTTTTTCGAAAGGGTTCCAATTATAATATATCCTCTCAAATGTTAGCATATCTGTACAACTACAGCTTCTTTAGGTAACGTTACAAACTATTCACTACTTAACGTACCACTTTAGACAAAAAGATAAATGAAATGTCAGACTACAGAATTTCTAGGTAATATGTCAAACTATAACTTCTTAAAGTGAATGAAATGTCAATATTGTATTTATAGATCACGCCAGACAGGCATATCATGAGGTAAAATACCAGAACAAGTCCTTCAGTCGGTATATCAAGCTACATTATACTATAACCTCATGAGGTAAAATACCAGAACAAGCCCTTAAGGTGACACATCAAACTATATCATCATTAGCAACACCATAGTATAACCTCATGAAGTGAAATACCAAAACAAGACCTTCAGTTCACATACAAGGCTATATCATTATTAGCAACCATATCTTACTATAACCTCATGAGGTGAAATACCAGAACAAGTTTTTAAGTTGACACACCAGGCTATGCTACACCATCACTAGGGAACATATCATGCTGTAACTTCGTAAGGTAATACGCCATATGTTTTTAAATCGACATACGAGACTATACTATCACTGTATAGTAACTCGACATGTCTGACATTTTTGGAACGATTTCAAAATCGTTAAGACTCGTGGACTGAGGCGTGTCTCAGTCTCGTCCGTTTCATACTATACGCATTTTATATTATTGAAACGACGTCTCGAGAAGTTTCTTCAGTTGCAAACATACAACTACATCGTAGTTAAGGACGTGAGAACAATATTTTCACTTATATTAATTGTTATACGTATGTACTTTCGCAGGGTCCCCGAAAGTGTTCCGTTTGAAGAGCAAATAAAACTAAGAGTAACAAACATTTTATTTCTTGCTTTTGAAGTTCGTTTGCCGTGCTGTGTTGTAGCTTCAAGAGTGCCTAATTATTCTGGTTACACATGATATCCGAACGTTTTACTGACGTCACAACAGTACAAGCTGCATTGTTAAGCGTCCCTTATGTGACGTCATTGTCTGCCAAGTCCGTGGCAGACAACACACTACTGTAAAGTTGTAGAGGTAGTTCAAACAGGTGAACCTGCCAGGTGACCTTCGGCCTCCCCTTCGGGGAAATTGATTTTCATTCCAAAGCTACGATAGCTGTACTGAAAACAGACAAACAAAATACACACTGAACGCTAAGTGCTTTTTATCCACTGTTTGAGTACTTTCGTCAAAATATATATTTTTTTAGTCTTAATACTGGAGCAAACAGTCCTCACCATGCCGACCAACTACATTTACCTAAATATCGTTACTATGATCACAACAGAATGCTGGTTTTTACACCAAACTTTATATTCTTTTATCTTAGAATTCAATCAATAATACCTTACAGTCGGTTTACAGTTTCTATAAAACAACGAACATTCGATGTCTAGTTACGGTATAACTCTACTAACATTCGGTTTCCAGTTTCGGTAGACACTCAACACTCAAATTGTAGTTTCGTGAAGCGTTACGCACCGTTCGGTTGTATATTTCTAATGATGCATCTCGTGTCTTTATTTTGTAAAACTCATTTAACAACATTTTTCATGGTTTACTGTTAGCTCAGTACAGTAATACCGCTTCATGCCTACACACTATTAACAACATTTTTCATGGTTTACTGTTAACTCAGTACAGTAATACTGCCTCATGCCTACACACTATTAACATTTTTCATGGTTTACTGTTAGCTCAGTACAGTAATACCGCTTCATGCCTACACACTATTAACAACATTTTTCATGGTTTACTGTTAGCTCAGTACAGTAATACCGCTTCATGCCTACACACTATTAACAACATTTTTCATGGTTTACTGTTAGCTCAGTACACTAATACCGCTTCATGCCTACACACTATTAACAACATTTTTCATGGTTTACTGTTAGCTCAGTACAGTAATACCGCCTCATGCCTACACACTATTAACAACATTTTTCATGGTTTACTGTTAGCTCAGTACAGTAATACCGCCTCATGCCTACACACTATTAACAACATTTTTCATGGTTTACTGTTAGCTCAGTACAGTAATACCGCCTCATGCCTACACACTATTAACAACATTTTTCATGGTTTACTGTTAGCTCAGTACACTAATACTGCCTCATGCCTACACACTATTAACAACATTTTTTCATGGTTTACTGTTAGCTCAGTACACTAATACCGCTTCATGCCTACACACTATTAACAACATATTTCATGGTTTTCTGTTAGCTCAGTACACTAATACCGCTTCATGCCTACACACTATTAACAACATATTTCATGGTTTACTGTTAGCTCAGTACACTAATACTGCCTCATGCCTACACACTATTAACAACATTTTTCATGGTTTACTGTTAGCTCAGTACAGTAATACTGGCTCATGCCTACACACTATTAACAACATTTTTCATGGTTTACTGTTAGCTCAGTACAGTAATACCGCTTCATGCCTACACACTATTAACAACATTTTTCATGGTTTACTGTTAGCTTAGTACAGTAATACCGCTTCATGCCTACACACTATTACGAGTTTTAAGCTGTTGAACACACTCACAGACATTTTTTTAACGCTTCGACTAACAATACAAACAGGATTTCTTTCAGCTCACTCCAACCGACCACCAGTACTGTTGGTACTCGCGAAAAGCACGGCATTATTTTAATGGCTTTCAAAGTTGAACGAAAATTTGTTTCACTTGAGTGAATAAACCTTTCCAACATTTCATTTGACTGTGTAATGTTTCCAATTTCCTGAGAGAAAGAGACGATAACCGAAAACAAGATAATAAAGCAAAAGGAACTTTGATACAGCAATCGCTATTAAAGTGCGGATCACGTTTTCGTAGCAACAAGAACATGAATCGCGAGATTCAATGTTCGGCACGCTAGCCATTGAAGCCACTCCTGATCCATATGTCGATCCTACTTCCTAAATTAGTCGCACGCAAGAAATGATTTATTTGTAGTCGAGTACAAAGCTGAACACTGGGCAATGCCCACAACTGGTATCCATATTATTTTAATTTTTTTGTCCACTGAAAATGGTTTGGGAAGATAAAGAGAAATGTTATAATGGCTGTTAAGTCGAAAAAAAATAAAGGAATCCTTATTGGATATATCCAAATATTCCATTGTTACTTACGAGCTTCATGATCACCAGAGGTTCGGAAAATGGAACTTTTCGTTACCGACAGACTGACAAAGACTTCATAATACTTGAGAGTTAACTAGTATGACATTCGAAACAATTATATGACTCTTTTTAAATAATGTTTACTATAGGAACATGAATTATTTAAGTATGTCACAACTAACAACGACTTATATTACAGTCCACCCCTGTGCAACTTGTTCTTATACCTGTGTATACGTGTGATTTTTATTACACGTTTAACAAAATAGAGAATACTTCCAGTTCTTACTCCAACTTTTAAGTCAAAAATTATTTGAAAATTTTCGATTAGTTTTAGCTTCCGAACTTTCAAAGTTTTACGTATTACGCCAATTTTCGCAGCGTTTAATCAATCAGTTCTCATTACCACAAACGTCAAAAATCAACAACATATATTTACCAGCTGTTTCGAATTTTGTCTTTATGACTATACACGCCACTAAGTGAAAGTAACATTGCCGAGAAAATGTTGTACGTTATAACGTTCTCTCTCTCGTTATTTGGGCATATATATATTTGTATACCCAGGAGGGTCAGGTACACCAGACATCTTCCTCCTTCCATTACTTTGTTGGAGTAGCCTGATTAATATATTTCGAGTAAATACTGAATGGCTGGAATAAGATAACTTTAGTCTGGTCCTTTTCAGGACAATGTCCATTTATGTTGTTCATTCATACATATATCAACAAGTCTAAAACGTAGGTGGCCTGTTTTATTTTAGCACTATTTTATTATTATTATTTTAAATTTGATTTTATCTTAATGATCTGATGAATAAGTTTAACGGGGAGAGGTGTTTAGGTCTCTCTTCATCATATATGCAGTATCTGTCTAGTTCGCATAACAACTCATTTTTTTGCCATTTTTATCAAAATATTTTATTGAACTATGTAGAAGTCTATCTGGTATTGTTTGTGTACTTGAGTAATTGTGCATGAACTTGGATGAAGTGGTTTTAGGTACTCTGTATGCTGATGTAATTAGTGTAATGTTTGGAGTTTGGTTTGTATTTGTTTTACACTTACATTGATCCATGCAGGAGCTGCATAGTCTATTACTGGTCTAATGTATGTTGTATATTTTAATGATGTTTTCTGGTGTTGTTCCGTAGTTTTTACTAGTTAGACTCCCAGCATAGTTTATTCTTCGCAACAGTTTTGTTTTTATGTTATTTACATGTTTTATCCATGTAAGTTTCGAATCATATGTTAACCCTAAACATTTTGCAGATGTATCAGTTTAGAGAAGTTTTCCGTTCATGTAGATCTGGTGTTGAACTTTATGTTTCGTTGATTTTGAAAATATCACTAATTGTGTCTATGCTGTGTTTATTTTAATTCTATATTTTTCACAATATTCACATAATATATTTAGTTGTGGTTGTAAGTTAGTGGTTGCTATTTTTGGTGTAGGGGCACTTTTCCAAATTGCTACATCATCAGCGAACTGTGACGCGTATCCATGGTTTGGGTCTTTGAGTGGCATATTATTTACATACATGACGAAGAGAATAGGACTAACCACCCTTCCTTGAGGGACGCCAGCTTCTGGAGGTTATAACGTTCATAATAAGTTTGTTTAGTTATTTGAATTTCGCGCAAAGCTAAACGAAAGTTATTTGCGCTAGCCGTACCTAATTTAGCAGTTAAATACTAGAATGCAACTGGTCATCACTACCCACCGTCAACTTTTCGGCTACTCTTTTACCAACGAATAGTGGGGTTGAATGTCACATTATAAAGCCCCCACAGCTGAAATGGCGAGCAGGTTTGATGTGACGGGGATTCGAACCCGTGGCCCTCACATTACAAGATGAGCGCCTTAACCACACGGCTAAGACAGGTCTTCATAATAAGAAAAGTGTTATTTGGAAAATAGTTGCAAAGATACACAGGAGGTTTCTGTGGAGCACGTTTAGGGACAAGAAACACAGAACCTCAGATACACAGCTCAGCATGATAACCACCCAGCCACGGCTGCCCTTAAAAGTAAGGAAGAAACACAGTAAATAATGCAATGACCCTTTCTTATCGTTCTTTTTTATCATAAAGCTACATACCAGGCTACCTGCGTTCATTCTACAAATATGAGAACAAGGAACCTACCTTTGTGACTCTTATAGTTTAGAGAAGGATTGAATGAGAAATGAAGAAAAGTTTATTTCACCTTGGACGTTTGTCACGATGTTAAACGTGTAATAAAGGCTGCTTGGTTACTCATTCAAGCCGCCTCTGAACTTTAAGCCAAATGGTTTTTCCAGGGAATCTTCTAACAGATTAACTCAGTATGTCCACTTTCTGGGATAAGGTTAAGCTTCTTCCAAGAACTCGTACTAACGTGCATAAATTATGAGTTAGGGTTCTCTCCATCAAATAAGTTTATATAGTTGATGTAGTTGATCTAAGGAATGTGGGATACTGCAGAAGAAAAATTATTTTTGTTGAAATCTTTTTCACCCCAGTAGTCAGATATTTTACTATCAGATTCAGACTGGTACGTCCATAGGATACTTAAAGAATTGTTTGTTTTTGAATTTCGCACAAACCTACTCGAGGGCTATCTGTACTAGCCGTCCCTAATTTAGCAGCGAAAGACTAGAGGAAAGGCAGCTAGTTATCACCACCCACCGCCAACTCTTGGGCTACTCTTTTACCAACGAATAGTGGGATTGACCTTCACATTATAACGCCTCCACGGCTGAAAGGGCAAGCATGTTTGGCGCGACGGGGATGCGAACCCGCGACCCTCATATTACGAGTCGCACGCCTTAACACGCTTGGCCATGCCGGGCCCTACTTAAAGAATATTTTATTTCTTCACTGGTGTTTAATAGGTTTTTTTGTTTTACTTTGATGTCTATGCTCATTAATTGATTTTTTATCCATTGGACATCAGCTTATCTGAATAACACACTGGCCAGACTTTTTACTTTTGTTTCTCTATCACATGGGCAGTGGTATTATGACCAATATCAATATTCTAGATAGCACTCTGATAACTTTAGAATTTTAACAGGAAAAAAGGGTTAGTGATATAATTGCTTTTTTCTGCACCTTCAGTAGTCATAAATAATGAAATTTAAGCTGTCACAAAATCTATCACAAATATTTACGTGGTATAGAAAACTTGCAAAAAGTAACTGACCAAAAATATTCATCCATTTCAATGTTAACAATAGAGAAAGAAAGTTCCAAAGGCACAATGGTACATACAGTCCAACAACATCTAAACTCTTTCAATGAAATGAATTCCTCACATGTTTATTTATATTTTTAAGAAACATAAGAATCTCATGTTTTAATAAATATTTAATTACTTTCCATCCAAGAAACTGAAACCTACAGGCTATTGATGTCCTGCTGCTCACCACAACCTAGTCTTCATCATTACATAGTTCTAAATCCTAAAATTTGTAAATATGGCCCCTCACGTTTCTAAATCAAACTCAACATTAAATTCATTTCTTTTTCATAGACGTTTCCTTGTTCTTAAACAGGTTTATACAACAAAAAATGTACAAGTGGTTTATGCATACACAAAGATACTGTTGTATAATTACACCACATGACAACAAAAGTCCAACTCTGCTTAACACAATTTAATATTTCACACCCAGAATACAACTGAGAAAAATAATCCACTTCAAACTTTAGCTTATTAAATACCTGGCTACTAAATACATACAACTCAAACCACTGAAGACTGGAAAAACACCAGGTTTCAACAGAAAATTAGACTATTAATGTGAGAGCAAATTGTCAGCACAAAATCAGACTGAATACAAGACCAGATTTTGAAAACATTATAAATAAATACATGAAACCAGACTATCAATACAGCACCAAGTATTGAATTTAACACGAGACTATGTATAGAAGACTGTTCAGTTCAATGTTTTCCGAGTTTAAGTCACCAATATAAAATGTATTTAACAGGTGACTTGTTAGTCTTTTCCATCCAAGTTCATAAACTTTGGTTATTTAACAACCGTGACCAAATTATACTTTAAATACACCATAACAACATACAAGACATAATGAAGTGTTCTAAATTGGGAAAAGACATCTATAACAAGAACTTTATTATTGTTTGCAACTTTTCTGGCAGAAGTGCTGTCAGACAGTTTAAACTGTGTTACAAAGAAAAAGTCAGACAAAATCTAACCCTCCAGCAATGCTGTCCAAGCCTCTTTTCTGAGCAACATTGTTTAAAGTTTCTCTGCCTGAAAAATTGCAAATAGTTTTTTTTACATGTGTTTTACCATTTTTGAGAACTTTTCATTATTTTTCCACATCTTGTGGTCATTTCTACTCTTTGTTTTTCATCACCAGACATATATTACACATTATTTCTTTGTTTCCACAGTATCTGGCACACACACACATACACACACTGGATTCTGCATTCTGTATTTCAATAGGCCACAACAAGAAATTTGAAAAGGAATGATTTATAAGCATAATGAAGTGATTTATTTTTGAGAAAAAAATATTACATGTTGACAAAATATTGGTCTATCGAAACATGTAGTATGTTCCCTCAAAAATAAGTCACTTCCTTATGCCTATAAATCCTTGTTTTCCAAATTATTATTTATTACAATGTGCTTCCATAATCCAGTATTAGACCACAGTGTCTAGTTACAGCTGCAAACATTGGACTCAAAAGATAATTCCAAATTATTAAAGAAAGCCAGAATCAACAGATATCACTCTTTTATCTTGCAAATGGATTCACTGCCTTAACTAGGTGCACGAGCAACTGTGGCATTGTTTAAATTTACTTCCGCATTCTTATTATAACGCTTAACCAATCAACAACCTCTTCTGGTTGGTTATTTCAAAATCATCTTACAATTATCCATATGAGAATAACATAGTGCCTTCTCTGCAGATCTAATCATGTTTAACAGACAACTTGAAACAGGTTTCTATGTCTTGATTTACTTCAACATAATAAATGAAACAAGACTGTGTGACACCAATACACATGTACAGAAAACTACTACTTAAAACAGTTAAGCAAAGGGAAGGATTGTGTTCAAAAGGTCAAACCCAAACCTGTGATAAATGATATTGAAATGAACAAAAACAGGCTCAAACAACAAACAAATCAAACATGCTGTATAAACCAGAAGCCTATCAGGGTACCCACATCTCACTCTCCCAATTTCTATCTTTTTGGTTTTTTTCATCATGCAAGACTAGCAAATGGAGTTTAAGACTAATAAACAGTGTATCCCTACTAAAAGCGTGGGTCCTCTTTTAGCAGTCACCACCAAATTCCAACGTACATTTTATAACCCACATTATAGCTTATACCATGGGGATCCTTTTAATGTATGGAGCATCTTTGGTTTGATTTTTCTTTGGGCTTGTTTTGTTCACACAAGAATGTATTTTTATAGCACACCCTGAATGATTGGACTGATTGAGTGTTTAGATGTAAGCACAAAGCTACACAATAGACGATCTGTGCTCTACTCACCATGGGTATTGATACCCAGTTTCCAGCAGCACAACTCTGCAGACATACCACTGTGCCACTGGAAGCCAGACTGAATGACATTTATATTTAAGAGTAGACAATTATCATCAAATGTCTTGTGTGTACCTCATGGAACTCAATAGTTGACGTGACTGGGATTTTATTACAATTTGTCTTGTCACAGTAAGAAATCATTCATCTTGTCTTTGTGCAATGTACTTTTCTACAACAAAGACCTTAAACAGAACATCACATATTCTCAAAATTTTACTAATCTATAGAACAGAGGCTATAACCTTAACACAACAATTACAGAAGATACACTACACCCGTACCATTATGATTACTATGTGGGTATTATGATGGTACAAGAAATTGAAGGATGTTAAACTGAAGTACAATCAGTCACCCCTAATGGAAACATACTTTTGTGTTTGTATATGACAAATTGCATTCACAAAATTAAAAACACTTTTTTAACAATCTCAAATTAGCTGCAAAGAGAAAACGCCACTTGAGCAACAACAGAAATATCATTAACACGGAAGCATAACGCAAGCTCCAGCAACAATAGTACTGTAACACAGAAGTATAACGCAAGCTACAGCAACATTAAGAGTATCGCTAACACAGAAGTGTAACGCAAGCTAGAGCAACATTAAGAGTATCGCTAACACAGAAGTATAACGCAAGCTAGAGCAACATTAAGAGTATCGCGAACACAGAAGTATAACGCAAGCTAGAGCAACATTAAAAGTATCGCTAACACAGAAGTATTATGCAAGCTACAACAACAACAGAGGTATTGCTAATATAAAAGTATAACACTAGCTACAGCAATAGAGATATTGCTAACATAGAAGTATATTACTTACAGAAACAATAGAATTATTGCTGACAAAAGTATAACACTAACCACAACAACAATAGAAGTACTGTTAATACACACATATAACACTAGTTACAACAGAAATATTGCTAACATAGAAATATAACCCTAGTTACACCAACAATAAAGTATTGTTAACATTGAAATACAACTCTAGCTACATCAATAGAAATATAATGCTAGCTGCAGCAACAACAGAAGTATAACACTAACTGCACCAATAGAAGTACTGCTAATATAGCAGTATAACACTAACTGCAGCAACAACAGTACTGTTAACAAGGAAGTATACCACAAGCTACAACAACAATAGAAGTATTGATAACAAAAGTACAACACTAGCTACATCAATAGAAGTATAATGTTATCTGCAGCAACAACAGAAGTATTACACTAACTGCAGCAACAATGGAAGTACTGCTAAAATAGCAGTATAACACTAGCTACAACAACAAAAGTATTGCTAGCATAGAAGTATAACATTAACTACAGCAACAATAGTACTATTAAAAAGGAAGTATACCACTAGCTATAGCAACAACAGAAGTATTGATAACATAGAAGTATGACATTAGCTACAGCAACAATAGTTCTGTTAACATAGAAGCATAACACTAGATACAGTAACGACAGGAGTATTGCTAACAAAAGTATAACACTAGATACAGCAATAGAGATATTGCTAACATGGAAGTATAATATTAGCTACAGCAACTATAAAAGTACTGCTAACAGAAGTATAATACTATACACAGCAACAATAAAAGTATTGCTAACAGAAGTATAACACTAACTACAGCAACAATATAAATATTGTTACCACAGAAGCATAACAATAGTTACAGCAACATTAAAGAGCTATTAACATAAGTATAATGCTAGCTTCAACAATATTAGAAGCAATGCTAACATAAGATAACACTAGCTTCAACAATAGAAGTATTGCTAACATAGAAATATAACCCTAGTTACAACAATAAAAGTATTGCTAACATAGAAATATAACCCTAGTTACAATAGACATATTGTTATTGTTAACAGAAGTATAACACTAGCTTCAACAATAGAAGTATTGCTAACATAGAAATATAACCCTAGTTACAACAATAAAAGTATTGCTAACATAGAAATATAACCCTAGTTACAACAATAGACATATTGTTATTGTTAACAGAAGTATAACACTAGCTTCAACAATAGAAGTATTGCTAACATAGAAATATAACCCTAGTTACAACAATAAAAGTATTGCTAACATAGAAATATAACCCTAGTTACAACAATAGACATATTGTTATTGTTAACAGACGTATAACACTAGCTACAGTAATAAAAGTATTATTACCACATAAGAATAACGCTAGCTACAGCAACAACAGAAGTGTAACAATAGATACAATAGAAGTATTGCTAACAAAGAAATATAACACTAGCTACAACAACAATTGTACTGTTAACACGGAAGTATAACACAACTTACAGCAACAACAAAAGTATTACTAACATAGAAGTATAACACTAGCAACAACAACATTAGAAGTAATGCTAACATAGAAGTATAACACTAACCACAGCAACATTAAAATTAATGCTAACATAGAAGTATAACATTAGGTACAGCAGCAATAGAATTGCTAACATAAAAGAATAATACTAGCTACAACAACAATTGAAGTGTTGCTAACATAGAAGTATAAGGCTAGCTACAGCAACAACAGAAGTATCCCTAATTTAGAATTTTAATGCTAGCTACAGCAACAATAGAAGTATTGCTAACAGAAATATAACACTAACTAAAGCAACAATAGACGTACTGCTAGCATTGAAGTATAACACTAGCAGATGAAGCTAATCTTCATCAACAGAGTGAACACTGGTAATATAAAAGTATAACATCAGCAGAGATGAAACAATAGTAAAGTAACAATAGGAGTATTGTTAACATACTAGGGATATAACTGGAAGTAGTAGAAATAAAACTAGAGTAACAGAAGGACTGTTATTAAGAAAAACAGAGTTTAACTAGCAGCAGGAGAGTTGAAAATAAACTGTGGCAACAATAGACATATTGTTAGAAAAGTATAATAACTGACCTCCACTCTTCATAGAAAGTGATCAGTATAGGTTTCAAACAGAAATTCACAAATTACTGTGAAGATAACACCTAACCTTTTCAAAAAGTTACTGTTTGCTTTACAGAATATTATGTTAATTTGTCTTGAACATTTTCAAGTCTATGTAAACATTCATTTCACATACAGCATTGTTAAATTATTCTTTACCAAACCAGCTTAAATATGGTCAATAGAAGTATATTAGAAACTTTCTAAATATAGTAACCTACACATTTACTACAGCACCGACACTGTTACAGTCTGTATTATGGAAGTAATTCAAAGTGTGTGTATAGCGATTGTACTTTACCTTGTGTGTTTGATAAAAACTACGCAGATGAGTTATTTCTCTTGTGACCATCATGAATGGTGAGACTTTAATTTTAATGTTACAAGTCCTAACGCTTACAGCTGAGCCATTAAGAGGCTAACCACATGTTAATGTTTGGTGTTGAGTATAGTCTGATTATAAAAACAAATTATAAAATTTGTTGACTCAGATATTAGTAATTTATTGTTTGTTTAAGTTGGATAACAATAACAGTGCCACAACTCTGTGAGATATAAGTGATAGATACCATCATAATTATGTAGGTTATAAGAGATGAATACCTGAACTGAAAATGTATTGCCAATAGAGGCATAACTCTCACAAAATAGGTTATATTTATTAGTACTGTTCTCTATCACTGCATGTTTTCAACACTTGTCACTAGCCTTCCACTTCCCTAGATCATAGGACCTATACCACATACCACTGGAAATGGGAAGAATGAATGGAAAAATGTGGAAGGAGATAGGTATCCATTGGAAATACATTTTCAGTTAAAGAAAATGTTAACTTCTGATATGATATTTCATCTCTTATAAAATAGCTGGATTTCCACAATGAACTAGTGGAGGGCCAAGGAAAAAAAAATGATTCCCCTTTACGAAGTACCCAAAGAGAAACCATGAAATGTTCAAGCAATATATATATATATATATATATACAAAAGGAAACTACACTAATTTTGATCCAGGTGCTCTTTCATGATCATGTAATGAACATAAGATGCAGAGAAAACATGAAGAAATCCTATAATATGCATTACCTACCGTGTTTCTCCGAAAATAAGACAGGGCTTATATTAATTTTCACTCCAAAATATGACACTAGGGCTTATTTTCGGGGGATGTCTTATTTTGATATATTAAAAAAATGAAGTTACAAAGTAAAACTATTAAACTAACCATTTAAAATAAACTATTATTAAACTATTAAACTAACTGATTAATACTTAAACAAACTAATTAATAAATTAATTTTTTTTTATTTCTTTCCTCTTCCTGCCACTCTTAACTAGGGCTTATTTTAAGGGTAGGGCTTATATTAAAACTATCCCCAAAAATCACACTAGGTCTTATTTTCTAGGTAGGTCTTATTATCGGAGAAACACGGTATTAAAGGCCAGTCAATTTGAATATAGATGAGAACTAACATGAAGCGATTCCAAACCCAGTAGAGAGCTAAGTGAGTCAGTATAAATAGTACATTTCATGTACTGCATAGCTTCTGCATGGTCCAGAGCAAAAGAAATGGTGTACAAGTCATCAGTGAACATAGAATCTGTAAAGGAGATTCTGTGCACAACCATCAAACCAAAACAAACCATGAAAGATACTTCAGAGTCACCTGATTTCAAACCATCCGTATAAATGGGAAAGGAAGAATGGTTCAAAAGATGTTTGACAAATAGAAAATGGTACTTCCAATCAGGAATATCCAACTTCTTCAGATGACTCAAAGAAAGAACATATTTGGGGATGGTAATAACCCATGGTAGGATGAGCTGACCAGTGGATAGAGCAATGTTATCTAAGGACAGACCTAATTCATCCAACCACGTTGGATAGGAAGGCCAAAAAGAACAATAGCAAACCATCTGAAAAAGCATGGCCTAATAAGAAAGGAAAACACAACCTCAGATGAGTTGCTGTAGTAAGGATTGAAGTTTTGATAATAAAGACAGTTGCAAACAGCAGAGATGTAGAGAAGGTTTATCAGACTCAGTGTACAAACTATGGACTGGAGGAATTGCAGAAGGCCCCTGTGTAGAGCTGAAGCCCCAGATAAAGAATGGGTTCTCTTCAATGCTGAAGTCCTGGCAGAACCAAAGACCAGAGACCCATAGTCCAGTTTTGATCAAATGAGAACATGATAGATTTTTAGCACAGAACACAGATCCACTCTCCAAGAGGTGTTAGAGAAAACACGGAGGATGTTCAGTGCCCTTGTACACTTGACAGGTAGCTGCTTGAGGTGTGGAATAAAGATCAGCTTACAGTCAAAGATAAGCCCCAAGACCTCTGCCTCAATTACCTTGTGAAGAACATCTTCTCCAAGACAAAGCTCAGGATTGGGGTGAATACCCCATTGGTGGCAGAAGTGCATGCAAACAGTTTTAGAGTGAGAAAAGGTAAAACCATTTGCTATGGTCCACTTCAGTAAATGATTGAAGGCAGTCTGTAGCTACTGTTAAATAAACCTCATGCTCAACGAATGACATGAGATGTGGAAGTTGTCAACATAGAGACCATTTGCAACTGTAAGGGGGAGTTGTCCAATGATGGCATTAATCTTCATAATGAAAAATGTGGCACTCAAGACACAGCCCTGAGTAACTCCAAGTTCCTGTGGGAAGGAATGGGAGAGTGTTGAAACCACACAGTCCATTAAAAAAATTTTAATCAAAATTGACAAATGGCCACACAACCCATATGAGTGGAGATCTCACAGGGTGCCATACCTTCACATAGTATCACAAGCTTTCTCAAGGTTACAAAATACAGAAACAAGAAGTTTTCTCTAGAGGAAGGCTTCTCTGATTGACATTTAAGGTTGAATAAGGTGGTCCACAGTGGAGGGCTGTCGTTGAAACCCACATTGGGTTGGCACCCCAAGATGTTGAGTGGCTAGAGCACATGAGACTGTAGTGGTAGTTTGATCTCATTCAACGCCAAGCATGAACTGACAAAGACAAATGGTAGGTAAGATGTGCTTCCATTCCACAATCCATCTTTACCTGTACACATTTCCAATCCAACCAATACCTAATCTGCCATAAACCAACATACTGCAGATGGTAGGAAGAGGAACACCCACAGTAGGATGGCATCTCTTATTCAAAAACTGATAACAGTGGGCATGTTTTTCTAATCTGCAGTAGGAGGAGGTTACCCAACAATACACAAGTGGGTATACATATGCTGCATCCAGCTGCAACCAACACCAGGTCTGCCAGAAACCAACATGCAGCAGACAGTAGGAAGAAAGAGCACAAACCTGGGATACATATCCAATCCAAAACATGGCAGCATTGGTCATTTGTCATCCACTCCACAGCACATGGTAGATGAATGGCCAGAGCTAATGATGACTAACTTAGCTGGACTATCTCCAACCAACACCTCATCCCCTTGAAATCACATCTGGTGGATGATAGGTAGAAGGAATGTTTCAGCCTAAGAGACAAACTGTGGAATGCTTCATTCAAAATTTGGCAGCATCTGGAATTGTACTTCAGGTCTGTGATAGGAATGGTGTCAGACCCTTGATCCAAGATCCTTATCATGACCACGCCATTTCCAAACAACACCAGACCTCCCCCTCCTCAGGAATGTAAAACTAAAGAATAGTAGGAAGAAGAAATGCCATTGTGGTAAAAGACAATCTTCAATATATGTGTTTCTGCATGTGTATCAGTACAGCGTAGTGCTACAACCAAAAGCTGGCAGCATCTGGAATTGTGCATCAGATCTATAGTAAGAGAAATGACACACCATCAAAACCCACAGAATGGCACTGCCATACTCCCAACAGTGGTATGATGCATCATTCAGAAGGACAGGTCTCCTTGGTCCACCACCACAGTGGCTAGAAACTGGTAAATGACAAGAACTCTTATACTCTGCTACAAGAAAAGAGGGGAAATGCACTGGAAAGTCCAGAGGACAGCATCCTCAAAGACAGTGCAACAGATGACTGCAATTCCCTATTTTAAAAATTAAAGCTATCACAAAGACTGAGTCAATCAACCAACACCTGGCAGTACATACAATTGTACATCAGGTTTATGGTAGAAAGAGTCTCAATGCAATGGAACAGCAATCCCTGTCTATTTTACTCATGGTCATCCACATATGTACAGTCTAACATGAACATGTTTGTGAAGCAAAAGATAATTAGAGAGAACCATTAGCAGTTCCTACAGAATGCCACATCTCAACAGTGTGCTTAATCTATTTCTATTACTCAGTTGGTTTGGCATAGAAGATAACTGAACAGACACACACAACCAACACCTACAGTCATCTGGAATTGCAGATCAGCTCAGTGGTAGGAAGAGCTAAAACAAAATTGACATCAAGTGTGGTTATAGGATGGACAGTGTAGATTTTCTAAACAAAATATATACCTGGAGAAGCACAAGTTGCCACTGCATTTAGTCACAATACACTACTAAAAAGGCCCCTGTCAATAAAGAAATAAATAAAACATAATACTCACCAGTCATAACAAAATGGCAGTGTGCAGATGGTGAATGAAGGTAAATGAAAACCCACTGAGCATGAAACAGCCATGTGATGTCAATAGCATAAAACAAAATAGTTCAGATACTGGCCCTAATGATGACTTCCAAAGGAAGACAAAAATGGGCAGCTAAAACTATGATGAGTTGACAGATTTGATGAGAAGATAACCTAAAAAGGCAACAATCCTTAGGTGAAAGGGAAAAATAGACCAGCCTAATGAACTGATGAATCCAACCTACAAGGGTTATGGGAGAGAAGTCTCAGGACAGAAAAGAACTCCAACTGAATAAACAGTTACCAGGTACCACAGAAGAGAACAGTGTAAGTGAGATATCAACAGAGAGCCCAGACCAGACAGTCATAAATGTATGAAATGGAGGATAACAAATTGGAGAGAAGGTGAAATTACTCTTCCCAGCAGCAAAAGTCTTGAGCAAAAATGAATGGTCAGGAAAGGAAAGCATAGGAACTGTTGAAAAACACCCACTAAGCATCAACTTCAATTATATAAAAACATTGTTGGATAACAATAATTTTAAGGTGATACAAGGAACATGAAAATAAGGGTTTTAACAAAGAACAAGTGAAAGTGTGAAAGACAATATTGAAGTTCCAATCCAAGAAAGAGACAGGGCTAAGAGAATGGGAGTTTCCAAAATCATCTAACCACCCCAACAAACAGCAGAGGCACAGAGTTCCCAAAATGGAATCTCTCCCCTTCCACAACAGGCAAACAGCATTATCACAATTTACATATGTACACACATAAAAAGAAAATACTAGAACACTATTGTATATCTATATGATACACTACAATCAACAACAATGCAAGGCAAAAAAAAAACACACTGGGTCTTCATACTGGACAGACAACAAATGTTATAAATGCCTTCTAAATTTTGCTACAGAGAAAAAAAATTATAATGTTCTTCCAAAACAAAGGAGAACAATAACTTATTGAAATCATAGCCAGAAATGAAGCAACATAGGTCCACTAAAAGTTCTACTGACTTCTAAAATATTTCACGATTTGACCTGAAGTCCAGTTCACTTTCATAATGATTGCCTTTTGTTTTTCAAATGAAGAGGCACAGAGAGGTGTCCTATAAGATCCATTTTATTATTTCTTTTGCATTTATGTATTTATATTTTTCTTCCATTTTGAAATTTTGCCACTTCTGTTTTGTAGTGCAACAGTGCTCAATGTTGTTTTAATAATAATGGTTGTTTTGCAGTGACTTGTGGTCAGCAATACAGTGTATATCAATAATATACGAGGAGATAGAGATGAAGCATATGATGTGGAGCAGGCATGTGCAAGCAAGTCAACTCCTAAACTACAACATCTATTGTGAGCATTTGTTTACAAAAATTTAATAGAAGCTGTATCATAACAGTAAATTAAATGTACTACTTATAATTGTTTTAAATGATAAAAAAATTCAACTAACTCAAAACCAGCAAATGATGTCCATAAATAAAACACCTTGAGTATGCATTTCAAAGATCAGACTACACTTCTTGAATAATGCTTGGTTTGCAACCAATCATATATGGTTATTATTTATTGTCTGCCCAAATGACATCTCATTTCCATGATAACCACCAAGCAGATCATATTACTGCTTTGCTTAAATGTGTAAAGTGATTCTGTTTCATTCTCAACATTTCTCAGTGAAGTCAATGATTGAAGAGGAGTTTTAGTGAGGGTTTTGTGTGTGCTGAAAAGATTAAAACATGAAACTCAACATTTTCATTTTAAATTTCAACTAACCAAGCAGTAGATGTTTGCTTGACCTGTAAGCATGTTACTGCTGCTGTCCAAGTATACATTATAAAAAAGGCAATACTGCATGTTACGTTACAAAGCAATATTACTAATTATTATTATTAGAATATCAAAGAAAAGCTTTATCTTTATGAATAGGCATTAGCTAACCCAATAGTAAAGATCTAGATTTTAAATCCAGCTTACTAAATTGAAATATATGCAATACCAAAAACTTTAAGCCCTGAGTGCATTATAAGAGTGACAGTCAATCCTAAATATGGATGGTGGTGTTTACTGATGCCTTATCTGTAGTCAGAAGTTCACATTATCTGCTAATAGCACCATTAACTTTACTGTAACTACACACTACAAGAGTTATGGACCAAAGGTAAATGGTATCACTTAATAATAAAGTTCATATCATAATGCCTATTAAGAAAACTCAATCAGCAATAAAACTCATGTTGAAATCATACTGTGATGTCCAGCAAAAATATTGAATAAGACAGATGAGTATATCATAATAAAAAGCATACATAATGAGTTATGGCTACATAAAAATTACATACTGTTTTCCAAGATTAAAACAGGGCAAATTTTTAACTCCATTAAAACAGCATTATTAAAAAATATATATCTTATACAAGACAAAAAATTTAATCTTCCAAAATATCTTGATATTGGTAAATTCTTTAGATATGCTTTAACAGTAAATACAGAATCTCAAAGGGTTGAAAGTGATGTCAAGGTTTATCAAAACCTGTACCACCTGATCAGTAAAAGTCACTGGAAAACTAACTTTGAGTTAACTAAGATGTTCATGCTTTGTTCTTTTGACACTTAAGTCAAAAATTTCTAAAATGTCGATTTATACAGTCTTCAAAAACTTCAAAAGCACTTCCATCCAAAACACCCATGGTAAAATGGTGGTAATATCTGATCAAAATATGTTATCAAAACTAAGAACAAGGACTACACTAAGACATACTTTCCAACCTTGATGAAGTTTCAAACAATTCACACTTTATTATTTATGTAAATTCAGTATCTTTTGGTCCATTTTCATGTACAATGTAATCTCTATAAAATAGCTCAGAAAAATAATTTCTGCCTTAAAGACTTAAGATACTAAAGTCATTCTCTTTTGAATATAAGCAAACTTGTATGTTCCATGCACAGAAACTCAAATGTCAATTTCACTGAATGCAAATGGAACTGTATATGAACGTGCCTGAACTCAGATGTCAAGCATGCCTAAACTCTAATGTTATGTGAATCTTACAAAACTTGTTTAACCTACATAAAAAAATGTCAATATGTGTATATAAAAGTGTTTAGATGGTGGCTCAACTGGGTAATAAAAACTTTATTATATAAAGATCACCAATGGTTTCCCCTGCACAACAAATTCTTCTTTCCTCTTACTATTTAAGGAAATTAAAGCAGCAAGCATCAGATAAACCCTGGGGTTTATCCAAAATAAGTGATTGAAAGTAGCAAGTCAAATATTTTTCACAAATAATTTTTAGTGTTACTGACAGTACATTTACAATAATGTTATTTCATTAACAAGTCCACACTTCTCATAACTATTTTCTTAAAAGTGGGTTTCTCGGTATCAAATGTGTGTACATGTGTATGTGTCTGTTCCTTGTACGTTTCCACATTTCTTGATCAATCAATGCCAAGCTTGATAAAACGATACAGAGTGATATGAAAAAATCACGTTGAGTTTAAATTTACAGAAAAACCCTGCAAGAAAAGACTTGTTAAAGAAGTAAAGAAACATTGTACATGCAACAGCAATAAAAACAGGGAAACATACCAAGAAAGTAACAACAAATGATATATTCTAAGCAAGAAACAGATACCACATACCAAGAAAGTAACAACAGATAACATACACAAAAAAACAGCAAACAAAACATATCAAAGAAATGAAAAGCAAATGATACATACTTCACAAAGAAGTAAAAAACATATCACAGGAAATAACAATACACAACACACCAAGGAAGTGAAAAACAGATGACACATAACCAAGAAGTTAAAACCATAACACATGATACATAAATGATAAAAAAAAGATGAAACAAAACAAGTAAAAAGAGAAATTATATTCTAGATAAACTGTCCAAAGTAAACAGAGAGGTGTGGGCTTCAGCCAATTATATATACCTGTTTGTACATACTGCACAACTAAAGCTAGGTCTATGGTAACTTATCTTAATTTCCAAGAAACCTGATATTAATGTTTTCACTCAATAACACTGCACAACAAAGCTTTTGCTTCTTGAACATTGTTGGGTATTCCTTGTAGATTTTAGGCTGCTGATCATGAAAATCACATCCAAATTTGCCCATCACGTACCATTTCATTGAAATCTTCAGTTTCACCAGGACATTGTTACAATAGAAAAACAATATCAGGGCAACTGGAATCCGTCAATGCTTGATGACTACTGTTGGACACTGCAACGTGATGCACCGGACATTGAATACAAACGAAAATCAGGAGCAAAACACTTTTAATTATGTTGAACTTAATAGCATATTAGAAACAAACGCAATTAAATACATTATTGCCGGTAAACAGTTAACTGTCTATTTCTCAGAGTTTCTACGTGATGAAACAAAACCAAAACTATATTTGTACATACCCACCAGGTACCTGTCACAATCAGCAAAAACTTTTCAGGAAGCAAAACTTTTCAAAAAAATTATTGTGCAGTGTGATCATACAAATGCTAACAATTCAATTGACACAACTGTCCAGAAATAAATTTTTTACAGGTTAGAAATTAAGGTACAAAATTTAAGTTCCTTGCTTTACAGATGGATACAAGTACATCAAATGTTTCATGGGTCTATGACTGTTTATTAAACAATACCTAGTGACATAGTAGTCACAAGACATTATTTCATGTTGCTACAATACATCAAAATCTAGCTTGAAGTTTGTTATACCTACTTCAGATTTAAAACATAACAATCGTCAATAATCAATACTTGTATTTTTATATTGTTTATCTTCTTTTCCATAACAATAAAGAAGTTCTAATTAATAAAACATGAAAGTAACTAGTACTAATATTTGAAGTTTCACAGACTCACAAGAACTAAAGAACAAAGATTTAGTTTAATCCAATTCACATAAATGTTCTAATGAATGCTAAGGGGGAAAAAAAAAAAAAGATACTATTTCTTTTACATTAATGAAATTAAAAACACTCTTTGTAATCCATATATGGAAACAGAAATATTTATAAAACTTTTAAGATAACACTATCAGATGAAACTTTTTGTCAAGTTGTAAGAGCATACCTACTGGTCATTTAATAGTGTAAAAATGTAGCCTTAATGTTTCTAACATATTTCTCGTACTTATTAGTAGTTAGCTTGTTTTTTTTAATTCAGTAATGTAACACAGAGTAGGTTTCTCGTTGAAACATATATTTAATGCAATAAGTATATACTTACTATTACATGGTGTTCATAGGTTAGTATATACTTACTATTACATGGTGTTCATAGGTTAGTATAAACTTACTATTACATGGTGTTCATAGGTTAGTATATACTTACTATTACATGGTGTTCATAGGTTAGTATATACTTACTATTACATGGTGTTCATAGGTTAGTACTTTACAATTACACTATAACTGTTCAATAACCAATTATGGTAAACTTGCAAATACTTTCCCAGACTCAAAAACAAACATCATTGCTCATAACCAATTTTTCATTGAACTAGTACACAAAACCAAAATATTTCTAACATTAGTTTATTAACACAAAAATAGTAATTTCTAGAAATCCTTACATTGAAAAGGAGTAGTTTCACACACGTTTTGTCACTGCTCGTCAGGGAATGTTGTAACAGATAAACAAAATTATTCAATACAACACTAACCACTAGAGAATAGTATATCATAAAACAAGTCTGTAATTTCAAGGAAAATGCCAGATCCTGTCATTAGCCAGAAATACTATCTTGTTTAAACTTTTCTTATAGCTCTATGCTTATTACTAAAAGCTAATAATTTTGATAAATTAAGTTACCATGTGAGAAATTTAGGAACCCAATCATTTTGGTATTAGGCTTAACTGACATCATGATTGATAATATTTCTTATAATAGTATAATGCTGGGAATAATATTTATTGAAATGCATTAGTAATAAAACACTATTTACACTTTAGTGAGAAATATGCTTTGAAACAAAATTTAAAAAATGAAAAAAAACACAGATGAAATGGTATCTTCTGTATGTAGTCATGAATTTTCATTCTTCAACGAGCAGTTCGGAATATAACTAGTCATATATATAAAATACATAAATTCTTGTTAACTGAGTGTGAAAATGATCATAAACTGTACTGATCGTTTTCTTCGGTATAGCCTAAAAATATACTCGTATAACTTTTGCTGTGTTGCAAACCTGTTGTTCATACGAATTGCGCTATGTTACCAATTTTATTTAGAATACTCAGTGACTTTAGCTGGGCATTTATAACGTTTTTTTTTTTTTTGTTTTTTCTTCTGAATTTCGGCAGGAAATCAGCAGGTCCTGTATTTGTTCTGTACAAGTATAAAATTAAAAAAAGTCTACGCCGTTGCAGCCATTACGAGACAAGTTTAAGCTAGCTGGTATACAAAATAAACTACTGTGAATAAAGCAACGTTCTTTATATTTGTGGGTTTGTTTTATTGTCCAAAATTATTCTCCGATGTACAATTCCTGACTCCGCATTTTATAGTTATTTTTATATATCATTATACCTGAATACCACAATAATAACCAAAAAACTAACTGTATATCCGAAGCAGATAAGTAAATGGTCGTAATCACGTTTATGTACTGATATATATATATAAAGCATTACGCCCATCTCTACATGAAAAAAATGATTTTTATACAGTTTCCTACGCACGCATTGTCACATTTCATACAGCATCAAATATGAAAGAATCCCATACATAACAGCGGTTTTCATCATCGAAAGTGCATTTCTTAACACTAACTGAAATACGGAGATAAATTCTGCAGACTTCTCTGCCAATTCGAGATATCGCGTTATAAAACATCTAAAATTAAATAAGAACTACGTCATATCCGCCTTCATTTCAACGTGTTTAATCTGGTGTGCTTTTAGCAAAGCTACACGCGAGCTATCTACGCTAGTCGTCCCTAATTTTGCAGTGTAAGACTAGAGGGAAGGCAGCTAGTCATCACCACCCACCGCCAACTCTTGGGATACTCTTTTACCAATGAATAGTGGAATTGACCGTAACATTATAACACCCCCACGGCTGAAAGGGCAAGCATATTTGGTGTAATGGGGATTCGAACCCGCGATATTCAGATTACGAGTCGAACGCCTTAACCCACCTGGCCATTTAATGCCACCTTTTTCTGTTTGCGAAAAAAAAACATCAGTTCTTCTAAAATGTGACCTTGAAGAAGAAAACACAACGTTTTCTACCAGGAGTTGTAAAATATATGATGAATTTGTGACTTAACGTATATGGTACTGGACGAAGTTACTTGTATTTGTGACTTCATATATTGTACTGGGCGGAATATATTCGTATTTGTGACTTTTTGTTCTAGATATTCGTTTTGACAGCTTGGTTGTTTACGGATATTAAAAATTATATAAGGTCTATCTGTGCTAGCCGTCTTTAATTCTAAACCAATAAGGTTAGAGGGATGGCACATAGCTAGTGAACAGCGGGTTTCACCACCATCCTGTATGCTATCCACAGCTTCAAAGTTCAATTTTGTAGCAGTGAACCATGGGTCCTCAGAAAGACTCACACACCTTACAACCAAACACGCGCAGGTCTTAAAATATAAAAGGTACTTTTGTGTACAAAAGCCTCGTTCTCACAAAATATATGAATTAACAATATATTAAAATATTTTTACTCAAATGTTTGATTTAACACCAGTTTTTCGCTTAGACTATCAAACCAGTACCGAAACTGGATAATTAATAATTTCTCCCAATTATAGAGGCGCCAGGTTACTGTGCCTTATCGATTTCCAGTTACCTTCTAAAACTAGATTTAATTAATCGATAATTACTGTCAAGATGGGTATATAACTCAATTACTCTCTCATTCCATCATGAGATGGATGCGAAACTAGAGAGCAAAAAAATGGAATACTCTGCCTCAAGATAGGAAGTTGAACACATAGCGTTCAGTAACCAACCACCTTGAAATACTAAATAACGTCTATTGAAAATTACCATTTTCATATTTATCCCCTCTATTTGGTAAGTCTGAAATATCAAGAAACTAGATTTTCAGATTGTATAGATCACTGTTACAGACACATTAGCCTGATATATAAACAAATACATGCACGTATACATCAGTTTAAAAATTATCGTATATTAAGCAGTATCTAATTACAAATACAAGAAAGATGAGTATTCGCTCAAGTAACTAGTCTGGATCATAGATAAATGTAATGAGAGCGCATGTAAACTAATAACAAATGACAACAATTATAAATGTTTACCCTACGACCATTCTTACATCTAAAAATTGTTTCTTCACCAGAATATATGTACCAGCTAGGAGACTTTCATTTAAGATTATGCGACAAACCATATTTATCGATGACTAAAACATACAGGTCGCCATCTATTGGCATTTGACGGCACAAAAACTGCTTTTAAACAATCGTTAACATCTATGGAAAAAAAGAGCAGAACACTAACTTCGATCATTGTGTTTGAAATGGACTAAAAAAAAGTCGATAAAACTTTGGGAAACTGAAATAAAACACATTATATAAGAAAGTTACGACATTGGTTAATATGCATTGACCAGCTCTATAATTGTTATATGTTAGATGTAAAATACAACAAAACAACAAGTTAATGTTGAAACAGGTCTGTAGCTATCTTCTTGGTTTTGCTTAAAAGTTGTTTGGATAATTTCATTTTAGGCACATTTGTGCCATTACTATAGCGTTGTGACTCAAATAACTAATTAAAGTTACTACCATAATTGGTTGATGATGTTTTAGAGATGTTATTAAGTATTTAAGCTGTCTCACAAAAAATTAATGGTATTGGTTGAAATACAATAGAAGAATAATCCATCAGACATTTGTGATTCATTGGAATGCCCTATAATTGCTCGAGAAAATATAATTAATGAAACATCAGATTGAAACATAAACTACAAGTATATTAAAAACTAAAATGTCCTATTACAAGCCAGATATTCTAGAGTCATTAATTACCTTTCACATGAAGAACATCAAGTACTTCAAACATTAAAACAAAACGGATAACTTCTTACATTGTCAAACAAAAGGTAAGAAATTTGTAGTACTTATAAAAACAACTCCTAAATAAAACACACATCTACATGATAGAAATTCATATAAGAACCAAATCCAACCCAATACTTTTAGATGAAAAAAAAACACAAAAGCCTCACCATAAGAATTTGCAAATCTTAAACCTCAACTACAGTTGTGTACCAGTTATATGTGGTCATTAAGGGATAAAACGAAGCAATGCAAATATCAACTGGATTAAGTATTTAAGCTGTCTCACAAAAAATTAATGGTATTGGTTGAAATACAATAGAAGAATAATCCATCAGACATTTGTTAATCATTGGAATGCCCTATAATTGCTCGAGAAAATATAATTAATGAAACATCAGATTGAAACATGAACTACAAGTATATTAAAAACTAAAATGTCCTATTACAAGCCAGATATTCTAGAGTCATTAATTACCTTTCACATGAAGAACATCAAGTACTTCAAACATTAAAACAAAACGGATAACTTCTTACATTGTCAAACAAAAGGTAAGAAATTTGTAGTACTTATAAAAACAACTCCTAAATAAAACACACATCTACATGATAGAAATTCATATAAGAACCAAATCCAACCCAATACTTTTAGATGAAAAAAAAACACAAAAGCCTCACCATAAGAATTTGCAAATCTTAAACCTCAACTACAGTTGTGTACCAGTTATATGTGGTCATTAAGGGATAAAACGAAGCAATGCAAATATCAACTGGATTATAATAAGTTAATCAGTAAGTTCGAAACAAATAGTTCACTTGTATTATGATGACTGTTATAACTTCTGTAGTTGGGCAATTACAATACTGCACAAACTTTATGCAAGCCATAACATTTTTAACATTTGATTAGAAAATTAGGTGCTATAAAGAATATTAGTTACTATTTACTGGTCTGAAAATTATGAGGTTGTTACAACTTTCTGATAGCTTTAATAAGCTACTTCACTTGTTTTTTTTTTTAACCGTAAATCTACACATAAAGCTACCTGTGCTGTGCCCATATGGGTATCAAAACCCATGTTGTAGCACCCTACGCATTTAGATTCACTACTGAGTCACTGGAAGGCCTGTTAAACTGCGGGAAATTTTCTAGTTAATGGTAAATACTCTAGAAAGTTTCTGAGATGCCTATATAAATACAAGTTCACTACAGTTAGTAAAACAGTTTACACACATTATATATATAGATCATGGGTTAGATTGGTAAACTGGAGTAATGCTACTTTCAAGAACTACTTTGTACAGTTAATGTGGTATTTGTCTTGATGTACTTAATCCTTTAGGTGCACGTGTTTTGGAGTCATACCACACTCAAAATCAGAAAATTCAGGTTTGGAGTCAGATTTGGAGCTTGTACAAGTTGAACTGTCAAATGTGAAAACAATGGAGAGATTTTATGCCATTTTAGGACTGTTTTTCATAAAAATTAAACATTTTTCAACTGCAAATGTTACAAATTTCTGAAAAGCAACATAAACCACATTTGATATTAATTTGTGGCTGAGATCATCAGTTTTGTCTCTTGCTTTGTGCATACATTTCATATTTCTAGCAAAAAAATCAAACCACATTAAGTAGTAAGTATGTAGCAACTGGTGCATTTAAAGGGTTAAACTGATTTAAAGTTAGTGTGATGGACTACGATAAAAAATTAAAAACTATAAAAAAGAAATAACTTTGTATCTCTCACATTTCATCAAGAAAGATATTACCAGTAATTTAAAGCCTTGATGGACAGGAATATGGAATTGAAGGACAATATTAAAAATAAACTACAATTTGTGTGTTTGTATGTACAAGTAAAAAACTTTTCCCACATTTAAATCAATACCATTTTAAAACGTTTCTTACAGAAACAAAATATTATTAGCACAAATTCAACAGTTAAGTTTTATTCAAGGTTTGGACATGGTTCAATATGTTTCAAAAACAATCAAACAAGTTCTTCAATATAGTTCCTGACATTCCAAATCAGCTTATCTTTAAATATAATTATTCCACACATCCTCCTTTCTGAACAACGTCTACTGATCCTCAGAATATCCTGCACATTAACAAAAATTTTATATAAATCATTAATCACAGACACAAAGCAACAGCAATTTGTGAGGAAAACTGTTCAAGTAGTGACTACAAATATACTGTGAAATGTTTACAGTTTTCTGAATTAAACTTATGGTTACTGTCTTCTTGTGCAACTTCCCAGAGGACATGTACACATGTTTCCTAAAAATTATACATAAATATTGAAAAAAAAGATGACATTATGTTATATAATAATAACAAACGATAACTGACAAAATATACATAACACAAGAGGATGAATAAGAGTATTCAGAGATACTTTCCATTTTGATAATTTCTAATCAAATAATATATAATATCACACTAAACTATATGAGTAAAGAATACTGATCCTAAACAAGAAAATATCAGAAGTGCAAACAAGTTCCCTTTCTGAAGACTTCCTTGTCAGGAACTAACAAGACGTACTTTACATACTATGCGTTATTTCATACATTTTTATGGGACTGGGTTTACAAAAAAAAAGATAGATTACAATTATTACCAGCACAGTTGACTCTCCATTAGCTGAAAATATGGGAGAACAGGTAATACAAAACACACAAAGAAACTTACAAACAAGTATCATTTCTGTTGAAAAATAAACAAAAATTGAAAAATGGGTTTTTACAAACATATTAAAAGTTATACATAATATACAATGTGATAGGCTTTACTATGACCACTAAAATTCATTATTTCTTTATTCTATCTGTTGCTTTTTTTAACTTGAAGAATGCAGCTGCAATAGATTTCACTGTTAAACTTTATTCACTCTTTTCAATTGTATAATTTTCCTTCTTTGTCAACATGATTCATTCATTTTGTTGACATTTTGTTCTTAATGGTCAATACACACACTAAAAGAAAAGATAAAAGAATACAATGAACAGTGAAGAAAATTACTAGGAACTATAGAGGAGCAGTTTGAAGCTTCACAGAAATGTACCAGTCTATGGAATTCTCCAGGTTGCAGCACAGTCAAACCTCAAACAAATAATGCACCAAAAATTAATGAAGAGTTAAGAATATTGCCAAGACATCTTATTACCTACAAGGAGATTACATTTAAGTATTACACACATCACACAATTTTCCAACCTTTTTTGTACCAAGGCCATTTGTTAAATTTCATTGCATTAAATCATTTACAACAAACATGATGTAATTTTATGTTCTAATATTATTTCAAAGTGGGAACCTATTGCAACCTGGAAAAAATAACAGTACTTTTGAACTGATTTCTGTTGACCACTTAACTTATGATAAATACAAAATATTTTGTTCCAGTAAAATAACAAAAGGCATAAGTTTAAGGAAAGGTTAGTCAGCAAGTTAGCTGCACAGAGATTGAGATGTTAAGATTTTTTTTTTTTTTTTTATAATGGCCCTCCACTGAGGTTAGGGAAGATGAATTCCAGAAAATAATGAGAAGGGTGCTATGATTAATATTACATAACCTATAATATGAACTAGTGCTATTTAAACAGCTCTAAATATAAACAAAAATTCAATGCACAAAATTGTACATTTAAATCCAAGGTATATTAGATTTATTACCCAACTTAATAAATTTTCAACTGATATGACCATACAATTACATAGTTTAAACGTGGTTCAGACCTCCATACAATTGCATGGCTTAAATGTGGTTCACACAAACAGAATTTTAAGAGTAATTTAGTTACTTGTTTACTGCTCATCAGCCATTAATGGGAAACCGAACAGTTTATTAAGCCTGATTTAAATAGCATTTAAAAGTAATTCACAATTTTATTTAATGAAATGCTAGCCCACCAGGAGTTCCCCCAGTATACCATTCTGCCCCAAATATTGATAAGCTCTGGACATGTTATTTAGCTACTATCCACTTGTCCATCAACAACATAAATGTGTAAATGGACTTCTGTTGTTTTTTTCATTTACATGTCACAAGAAAATATTTAAGATTTCCTAAGAACTGCATTTGTTTAATAAATAATCCAAATGGCCTAAAGCTTTTCCAAAGTTAATTAAAAACAAGTCTTTAGTGTATTTTACTTCAGTCCAAAATAAATTTGAATGCTCTTACACAGATGAAATAGAATAAAAGCTCAAATACAATTTTGTATCATTCTTAAAAAATATTAAAGGACATCATACAACAACTGAAGAATATCAAGAAAAGTTAAAATATGATAAATATTTGTGCATCTGAAACCAATAAAGTGATTGTTTATATATAGATTTGTAACTTTTAGAAAGTTTTCTAACCATATCTTCTACAAATTTACATATCTTAAAATCAACCATCACCAACCTAAATTTCAACAATTTAAACATTTCACTTATGTATAATCAGACTTCAAGAATCTCAATGTATATTGTAAGATTTTATTTAATTTGTTATATAATTTATAAATACTTTTTACCTTCATTAATGTAACTTTTTGCAATACTGCTAACTGGTTCTACTTAAATAGCATATCAATATGTCAGACATCACAATACTTTAGCTCCAAGTGTAGTGATTTACCATTACAACTGGTTCTTGAAGAACTCAACGATGAAGATGATGAGCTTGATGGTTTACCAATTTTTCTGAATAATGTGTAGGTTAATTAAAAAAAATATCTAACATCTGGTATTAAAACCAATTAATAAAATGGGGTTAAAAAAATCCAATTCACCTGATAACAATTATATGTTTCATATACAAAATCTAGACAGTGGGTTATCTGTACTCTGTCCACTATGGTGAATCAAACCCCAAATGTTAACACTTTAAGTCTTTAAACTAACCACTGATCCAATAGGGGAAACAACATTAGATACCAGACAATCTACCAGTATAAATAATATTTCAACCATTATTGTATCTCATCTTGTATGAAAATGCTGGTATAAGGTGAAAGACCTCTTCGGTACTAGATATAGCAGATATAGGGCAGTTGGCATTTTATTTACACTTTCTTGTTTTTTATTAATAATGGCTATTGATTTATTATACCAGATTTCATTTCAACACATCTAACACACTATATAATATTGTAGTTTCATGTATATACTTCTTAGTGTTTTGATAATCTTACATACTTTATTATCTATGGCAATTTACTTCATAATTTCTTTAGTTTCCAAGTTCATAAACTATTATTACTAACAAACAATTTTAATGTTGATTATAGATTTTCTACTCATAACATTAATGTCTCTTAAGAAGAATTCTCATTCTAAATGTAGATCATCAAAATTCTCTGATTATCACTGTCTAGTGAAGTTCATTAATAGCAGCCTACATTATATTTTCTCAACCCAAACGAGCCATTTTTACATATATATTTCTCTACAAGTGGGTTTTCTCGACATCACTAAGCAGCCAACATTGTTTTTCCTGTATTTTCACACTGGTATTAACTTTTTTTGCAATAAATATAATAGTTCTTATGTCATTTAGATAAATGGCATTCAACTTGAAGGTTAGTCAAAACTGAGAAAGTTTCATGAAAGAGGCCAATATCTGACAATTTTATGAATCCTAAAATTTAGAAATATTTGAGCTTTTTCAACCAATATTTAAAATTAAATAACTGTTCAGCAAAGTTTTAATAAAAACAAATTTAAATTACTGGATTGTTTTCATCTAATTGTATCTTGAGTTTTGCTACAATAAGTTGATTAAATGGTGTAAATCGTAACACTAAAAGTAATAGTAATACATCATTATCACATCCGTGTAGCTAATGCTATGTAATGTGCTAAGATAAGCTACACTTACTACTAGGTAAGGTTTTGTTTTGAACTTTTTCTTATTAATAAATAGATCTAACCTCCTGAATGATCTTGCATCCCTTAACTGGTCCAATCTGTCCAAACAGAGCTAAGATCAATTCTTCCGTCACAGCTGGATTCAGGTTACCCACATAACTGCGTTTTGAAAATAAAGCGACACGTTATCCGTCAAATGGAACATTAATACTATCTTTCGATCAGAGCAAGCTACCTGCTTAGTTTGAATGAAACTAAAAATTAACTTGGTAATAAGCATCTTTAACTGAATATACTTTTCATGCTTATAAAAACTAAAATGCATTGTTTCATCAGTTGGGTACCATTGCTGTTAACGGTATTTTCGACACTTGGAGACAGGAAGTGAACACAACTTAAGCCAGACTACTGAGTAAGCGAGGACAAACCGGTAAGTAAGGGAACATAAATTTAATTTATACAAAATATAAGCATACTTACAGAGTACGAGGCTGGCTTTCATTCCACTGATCCTGTAAAAGAGAGGGATATTTTTCAAATCTACCTTTAAATAATAATCTAATCCAGAAAAATTAATTATTCTACTAATATACCTTATTTGACATGATGGCGTCTGTACACACAACCCACGTTAGAGCTCAAGCATAGTACAGAGACCTCTAGAATATTTGATTCCTCTCCCCGCCAAAATTTGTAATTATTTTCTTAAATCGAATGACATAATAAACGTTATTTATTTGTGAAAGCGATAAGTCTACAGGTTTTTAATGCTAAAAAATCAGATTTCAATACCCGTAGTGGACAGTGCCCTTATAGCTCATTATGTAGCTTTGTAAGTGACATTCATGAATAATCTTACGATTTCAGATTGCCCGAAATTTTGATTTACAAGTTAAATAAATGTCAATATGTATAAAATTTATGATAATTGCCAACAAGAATGATACACACAATTTTTTTTTTTCTTAACACAAATATATTTTCAAATGCAGACAACACTACAATTTATAATAATGGCAGTTGCAAAGAATGATTTATTTATAAAAGTTTATAAACTTACAAGAAGCCAAGTATGACCAGGTGGTGAATGCGATCGCCTCGTAATCTGAGGGTCATCACACCAAACATGCTCGTTCTTTCAGCCGTGGAGGCGTTATAATGTGACTGACGATTACGCTATTCGTTGGTAAAAGACTAGCCCAAAAGTTGGCGGTAGGTGATTATGACTAGCTGTCTTCCCTCTAGTCTTACACTGCAAAATTAGGGACGGCTAGCGAAGATAGACCTTGTGTAGCTTTGTGCTAAATTCAAACCCAAGTTCTTGTTTGGTCCAACGTAATTTACCAGCTTTCTTTCCACAGAAGAAGATAGACATCTAATGTTCTGTTATAGATACTAACGTTCGAAGTCAATTTTCTGGAGTTAAGTGGTTCGTAATGTTCGAAAAATATAAACGTTCCTGAACCAAATATCTGTAATTTTCCTATTAATAAGCGCTTATTACAATTAAAGCTTTCGATGCTTTTTGTACACTGACTGTAGAAGACCAACAGTATTTTAATACTGTCTCTCCGCGTCTTGCGACAGCTAGCTTTTATACTCATTAGGGAAGATTCTCGAAAGTTCACTTGGCAACTATATTCGCAGATACGCTAATGTTTTGATAAAACATACATTATTTACTCTTAAACTCGATAATCTTCTACAAATTTAGAGAATAGGCGAGACTTGTGTAATACACATTTAACAATATACGTTGCGTGCATTAAACTGAAACAGACGTAGATATTAAGCATGTAGATATGTATAACAGCAAATTCGTTACATGTGTCACGTCTATTCACCAAGGAAGAGTAACTCCATTTCAAGGTGTGACACAAATGCTTGTGCAAATTAGGGACTCTCTTTCTTGTAAATATTATTTGAAAAGGTCATTAATATACTGATCTTTGGACTATGGGATATCGCACAAGAATTCATTTGTCTGACTTGAAAATGTGGTATAACATTGTTCTTATTGTCCTTGTTCTTAGCAGATATATTTCGATCGCCATCTTAACAACCTGCAAGATATCACGACAGAAAATGGAATGTCCAATTTTGTGATAAACATTACACTTTTAAATAGAGGTTTATTTAATTTAGTTGCTTATGTTTGTTTATTTGTTCTAAGGTTGTATTTGAATGTAGTCAACTGGTTGACGTGGCAGACTGAATCAAAGGATCCATGGTTCTCATTGTGTTCCCACAAAAGATAAAAAATATAAATGATACTTCCCACTTTGAGATCAAATTTTAATTATAAGAGTGACAGTGAAATTATTAGTAACTACTGTTTACTAACGTCCTTTCTTCTTGTTTATCATATCAGAATTCAGCTAGGTTAGTTCAGACAGTCCTTGTTTACTAAACCAATCGTTTTCTCTTTGTGTCCAGTTTATCTTCATAACACTTACTGAATCTGTGTTCTTGTAGAAATCTTTGTCTAACAGGTGGATATCAATTTACTAATGCCATACTTAAAACGGTAAAAATTTTCATAAATTGTAATATTTTACAGAGAACACTTGATGACTTTTAATTATTACAGTTTTCATTCTCCATACATTCAGTTTTCAATACTCTGGTAACAGTTGAGTAAGATAATCAACAATAAGCTATTTTAAGGTTGATATAAATCTTATATACAATTTATTTTAGTGTAATACAAATTATTAGTAAATCAAAATCTGATAAGACAATCACTTAGTTGTCTCTATTCAAGTACTTATTACATAAATGACACTGACTATTGAATGAATCGTCGTGCGCTCTTTTATTAGCGTCCCTTATTGATTTCCTCTTATTTTGTATATCATTTATATTGCTCTTATTAGCCATCTGTACTTTTCGCCTCTTTGATATAGTGGTCATTGTCCTTCCCTACTTCGTCTGGCATGGCTAGGTGGTTAAAGCACTCGACTCGTAATTTGAGTATCGTGGGTTCAAATGCCTGTCGCACCAAAGATGCTTGCCCTTTCAGCCGTGGTGGGCGTTATAGTGTCATGATCAATCCCACTATTTGTTAGCTTACTTAACTTTTATATTGCAATTGACATTTCTACTTTGTTGTTGTTTTTTGCACATTTCTCTTTGTTTGCTCGATTTTGTTTCGGTAAAAATGATTTTTGTTTTTCATTCTTATTTAAATCTTATGTCTCATTGTTGTAATTCCTGTCTCTTTCGTCTAAATCTTCTTAAAACTGTTTGTGCCTGTTTTTTCCTGATCATCTTTCTATTTTTGTTATCATTTCCATTTTCGAGTCTCGCTTGGAGCACATGTCATCATATTGTAAATTTGATTTTTTTTTATTTTAGCAAAATAGCTCCACTCCTGATAATAATGTTGTAATGTTTTATATCGTTTGTCGTGTATTTTGTATTAGTCATAAAAATTAATGACAACAGTATCAGTAAATAGTGTCAAATACAAATTAATACTGGAAATAATCGACCCTACAACACCAACAAAATATTGTTTTTAATTAACTAAACACTTAACATTTTGCTTCGCACCTTTTTTCAGGAGATTTCATCAAAACATAAAGTGAAATTGACAGAACAAAGTTTCAAAATTTGTATGAAAAAAGTTGAAACACTACAATAAGCAGCTGCTCTTTCCGATGAAGTTGAAACACTACAATAAGCAGCTGCTCTTTCCGATGAAGTTGAAACACTACAATAAGCAGCTGCTCTTTCCGATGATTATACTTTAACACATAAAACCACTTTTCATGAAAAGAAATTCCTGTATCTGTTCAATTCAGTAATGTTGAGGATTATTGTAAAAAATCCAGCTCCTTTAGTTCGAAATATTCAGACATTCAGGATGAAACTTCATCAAAATCATCAAGGTCTGTCTGACATTTCTGTAAAAAACCTGGTCATGTTATGTCCGATTGTTGGTGTTTTAAAAGGAAAAAGAGGCAACACTCAATGCATTCGTATTTACATCTGGACGTAGTTTCACCAGATCACCCGATATTGTTGATTTGGCCACTGATATAAATGCTGGTGTCGTTAAAGAGAAATTTAGACCTTTTGTGTCTGTTGGTTCTGTATCTTTCACAAATGACACCGCTAATCCTATATGCATGCGTGTGCTGTGTGATACTGGGGCGACTCAATCATTGTTGTCAGAGGGTTTATTACTCTTAAATTCGAGCTCTGCCACTGGTGAGTCTGTTATGGCTCAGGGTATTGAGGGTGACTTTGCTAATGTTCCTCTTCATATCTGGTTTCGGTACCAGTTGATTGGAGTAAGATCTACTCTGCCAATTAAGGGTGCATGTGTTTTCTTATAGCAAAGCTACAACGAGCTATCTGCTGAGTCTATCGAGGGGAATCGAACCCCTGATTTTAGCGTTGTAAGTTCGTAGACTTACTGCTGTACCAGCGGGGGACAGTTAAGGGTGTAGCATTATTGTTTGGAAAGAATATGACAGGGGGAACGTTGTTGCTGAACCCAATATGGTCAGCAAGCTGATCACTGTTTCATCTAAAGATGATGTTGTTGTTAAAGAAAATCCAGATGTGTTTGCCTCATATGCTGTGACTCGAATTGAGGCTAAGAAATTAAGCCAAAAACAAATGATAGAGATGTGTTCAATGGACGAAATTATAAGTTTGTCTCAGACATTTTTTGAATTTGACAGGATCTTGTGAATAACTGTTCTACTGCTGATAATTCATTTGTAAGTGGTAATGATGAACGTGAGGAATCTGATACAGCTGGTGAAATTCCGTTTGTTAGAAGTAACCTGGTCACCAGGCAAGAAGACATTCCTCAGATCTCTTCACTATTAAGGTATGCATTCCCAAAGAATGAACTGAAGAAAGTTTCAAATGATTACTTTTATAAAAATAGTGTGTTCATAAGAGAAAGGAGACCACCAAACGTACCAGCTTTAGAGGACTGGGCCGTAGTTTATCAAATTGTTGTTCCAAAAACATGTCATTCCGAAATATTGAAAGCTGCCCATGAAATTCCCATGAGAGGTCTCCTAGGTGTCAAAAAAACATGTGACAAAATTATGAGACATCTCTTATAGACAAAAATCTAGGCAAGATGTTCTCCAATTTTGTAAAACTTGTCATATATGACAACTGGCTGGAAAACCTAATAAGCAAATTTCTGTTGCTCGTTAAAAACCTATTCCAGCTTTTAAAGAATACCTCAGTCGTGTGGTTATTAATTATGTTAAACCAGAGGATAACATTTGTGTTTAAACACTTTCACGTGCTGTATAATTTTATTATCATAAGATGATTTATATTCATTGTGTTGTATATTGTAATGATTATTGAAGTCGAAATATTATTTTACAATGTAGTTTATTTAATATATTGTTATCAATATATAACTATGTAAATATTTTAGTTGAAAACTGTGTAACACCGATTTTTAATTCTCTAATGAGGAAGGTGTAGTAAATATATTGTTCTACATTTATTTTAATACCTATGTTTCTTTCAGTATATTTTTTGTATGCATGTGATGTATATTGTTCGATGTGTATTGCGCAAGACCCGCCTGTTCTCTAAATTTGTAGAAGATTCTCGAGAGCAAGAATCAACAGTATATGGTTCACGAAAGCACTAGCAAAAACACTGTTGAACTTTCAACAATCTCACAAAATTACTATTTAAAAGCAAACCATCACAAGATGCCAAAAGACAATTTTATATTGTTTGGCATGCTATAGTCAGTATACTATAAATCTCTAATTAAAAGTTATAATTGTGATTAACGCTTATTAATCGGAAAAGTACAGATATTTAAACTATTCAACTTTAGATAATTAATTTCGGACCTTCGTATTTCTACGAGGACATTAGATATCTATCTTCCTCTGTGAAAATTGAGCTTGTAAACCGCGTTAGGCTAAACATGAATAAAGCTGTGTCTCCCACTGGTATAGCGGTATGTCTACGGATTTATAACACTAAAATCAAGGGTTCGATTCCTCTCGGTGGACTCAGCAGATAGCCCGATGTGGCTTTGCTATAAGAAAACAAACAAAACAAATAAATAAAGCTGGCTTGCATTCTCGTCAAATTAAGTGTATCTCTGTGTATCAAAATAAAATTAATTTGCTTGACGTGGACAGTCGATAAAACATTCAGTTTCAGACCATAGAGAGAACTGAATATTGTTTGCGAGTTTTTTAAAATGTTTGTATATAAATCGTTATTATAAATTATGTTGGGCCTCGCGCGTTAAGGCGTGCGCTTCGTAATCTGAGGGTCGCGGGTTCGCACTCGAGTCGCGCCAAACATGCTCGCCCTCCCAGCCGTGGGGGCGTTATAATGTGACGGTCAATCCCACTTTTCGTTGGTAAAAGAGTAGCCCAAGAGTTGACGGTGGGTGGTGATGACTAGCTGCCTTCCCTCTAGTCTTACACTGCTAAATTAGGGACGGCTAGCGCAGATAGCCCTCGAGTAGCTTTGCGCGAAATTCAAAAACAAACAAAACAAACAATCAAGTTATCATTAGATAAGAGCTAAATTTTTAAAAACAGCTGAATTGTAGAGAACGTTATAGAACTTGCTTATTGTAAAAGTTGCTGTAATTGTATTTTAAGTTAATATTGTTGCGTATTACAATTTATCTCCTAAACAAGTCTCCGATTTTTTTATATCGCTTATGTTATCTATTACGATTTCAAATGGCTGGAAACTTTAATTTTGATTAAGTTAGCTCAGTATCAATATGTATCACATTTATGATATTTGTCAATAATATTGATACACACATATTTCTTTCTTGACACGACTATATTATAGTGTAAAGCAATAACATAATTTATTGTTTGTTTGTTTTTGGAATTTCGCACAAAGCTACTCGAGGGCTATCTGCGCTAGCCGTCCCTAATTTAGCAGTGTAAGACTAGAGGGAAGGCAGCTAGTCATCACCACTCACCGCCAACTCTTGGGCTACTCTTTTACCAACGAATAGTGGGATTGACCGTCACATTATAACGCCCCCACGGCTGAAAGGGCGAGCATGTTTTGGTGCGACCGGGATTCGAACCCGCGACCCTCGGATTACGAGTCGAACGCCTTAACACGCTTGGCCATGCCGGGCCGCATGATGACTTTATATTGTGAGTCGAAACGTTATAATTACTGAAATCAAAATTTACTTGCTGTACAAATTTCTGTTACTGTATTTTCGAATAAATATCCAGTTAAGTAGGTTCGTTTTTTTTTAATATTTACCATACTAGTTAATGCGGGGTAAGTACTATCAGCCTCACCCTAACCCCCCGTCACACCAAACACGTTCGTCCTTTCAACTATGGGGCGTTACAAAGTAACGGTCAATCCCAGTATTCGTTGGTAAAAGAGTAGCCCAAGAGTTGGCGGTGGGTGGTGATGACTAGCTGCCTTTCCTTTAGTCTTACACTACTAAATTATGGACGGCTAGCGCAGATAGCCCTTGTGTAGCTTTGGGCGAAATTCAAAACAAACCAAATCCACCCTATCCTCACGTTTCATAGCTAACTGAGACAAATTTTGTGAAATTAAGTTTGACCAGTAAAGAAGCAGAAAAGTTCAGTGGAGGAAGACAAATGTTGATAAATTCCTCAACAAAACAATCAGAATTAATATCGTTCATGCAATGAATTCGTGGCGTATTAATAGAATAATTACTAGGAGAAAAATAAGTTAAATTACCAATTCCTAGTTCCTCAGCGGCACAGCCGTATGTCTGCGGGCATACAGCAGTAGAAACCGTGTTTCGATAACCGGGATGAGCAGAGAACAGAAGCTCTGGGTAGCTTTATGCTAAACTACAAACGAACAACTTCTAATACATAAATGTTCTCCACTGGGACAGTGGTAAGTCTTCGGATTTACAATACTAAAAACAGCGGTTCGATTCCCTTCAGTGGACACAAAGCCCAATGTGAATTTGCTATATATATATATAAAAAAAAAAAAACACACACATAATTCAAATAAAAGCCAGTGCGTTTTAGTAACACTACATTCCAATAATGGCTTTTATTATATCATTTTGCTTAGCAAGAAAGATTCAACCTAATATTGTTGTTAACCTGTGTCCTGAAAGTATAAAATGAAACATGTAGATAACAAAACTGGTAAATATGTATTTGTTAAGTTAGAGATTTTGTTGCTTAAAATGGTTCTTTTAAAAAAAAATAAACATGGAAGAAAACGTTGATAATATAATATAAAATAGCTTAATTCAGAAGCAATTTAAGTTTAAAATTGAATCTATATTTTTAGTTTTATGATAAATTTTACGCACTTCGATCGAGGCTATGTGATCCAACATTCACTACGCTTATAACGTTTCGCGTCCCCTTCCCTTACGTTCCCCTAAAATCGTAATTGGCATACATTAATCGAACTATTATATTTGGATAAATGCATTTTGGCTTCTATGACTCCTCCCATTTCGAGAAATCACGAGTGACGTGACACACACTTGGCTTTTGATGTGAAGTGATGGGGTTTTAGTAAGATTCACTGTTGTATCAGAAAAAAACAAAACATTCTAACACGAATTTTGTAAACGAACCCACCCACCCCCTCAAAAAAAAATGCTACAACATTTTTCCTCTGGACTGTAGTAACATCTGAACGAGATAGGTATTGTAAAGCAATATTTAAGGTAGTGTTAATGAAAACTTTGCAGTAGTGACGTTAATGTCTTCATTATTGTTGTTTATTGCATTTTGTGTGATTCTTGTATCTAAATATCAATACATGGTTAACGGTTTAAATGTTGTTTAATAAGCAAGAAGTATATACCTTAAGATCAAACCACTGAACTAAACATACTCATATTTTGAACTATTGTTGTTGCTTTATTTGTTGTTGTTATTGGGGAGGTTCTGTTAAATTATTCGTTAAGGATAATAAGTGAAAGTTCCTCTCCCTTAATAATAATAAAAATGTATAATTACTTTAATTTCTACTTCTACGATTAGCGTAACAGACGTTCACTATTAGGCCTAAAATTACAAATATCTAACAGAAATTCTTCTTACTCGGTATTCTGAAATCACTATTTTTTTTTCTTCGAAACAAACTCAATACTTACAGGAGTGAAATAACTAGTTGAAAGAAATATACGAACTGACTAAATAATACACTCATCACTGGCTAACAGCCTCTGTAATTTCAGCCTAACTCACTTTATATATGTTGCTGAGGTTGCTTCCTAAACTTGGGAGAAACAACAACACAAATTTAGACAAGTGTCTAGAAACTAGATTAACAACATAGCTGTTAAAGTGTAATGAAGGAAATCGAGTTAGTTAAGAGTAAAAGCTTTCCTGTAATTAGGAAGAAGTTAGATTTAGATAACTAATTAATAGTTATCTCCATATTGCCAATTTGAAGTTTAATGAATCAGATGCTATCTTTGATATAACAGTTTAATTTCAGAAGAAAATTATCTTAATATAATATTGGTAATGGTATTGCTAATTAGAAGTTTCAGTTATCTTTGTTAATTACTCTCAAGCTGTGCTGTTATAGAACATTAAAAACTTTGTGTGTGTCACCCTGTGAACTGAATGTAATTGAACTGTGTAGAATAGGTACATGTGCTTGGCACGCGCATCAGAGGACGTATATGTATCACTCATGGCTGATAAGCCAAAATCGTTCTGAAGCCGAAGATGTTTTTTTTTACCTCCTTTTCATTTGCTAACAGACACTTTGTCCACAGTGGCTCAACAGTAAGTCTACAGGTTTACGACGTTAAAATTCTAATTATAATATTCGTAGTGGGCGGAGCACAGACAGTCATCGTGTAGCTTTTTACTTAACAATAAACAAACCGGTTAGACTCGGTTTTCACGCCTTTTGTAAAGGATAAGTGTAATATATTTCTCTTAAGTCTAGAAGGCTTTCTGATTCTTAAAGTTAGAGTTTCTTATTATTAAATCTTATTCAGAGCTAAAAGTTTTGGTCCTTTGTAAATAACACTAAGTCAATTCATTTATGTCCAGATTATCATATATTTTGTAGATCTGTTCAAACACTTTTTAGACTTAAAAACGCAGGTTGATAGATAATACATGAAATTAGGTTTTGCAAAGTTTTACAAATATGTATATGTTTATACAGCGGAGTATTTAATTTTCAGTTTTAAGAAACGCAATACATTCTAGGAGGTTTTGTAGTTTCAAAGTTGGTGTAGTTCAAATACTGATAACTTAATGTAAACAAATCCTTATTCAAAGCGCACTTAACAGTATTCGAATCTATTTTACTAAGTCTTTGTACTACACCAACTTTGAAACTACAAAACCTGCTCGAATTTATTGCATTTCTTAAAACTGAAAATTAAATACTCCGTTAAACAGACGTAAACATATTTGTAAAACATTACAACAATTGTTTTGAAAGAATTGGGTATTATGTTATTGTTTTTAACTAGCTTTAGCTAGCCCTGATGTGTCTTATTGGAATTCACTACCACAAACAAGGTTACTTCATGAACTCGGAATCCTTCCATCATTAACTGTATGTTAGTTCAAGAAATAATCTTATATAATATTGACTTCATTAATTTTGGCGTCGGACTAACTCCCAAACATGTCGTCATATTATTCCAATACCTTTTGTTATACATTTAGTCAAACTATATAGATCGTAAAACTTTGGAACGAAACATTGCTGATGTTGACAACTGAGGTAATGAAGACCGTAGGTTTAGTGTTGACATCCCCAACAGTATAAAGAAGCTATATACAGAGTGCTTTCATGATACACAAACACAGCACACCATAATGTTGAGAACTTAGAATATTGGAGCTCGTCACACAAACTTACTGACTGATGCTATACGCCGCTGGAAATAACAGTTAATGTTTATAAGTTTAGGAAATTCGCGTAAAGCTTCATTGGAGTTATCTGAACTAGACAACCCTAATTTTCAACTGGTAGTCTGTAAGGAAAGCGTCTAGTCAACAGTACTTATCACATACTACTGGGCATCTCTAACCGAATAGTTGGATTTGACCGTTACTCTTATAATGCACCTACAGTTCCAAAGCGCGGAGCGCGTTTTAGCTGCAACTTAACACGAGCCGTGGCCTTTCAGATTCACAGCACATTCATTACCAGGTCAGATTGGCTCCATTAAAAGTAATGCAAATTCAACTGAAAATAAAACATACTGACTGGTGTAATACGCAGCTGGTGCTAAGAACCGACACAGACTTGAATGTGACTTAATTGTGTGATACCAGTATCTGAATTGTTTTAAATCGTGATCTTTAGTTAATTTCAAACAAATTATTTCTGCAGTTGCTCTCCAGCTCCGATTTTGAAAGAGACATAAACAAATACAGTTTGTTTTCTTTACACCTTTTCTTCTGATTAGACACTCTTGATTGAGACTTGCTATTCGAGATGAGCTGTGTGGCGTATTACAAGGACAAAGGTTTCAGTTCGCGAAATTCACATTTTTAGTTGTGGTCGCGTTATAAAAGAGACAGTTAATCCTTCCATTTGCTTAAAGGTAGCTGTGTAGACGATGGGTGTTGCTGACTAATTGTCCTTTATCTGATCAACAACTTTAGAGTGGGTAGGTTATGATAGTTGCTGGGGCTTCTGATCTGACCTGACTTTTTATCCGATATCTCGCACGAAGACCCGGGATGGCCAGGTGGTTAGGGCATTTGACACGTAGTCATTTAGATCAAAGATTCAAATCCCCATCACACAAACAATGCTGGTCCTTTAAGCCATAGGGGCATTATAATATTATGGTCAATTCCACTATTCATTGGTAAAAGAGTTGTTGGTGAGTGGTGATGCTAAATTATGGGCGGCTAGTACAGATAGGCCTATGTAGCTTTGTTCGAAATTCAAAACAAACAAAATATCGCAAGAACTGCCGTTCAGGTTGAAAATACCATGCCGTAGTACTATTGGTAATAAAAATAGACAGCCTTTTCTTTCTTTTTTTTTAAACTTATAACATAAGCAACAATTTAAATACTCAGTTAATTGGATCGAGTTTTGGCCCCAGTTTACGAATCACTGGCCCTTGTTAACATGAAAACGTCATTGGACGATTACGTTTACATCAACCTACGACGTAATTCAATACGCTTCATTTATTGGTCCTCCTGAAGTGTAGAAGTTTTTCACTCGCACACAACATCTTTCTTGCAGTAAACCGATATAACCTTGTGTACATCCAGAAGAGGTAAACTGATAGACTTCACTATTCCATTAATAGTATAAATAAAAGAGTTATTTTTTCTGTACAAAAATTTTTGATGTAATTTTGTTTGTTTTATTGTTTTAACACAGTTACACAAGGGGCTCTCTGTGTGTCGAAACTACCACTATAGAAGAAATAAAGGGGTGTTGTTTTATTGCAAATTTTCAGAATGGGCTGACTGTGCTTTGTCCTTTGGTGGGAATGGAACCCTACGTTTTGGTATTGTAATTTTATAAACTTACCATCGGGTGACTCTGATGCTGCTAAACACTTTATGAAAACATTCATAAGTACTTAAGATTTTATACGCATAATGAAATAAAGATACCACCAGGTTTTCTGTCAAACACAGTAGGTATATAACTAGTAAAATTAATTGTAAGTATTTTTTTTTTCTTATGGTAAAGAATAATTAATGTTAACATCAAAGTTATACACTAATGTAACTTGAAATGCAATCATATGATATTGTGGATGTTGAACAGTAAATTTCATACTTTTAGTCTAGAACTTTAATAGTCCTAAAGCAGAAAAGTATTTGTATTTGTTTGAAGTTAAACACAAAGCAACACAATGGGCTATCTGTGCTCTGCCTACCACGGGTATCGAAACCCGGTCTATACTGTTGTAAGTCCGTAGACATACTGCTGTGTCACGGGGGGGGGAATAAATATGATTTGGATTACTGATAGTGTCAACTACATACCTCTTATAATTACATAGGTTCAGTAGACTGTGGATAATTATCCAGCCACTTAATATTTGATGAATATAAAGAAAATATTAGCTAAAGAACGAGTCAAACTAGAACCCATGGCTACACCATCAATTTGATCTTTGTTTTTGCTTGTTTCTGAATTTCGCACAAAGTTACACGAGGACTATCTGCGCTACCCGTCATCACCACCCATCGTCAACTCTTGGGCTACTCTTTTACCAACGAATAGTGGGATTGACCATCACGTTATAACACCCCCACGGCTGAAATGGCGAGCATGTTTGGTATGACGGGGATTCGAACCCGCGACCCTCAGATAAAGAGTTGAGCGCCCAAATTATCCGGCCAGGCCTAATCTAATCGTAAAAAGAGTAAAGAATTCTCTAATTGCAAAATTCATTAACATCAGAAATGCAAATTTTGGATCGTACAGTTCGTCTGAATTTGGCCCGGCATGGCCAGGTGGGTTAAGGCGTTGGACTCGTAATCTGAGGGTCGCGGGTTCGAATCCCCGTCGCACGAAATATGCTCGCCCTTTCAGCCGAGGGAGCGTTATAATGTGACGGTCAATCCCACTATTCGTTGATATAAGAGTAGCCCAAGAGTTGGCGGTGGGTGGTGATGACTAGCTGCCTTCCCTCTAGTCTTACACTGCTAAATTAGGGACAGCTAGCGCCGATAGCCCTCGTATAGCTGTGCGCAAAATAAAAAATAATCGTCTGAATTGTAACAAAAGAAAAGTCTGCGTAAAATTATATTGTTTATTTCAGAGAAATGTTTGTATAGAAAGCTAGGAATATTCCTAAAACAATGACGGGTGCTACCATTCATATAGTTTACAAATTAAAAAAAATACGTTGTATGGAACTAGTAATTTAGAATACAACGTTTATTGCCCATCTTGCTAAAGTGTGTAGTTAATGTAACCATAAAACTACACGAACTGAAACTAATTCACATAAAAAGATTAATGTAATTGCTATTTTATTGCTCATCTGGGATACATCTATGCCGTGCTGTAAGTAGTTAAGGTGAAATTGGGCACTATTTAAGCAGAATAAACCTCGCTTTTAAACTTTACTTTTTGTGCATCATTTGAAAAATGCCTTTCAATGCAAACGCATTAAAAGCATATTCATTAAAAATAACTAAAAATCTTATCAAGCATAGTTATAAGATCCAGGCCGGTTTTCTTGGATGATAATAACAGGATTTAATTTCTGAATATTGTATCACAGTTAACGAATTACATCCGAGGGTCGCGGGTTCGCGCCCGCGTCACGCTAAACATGCTCGCCCTCCCAGCCGTGGGGGTGTATAATGTGACGGTCAATCCCACTATTCGTTGGTAAAAGAGTAGCCCAAGAGTTGGCGGTGGGTGGTGATGACTAGCTGCCTTCCCTCTAGTCTTACACTGCTAAATTAGGGACGGCTAGCACAGATAGCCCTTGAGTAGCTTTGTGCGAAATTTCAAAACAAACAAACAAACAAAACAAACAAACATTTTTTAAAATTTCAACAGACATCTTTGTTGTATTATGTTATTTCTGTAATACGACGTACTTTACGTTAACCCTCACAGTATATATAGTAATGTTGACTGACAGTCATGCTAAAGCAATTGTATAATTTATATCAACACTAATGTTTTTCTTGCTAAGGGTAATTAAAATAATTTGTATATATAGTGATGCTAAGTAAATTTTAATAATTTTGATGCTTTATACTTACAGTAATGCTAATGTTCTTATAAAGATAACCTTCCGTTAATCATGAATTTACGTGACTTCTGTCCAGGATATCGGTTCTTCTGCTAGTGTTGAGTAAGTTATAAATATAATAATGTCAATATTCCTGCTAAGATAATTTTAATAATTTATATCTATAGTAACGTTGCATTTCCTGCTAAGGTAATGTTGTATATTTGTTTGTAGTTAAGCACTTAGTTACACAATGCACTATTTGTGGTGAGTCCACCATGGGTATTGATAGTTGGTTTCTAGTGTTGTATTCTAAATTCTACAGATTTACCACTGAGAGGGAGTAGGAACCAATGATGAATAATTTATATTTGTAATAATGTTGGTTTTCCTGCTAAAGGAATCCTGACTAATTTATATCTGTAGTAATATTGGTTTTCTTGATGAAGAAATGTTGAATAATTTGTATGTGTAGTAATGTTGGTTTTCCTACTAAAGGAATGTTGAATGATTTGTATGTGTAGTAATGTTGGTTTTCCTACTAAAGGAATGTTGAATGATTTGTATGTGTAGTAATGTTGGTTTTCCTACTAAAGGAATGTTGAATGATTTGTATGTGTAGTAATGTTGGTTTTCCTACTAAAGGAATGTTGAATGATTTATATGTGTAGTAATGTTGGTTTTCCTACTAAAGGAATGTTGAATGATTTGTATGTGTAGTAATGTTGGTTTTCCTACTAAAGGAACGTTGAATGATTTGTATGTGTAGTAATGTTGGTTTTCCTACTAAAGGAATGTTGAATGATTTGTATGTGTAGTAATGTTGGTTTTCCCTCTAAAGGAATGTTGAATGATTTGTATGTGTAGTAATGTTGGTTTTCCTGCTAAAGGAATGTTGAATGATTTGTATGTGTAGTAATGTTGGTTTTCCTGCTAAAGGAATGTTGAATGATTTGTATGTGTAGTAATGTTGGTTTTCCTGCTAAAGGAATGTTGAATGATTTGTATGTGTAGTAATGTTGGTTTTCCTGCTAAAGGAATGTTGAATGATTTGTATGTGTAGTAATGTTGGTTTTCCTACTAAAGGAATGTTGAATGATTTATATGTGTAGTAATGTTGGTTTTTCCTCTAAAGGAACGTTGAATGATTTGTATGTGTAGTAATGTTGGTTTTCCTACTAAAGGAACGTTGAATGATTTGTATGTGTAGTAATGTTGGTTTTCCTACCAAAGGAATGTTGAATGATTTGTATGTGTAGTAATGTTGGTTTTCCCTCTAAAGGAATGTTGAATGATTTGTATGTGTAGTAATGTTGGTTTTCCTACTAAAGGAATGTTGAATGATTTGTATGTGTAGTAATGTTGGTTTTCCTACTAAAGGAATGTTGAATGATTTGTATGTGTAGTAATGTTGGTTTTCCTACTAAAGGAATGTTGAATGATTTGTATGTGTAGTAATGTTGGTTTTCCCTCTAAAGGAATGTTGAATGATTTGTATGTGTAGTAATGTTGGTTTTCCCTCTAAAGGAATGTTGAATGATTTGTATGTGTAGTAATGTTGGTTTTCCTACTAAAGGAATGTTGAATGATTTGTATGTGTAGTAATGTTGGTTTTCCTGCTAAAGGAATGTTGAATGATTTGTATGTGTAGTAATGTTGGTTTTCCTACTAAAGGAATGTTGAATGATTTATGTGTGTAGTAATGTTGGTTTTCCCTCTAAAGGAACGTTGGATGATTTGTATGTGTAGTAATGTTGGTTTTCCCTGGATGATGATTTGTATGTGTAGTAATGTTGGTTTTCCTGCTAAAGGAATGTTGAATGATTTGTATGTGTAGTAATGTTGGTTTTCCTACTAAAGGAATGTTGAATGATTTGTATGTGTAGTAATGTTGGTTTTCCTGCTAAAGGAATGTTGAGTGATTTATATGTGTAGTAATGTTTGGGCCCAGCATAGCCAGGTGGGCTAAAGCGTGTGACTCGTAATCTGAGGGTGGCGGGTTCGCATCCCCGTTGCTCCAAACATGCTCGCCTTTTCAGCCATGGGACATTATAATGTGACGATCAATCCCACTATTCGTTAGTAAAAGAGTAGAGCAAGAGTTGGTGGTGATGACTAGCTGCCTTCCCTCTAGTCTTACACTGCTAAATTAGGGACAGCTAGCAAAGATAGCTCTCGAGTAGCTTTGCACGTACTTCAAAAACAAAACAAACAAAGTATTGTTGGATTTCCTGCTAAAATGTTGAATATTTTGTATCTATAGTGTTGAAAGAGTATGTTAATAAAAATGTATTATACAAGAATGATTTTCATATAGAAAATGTGTCTGTAAACAACAGTATCAGTCAGTTTCAACACCACTGATCTGATAGACTGAGGACTTCAAAATTCTACACTTATGCGTGATGTTTTTCAGTGTTACTTTAATGTCCAGCAGTTAATCCCACTTTTTGTGTTTCATTTCTATCAACATTACTTTCTTCATAAAAGTAACAGAGCTTTTCTGTTCACTGACCAATCAGAGAGCAGACTCAATTCTTTTATATCTGTGTTTGTTTCTTGATGAAAATAGAACAGCTTTTCTGATTACTGACTGATCAGAGATCAGGCTTGGTGCTTCTATATCAGAGTTAGTTTCTTCATTAAAAGTAGAACAGCTTCTCCGTTTACTGATTAATTAGAGATCAGACTCAACTCAAGAAAAACAATGTTTTTATTTTTATACAAATTCAAGAAGAATTATTACACCAACCAACACACAAGTTACACTACAAAATTAATTGAGAAGAAATGACTAAACCCCTAATCTTCTGAGCACCAACAGTTTTGGATAAAATTAGTTTTGAAATCACACAATCTTGTACAAAATAAAATAACCAATATACACTAATATATTTATGTACAATGATTGTGAAGGTAAACAGTGACACAAATAAAACTTATGCCATAGAAATGATGGCATATTATTCATTTAGGTATATCTAAGAAACCAAATTACTCAATTGAGACCTAATTTGTATAAGTTCATTAAAACAAAACTTTCATGTCATGCTGGTGAAGACACTTTCTTTATCACACATAATTCAAAATATAAATATTTTGTAATTTATTTGAGCTGTACAGAAGTTCAGGCAAAACTTTAGACCGTATTGAACCAATCATTTTGAAATATTTATTCTTTTAATTAACAACAAACTTTTCAAAACTCAACAAAACTGCTGTAATTCACATTTTGGTACAGTTGATATTGATTTATTAGGTCATCTGTCAGATAATTAATGTTTCAATACTTAGGAAATCACATTGGTAACAAAATTTTTTAAACAAGTTTCTAAAACATCAAACATTATTGGACAACATTGATTGTACAATAAGTTAGTTATTCAAGTAAAAAAATATATTTATATAAATAAAACAAGATATTAAGTTATCCAAAACAATTAAAACCTATATATTATTGAATATTAAGCTTGTCAACGTCATCACAAGTGAATGCAAGATTATTATTTTCATGGAAGCCCATCTGTGGAAAGAAATTCCAGTATAATAGTTGTTCCTAGTCACTTCTGGTGATTATATCTTCCCAACCTTAGCAATAAGTTCATCACAGATATTTGACAGCTTGGTGTTTTCACAGGTCTAAGAAAAACAAGTCAATTTTATTAGTAATTATTTCTTAGGAGAGTGTGTTTTAGTTGGTAAATACAGAGTTACAAGTTTCTTAGTTGACTCTATATTCAATAAATCATATTTCATAAAGGTTTTCATAGTTTTAAAACTGCTCCTATAATAAAAAATTATAAATAGAGATAACTTTTCCTCCTACATAAAAATTCCGAAATTTTCTGCACACACAAAAAGAGAGAAAAAACAAACAAACCCAAACTCATTTCATAAATCCTACTCCATACAGGCAACCCTTTCTATGCTACATAAAAACTCCCAACTACTTTTCAAGTCTTCCTACACAAGGGAATTTCTTTTTCTACAGTCAAAACTGATCCCAAGATCAGAAGTTATAAAAATTATGTTTTTGTAAAATACTGTCATTACTGGTTTTAACTTGTCTAAATACTCGTTAATATAAAAATTTTGAATCATTTTCCAAAATTCTTTCTGCACAAATAACCCTCTTTCTATTACATAAAACTTCCTAACTAATTTTCCAAACACTTACTGTACAAGCAGTCATCTGTTTTGCTACTTAAAATCTCCCAATTTATTTCTCCAAACACTCTCTACATGAGACACCCACTTTTTCTTCTTAAATAGGCTACATCCCAAACTTCTTCACATGCAAGCAGGCCTCTTTATGTTCACAGAATATAAACCTCTTTACCTTATATTCCAAGTTGTTTTCAAGGCTACTTATTCTCATCTCTGCTTTCTTAAGCTGCAATGTTAAGGCTGTTTTTTCTGCTTCAGTAACTCTCTTGGTATTTTCTATCACCAAATTAGCACTGTATATAAAAAAAGTTTGTACCTTCACTGAGTGATAGTCAGCATAATTCAGAATGTTAAACATTTTTAATTTTTGTTTTAACCTTATGTCAACAAGTGACAGTACATCTGACAATAATTAAACAGAGAGTTATAATTATCAATAATCTCATTCTAATAAGTACTTACAACTATCAAATGGGATAAAAGCCAATTTTTACTGGGAGAAGGTTCACATGAAAATATAGATATACTTGAGATCTCTTCACACTGATGAACATTACTCAAAACAGAACTGTATTAGCTTGCTAACAAATAAACTAACAAAATCCAGCACATTTTAAAGAATATAATCATCCTAAAATAGTACTAAACACTCAAAATAACCTAATAAAATAGCACTTATAGAGCCAATTTATACTGGGTTAAAAATCTAATCTTTAAAGCCCTTGTTAACAAACAAAACCTAAATCAACATTTGTGTATCAAGTTAAAATCTAGCTTTGAAAACCTTTGTTAAGAAGATCTAAATCAATCCAATTGTATGAAGTTAAAATCTTTAAGATCTAACACTGAATACTCTTGTTAACAAAACCTTGATCAACTTGTAAGAACTTGAAATCTGACCTTGAATAAGCTTGCTTATATAAAAGATTACGGATTACACTTATTTTCATTAACAGTAAAATACAAGAAACGTAGCAACAACCTGTCCAACTTTTTCTCTGTGCGGTTTCTGAGTTCTTCATACATCTGTTCCTGGTTCTTCAGTTTCATTTGCATTTCACTGAAATGCTGTTTCATCCACTCCTCATTCTGTTTTGGAGAGTTAGATAAACAACCATGTTATCATCTTGTAAACTACATAAAATTGGAGTTTAAATATCAACATACAGCTTCAATAATAATTAAAGACTGCTTCAATACATACCACCTTTAAATCTCCTATACAGTTTTTTGCTTCTCTACCACAGCACTTGAATGTTGTAGAGCAATTGACCTTAAAATTACCAGTATGATCCAAGCTGAGGATACTGGTTTTTAAACACATTTTTAAGCCATTTATGTACTACATTTGCAGGTATGGGTCTATGACAGTTAAGTATAGAATCTCTAATGACACACAAGTCAAAACAAAATATATAAATAAAAATACCATCAACACCATAATTAATCCACTAATTACTGGTAGGGTTTAATTTAAAATAGGTTATTTAACCAGATTTTGTTGGTCAGTTGTTCACACTATACATGCACAGGTGATTAGGATGCTCAATTCATAATCTGAGGACACAGGTTTGAATTCCCTTTACAATAAACATGCTCGCATTTTCAGTTATAGAGGTGTTATAATATGACAGTCAATCCCACTATCTGTTGGTAAAAGAGTAGACCAAAAGTGGTTGGTGTTGACTAAGTGCCTTCCTTGTAGTCTTACACTGCTAAATTATGGACGGCTGGTGCAGATAGCCCTTGTGTAGCATTTTGTGAAATTAAAAATAAACAAACAATCAATACACTGAACATTATAAGATACAAGAACATAGAATTACTTAATATGATGCAAAATGCAGACTCTACCAATAGTGAATAGTATAAAAACAGGATCAGTAGTTCCACCAATAGAGACTAGTATAAGAGTAGTTCAGCAATTCCACCAATGGGAAACACTACAAAATGGATATTTCCATCAATAGTAAATAGTATTACACTGATGACTATGATTTAATTACTTAGCCACAAAATTGACTACTTTTCTCATTCTATTGGTACTCAAACATTTGAAAACAATTGTTCTTTATCCATTAAAATTCATTCACTAGATGACATAGACAATGCAACTTGATATAGTTTCATGTACATTTAATTTATTTTCATTTTTTTTAAACAGTTTTTAACATATAATGAAACCTTGATATTTTACTTGAAATTGTTACTTTTTATTCAGTTTAGGTGGAAAGAAGTCTTGATCAGATACTTTCAAAACTGTGAGGTTACAGGTAGAAGTTTGCTTTCACACCAACATTTTAACTTCAGCATAAACCATTTCAACAAGATTGAGCTTGCAATGTTCAGATGGGATCTTTAAAACTTGTTGCACCAATTAATAATCTACTACGTTCTTGGCTGGGGTACTCCACAGATACAAATTCACATCTAATATGGCTGCAACCTAAAGAAGATTTCCGTCTGTTAACTATTAATGCTGTTCCTGTTTCTTTGAATCTCATGATGACACTCTTCTGGCTTAACTCAAACAGTATAAAACACTACCCATAATAATAATAATAATAATAACAGAATGCACTTCTAAAGACACAACCACAGTTTTGAAGGATTTTTCTAAAACACTGGTGTTGATTTCAACATAAACTTTTCACATGGACTCCATTACATAGACAAAAATCAATGAGCAAAGCCATCAATTCAGGATCACACACAAAAGTTTCAATAGTTTTTTAAAAGAGACCCAAAACTTAACCGTTTTTGAATATTTCACTATTCTTCAGGATAATAAAGAAGAATCATGAACTATTCAAATGTGCTAGAATTTTTTTAAAAATCAAAGCTGTCAATGTTTTTATTCTTGGTGTCATTACTTCAATGGGTGATTCTTAGCAATATCAATTCATCCATTATCATTACTTTCATTAGTACTTTTTAATTATCAGTATGTTAGAATCTAGGGGTCTTAAAATTATTCTACTTTTTGAAACTGTTAATTTCTTCTTTTAAGTCATGTACTAATATTTTAAATTTTGGTGAAGTGTTTGGTAAACTACTAATAAATAGTGTGTGTGATAAATGCTAAAGTTATCTAGTTTCAAATATTTGCACTTTTAAACTTACAAAACCTGCATTAATTTGTAACCAACACTGTTTGCTTGCTAACAGATGTCTTAAATTTGTTTTTGGTTGGTTGTTTGGAATTTATTGACCAAAAGTAATGAGGCTATCTGTGCCAAACAACCAGCTGTAATCAAAATAAGAAAGTAATAAAAGTAAAAGCAAAATATGACTAAATGAGGTTAAAAATTAAGTAGAATTTAAAAGGCTAAAAGCCCACAAAAAGCAAGAAACACAGTCAATTTGGACAGTATTATTGCCAACGAGTAAATCCTGAGAAAAAACAAGTCAAAAGTGACATTGCCACTCACAGTCATAGTAATGGCATGCAAGTAAAACATGAACAATTGTGATCTGAGTGTCACAAAAGCTGCACATTGGCAGATTAAGAACTTGTAAAACAAAACAATGAGTAGTGAAACTGTTGCCAATGTAGAATTTTGAAAAGACAGCTTCTTCTCTCCAATCATTAAGAATACTAGAAGGCCAAACTATAATAGTAGATTTGATCTGAAAAAGCTTGTCCTTATGTTGCTTAACCCAGATTGATTGCCAACTGGCATGAGGCTGAGCCTTGATGACAGGTTTACAGTCCACCCAAGAGGCAATCGTAGCTATGCCCATGCCAGAGCAGACAGGTTTATGTATGGTGTCAGCAAGTTTGTTCCCATGCATACCAACATAATAAGAAAAAACAACAACACTTAATCAATATAGATGATAGAGAAGTGGGCTAGTCATTTCTGAATTTCCAAAAGAACTAGGTAAAAACTCACCTTAAATGATCCCAGGGCCAACTAAGAGCTAAGAGAGTTAGTACAAATAGTACAATTAGTTTATCTTTTAGACTCTATGTGATGCCAGGCAAGTGGAATTGTCTACAATTCAGTAGTGAACATAAAATTTGAATGGAGGACCCTGTGACCCTACATTCAGTGATAGGAAACTGAGACAGAGCCCACAGAGTCATCCTATTTTGAACAATCTGTGAAAAACAAGAATAATGGGTCAGAATATGTTCAACAATGAGAATATGGTACTTCCAATTGGGAGTATCAATCCTCCTTAGATGACTCAAAGAAGGGTCACAAGTGGGAATGGTAATGAGCCATGGTGGGATAGACCAATCACCAAACTCAGTAATAATGCCCAAGTCAGACATAATTTAGTCAATTTTGCTCAGATATGAGGGCCAAAGGGAGGAATGACAGACCATCAATTATCAAAACACCTGTCAAGTAAAATGTTACAAAAAAAAAAGGACAATGACCATGTAATCCATACCAATAGAGATCCTGCAAAACGTTAAACCTCCATGTGGTGTTGTAAAGCTTCTTGAGATAAAATAGATACAAGATGCTCCTTCTTAAGGAAGACTTCCCTGACTGAAGATTCAAAATGAATCAGATGGTCCACTGTGAAGCACTCTGTACAAAAACCACACTTGGTGACTAAGAGAAGACTGTTTGATTCAAGGAATTACACAAGACAAGCATTAATTATTCTCTCCAAAACCTTACAGAGATAGTTAGTCAAAGGAATGGGAAAATAATTAGAAGGAATCTTGGGATCCATTCTGGACTTAGAAAAAGGGTTGACAGAGTAATGTCATGCATCTGGAAAACATCCTCCTTTCAAATTCAGTTAAAAACAATCAGCAGAAGAATACGACAGACAAGAGGTAGTACATGTAGTTCTCATAATGAACATCATCAGGTCCAAGTAATTTACTACCAGACCAGTGATAAGCAATTTAAAATTCACCAGTGTGAATGGCAATAGAGATAATCTGCCTAAAACGAAAGAGATGATCTCTCAGACAATGAATTGATAGACAAAAAAAACAGTGGAAAATATGGAAGTGCTGGAAAGGGTAAAAAACATTTCACAAGGGTGTTTGTTAGCAATACCCCATAGATTAGAAATTTCATACCCATGGGAAGGCAAGGTCAGAAAGGGGAATCACACTTCACACTGATCCCCCAAATCCTATCCCAAATGATCTTGAAACCTGTTGATAAAGAGATGCTGTTAGTGAAAGCTTCTTCTGGCTTTGACATTTGATCTCGTGAGCATGGACATAACTCTACTAAAAAGCAAAGTGGTTGTGAATTATGGGATATCTGTGACAGATATCCCAGCCCCTTTTCTGAAACATGTACATCCATTGGCAAGTAAGGGGTCAACTGTGGATGAAGATACTTCAGCAAACATGTTGAGGTTTTTTACACAGTGACATATGGAATAAGCCTTTTGTAGTTAGCTATACTAACACCACAGTTTTCTGAATGGTTACACTTCAAGGTCATGAATTTGTTATATCCAGAGGCATATTAAGTACGAGACAAGTCTGGGTCTACGTTTTTATACCAGGCCTATTATGATGCTGAATAAAGACTATGGAAAGAAAAACAACCTCAAGATATGTTTTATTTTTTGTCACTTTATGGTTTTTATAGTTGTTGTACCAACACTTCACAGTTGGTCATGTATCAACAGCTAAATACCACATTAATGTGGAGCAGTATTACATAATCACATAATAACAGATCAGGTCGTAAGAACTGTATTTGAGTCACATTAATACTGAAATGACAAGCAGAACTCTTAACCACCAACATCTTATTTAGACATTAATAACTGTATTTTAGTTACACATCAATAGCCAAACACTAGATTAGCGTACAGCAGTGTTATACACAAGGTATTGTTAGGTATTAATACCTGTATGTAAGTTTAGCACAAGTCAATAATGAGTTTAGTATATGGCTTTCATTCTACAGAGACAAAAACACATATTACTCTTAATCATATACAGAAACACACACACACAAAAGAATCAAAACATTAAAAACAAATTACTTGTTTGTATCCTTCCACAATGCCTTTTGTTTTCTCATACCTTCTGTGGAGGTCAGCAAATGCACTTTCCACACTCCGGAGGTCTTCTAGAGCCTATCCATTCAACAACACATTACCATGATAAAGTTATTACTTTCAGAGATATTGAACAACACATTACCACGACAAAGTTCTTACTTTCAGAGATATTGAACAACACATTACCACGACAAAGTTCTTACTTTTAGAGATATTGAACAACACATTACCACGACAAAGTTCTTACTTTTAGAGATATTGAACAACACATTACCACGACAAAGTTCTTACTTTTAGAGATATTGAACAACACATTACCACGACAAAGTTCTTACTTTTAGAGATATTGAACAACACATTACCACGACAAAGTTCTTACTTTTAGAGATATTCAACAACACATTACCACGACAAAGTTCTTACTTTTAGAGATATTCAACAACACATTACCACGACAAAGTTCTTACTTTTAGAGATATTCAACAACACATTACCACGACAAAGTTCTTACTTTTAGAGATATTGAACAACACATTACCACGACAAAGTTCTTACTTTTAGAGATATTGAACAACACATTACCACGACAAAGTTCTTACTTTTAGAGATATTGAACAACACATTACCACGACAAAGTTCTTACTTTTAGAGATATTCAATAACACATTACCACAAAGTTCTTACTTTTAGAGATATTGAACAACACATTACCGACAAAGTTCTTACTTTTAGAGATATTGAACAACACATTACCACGACAAAGTTCTTACTTTTAGAGATATTGAACAACACATTACCACGATAAAGTTCTTACTTTTAAGAGACATTTAAGAACTTATTACCGTGACAAAATACTCACTTTTAAAGACATACAACAACACATTACCAGTGAAAACTTTATACTTTGAGACATGTTCAACAATGCATTACCATCAACATCGTCTCACTTGATGAGATTATAGAACAAAAACTTATTATTATTGAACTATTAACTAAATGTTCATGAGGCTAGTACATTGGAATTTATTACATGTACATACACAAAATGTCACAGATTTCAAATAAGAAAATTCAATTCAGTTGAAAGTGCACAGAAACACCAAAACAAACAGATTCACTACAAAATCTTTGTACTCATATGTCTGTGAAATAAAGATATCTACCCACCTTAAACTGACAAGTTACTGTGCAAAGTGATATTTAAATTAAGAATAAAATTCCTTTTATCCACTGTAAAGTTTGAATGTTACATATTTATAGCCTCTAGTATCACTGAAATGTGTACACACAATCTTTCCAGCATTTCATATATATTATGATATTTACTCTCCTTCACCACAAACGGTTATTAAATAAGTAATATATGGTAAAATTAATAGCTGGTAGCTCTGACATCAAATATGTATTACTTTGTTGAATGGTATCCTTTGAAATGTTGCAAAATGTGCACATTCACCACCACCATTGTACAAAGGGTAAAACTATATCCTAATGATAGTATCAGGAACCTTTTTACAAGCACAAGTGGTGGTACTATATCACGCAAGAGAAATTAGAATTGATGGAATTTTTATTTTACAAGTGAGTGAGTTGTAAATCGCACATAAACTACAACTGATTATGTTTGGAGATATAATTCTGGAACATCCTTTATTCTTAAATGATACAGGGTAACAAGCAACATGTTACCAGATAAATCCTCTGTTTATAGAATTTGCAGGATAAGAAATATGTAGGTTACCATGAATTTTAAATTCTTAACATCTAATGCATTCAGGATAAGAATTATGCTGGTTACTCTTAAGCATCAAATGCAAAAATAAACCAAATAATTCTGTTTTGTACACAGTGCTTCCAAGAAACAGATTTTATTAAAATTTGCATTAATTAATTTTTAATAAACCACCTGTAATTTTCAGATACAAGTCCACTGAAGTAGTATATTCTTACACAATAGTCAAAATCTTTTTAATGCAAATATAATAAATTTTAAGCATTATAATTCAAACATAGTGAAGCCTTGTATTACACAGAAGTTACACTCTTTGTTTCTCAGGAAAAAACAAACCTGATCTCTTTCTTCTGTCAGATCTTGATTTGATGCACCTAATTCAATACGCTCATTTTCCTTTTGGTGTAGAAAATTGTTCACCATCGTCACTAACCCTGATGTCACTGCTCTATCATTATAGAACCAAACATTCACCAATTTACATCATAAAATTAATATGTAATATACAAAATACAACAACTACCACATTAAAAATTCTACCATAGTAGTAAGTATAAATTACATAGATAGAAAAAAATTATAATGTCAAGAGTGAGACAACTATTATATAAATATGTTCAAAATTCAATTACAAAAGACATACTCAAAATGTGAAGAAAAACCAAAAACTTAAAATTAGTACATTCTAAACAGACTTTATAAATTATATTAAGATGAGTAAATAAATTATTTTGTTGCTAGATCTCACATTTCTAAATCTGTAAACAATATTATGCCTCTTTTAATTATTTTATACATAGGACCTAACCACCTTTCCTCTCACTGTTCAAGATGCAACTTTTCTAAAGTAGATACTTGAACGATGTATATTTGTATGTTACCTTAAACATGCTTTACCCTAGTTTGGGTAATGGACTGTAAGCTACATGTGGTACAAATGTACACACCTCATGACCAACCCATTTCTTCATCCTTTGGTCCACTATTCAAATTTATGTTTAGTAAGAGGAAGATTTCCAAAGCCACAATCATAATGGCTCAAGTAAGATGTTTCAGAGTCCCTCCATAAGTATGGGAAACCTTGATTTTTACAGGGGATGCTGGTCTTTTACAAGTGGTTGGTGTTTAAAGCAAGTTGCAATTTGTTTTTTGTACATTTATACATTTAATACTGTTGTAATTACAGCACGTGCGAGTTATTGAACAAGGGTTATGAAATCTGAGTACCACAGGTATTTTTTTACATACATATATTTAGAACTAATCCTGTTCAATTCACACATTATGGTTTATTGGGCAAGGGTTGGGAAACTGGAAGTGTCAAGTGCAAGGTATAAAAATTCATACATTTTTGTACTACAGTTACTATGACAAACACATGTGTCTTCTTTTTAAGTTGAGTTTCTAATGAAAATATGAATATTATATACATAAATAATGGTCAGGCTTTCTTAAGTGTCCTTGATGTTACCGCTGATTTGGGGCAAAATTTCTCTGAGTATAACATAAACATATAATGATTTATAAATGATAGATGATGGACAGAACTTTTGAAACATATATAATATTTTGAGTTTATATTAAGTTTTTCCAGTAAAACCATTGAAATACAGAGTGTTAAAACTATGGTAGAGTGTTAAAACTATGGTAGAGTGTTAAAACTATGGTAGAGTGTTAAAACTATGGTAGAGTGTTAAAACTATGGTAGAGTGTTAAAACTATGGTAGAGTGTTAAAACTAGTATGTTGCCAGCAGATAAATTTCATTTCAAAGCAATAGCAAAAACACAAAAATCGTTACTATGACTTAAGCCTCTATTGTGATATTTATGTTTTGAAAATTTGTTATTAGCTGATTGTTGCATTACTTTTTCATACATAAAAATACCCTCAATAACATGTCACCATAATCACGTGTTTTCCATTATGGTTGTTTATTTTCAAAACAATAATTACATATTTTTGACTAAATAAAAACATTAGAGTACAAAATCAATGTGGGAAGTATAAAACTTCATTTGATCATACCCCAAACTCAGGGTATCAAAAGATATTTAGGATATATCCATTTTGAGCTTGTAATAAAATTAGTTTTTTTTAAGCACGTGATATGCTTTATGCATACACTGCTGGCCACAATCTTAAGGCCAATGAACATAAAAAAAAAATATGCATTTTGCATTGTTAGACTCAACCACTTATTTGAGTAGAGTTTCAAAAGATGAAAATAAGAAAAGGGAAAATAAAAATAGAAACCTTTGTTTATCATTTAATGAGGAAAATTGAACACTATGAAATTAACCTAAATACTAGCTGGTCAAAAGTTTAAGACCATACCAAAAAGAAGTCCTAAACAGGGTAGGAAATGCCCAACAAGAGGTCTCAGTAATGAGCTGCTCGGCCGTCATTGCGAATAACTTCAAACATTTGCTTTGGCATGGTCAATATAAGCGTTTGCAGAAGGCTGGCTGGAATGTTATTCCAAGCAGTGAAGATGGCTTCAGGAAGATCAGTTATTTGCCATGAAAATGTTCTTTGTCCTTTGGGCATTGTGGATTGCAGTGTTGTCCTCCTGAAAGATCCAGTCATTTCCACACAGGCGAGGGCCTTCAGTCCGTAAGGATGCTCTCTCCAACATGCCAATATAGCCAGCTGCTGTTTGACACTCCTGTATAACCTGAAGCTCCATTGTTCCATGGAAGGAGAAAGCACCACAGATCATGATGGTACCTCCTCCACTGTGTCGCATAGAAAATGTCTCTGGTGGGATATCCCTATCATGCCAGTAATGTTGGAAGCCATCTGGACCATCCAGGTTAAATTTTTTCTCATCAGAGAACAAAACCTTTGCACACTTTTCTACGTCCCATGTTTGGTGCTTCTTAGCAAAGTTTAACTAAGCTGTTTCATGGTGTGGAAGGAGGCATGACCTTCCTAGATGTTTAAAGTTTTTAAAGCCTTTCTCTCGTAGATCCCATCTTATTGTACTTGAGCTGCATTCTGCATCCATAAGAACCTTAATCTGGTTTGACGATTGGCTGGTGTCTTGCCGGACAACCCGTTGAATCATCCTGCTCAACGCCAGCGAAAATTTCTTGGGCCGACCACTTGAAATTCTTGTTCTGTATCCCTCAGGGTCTTTTAAGAAATTTGCAACAGCAGCTTTACTAACGTCAAATCTCACCAGCGATGGCATGTTGAGAGAGACCTTGCTTTTGCAGTTCGACAATTCTGCCACGTTCAAACTCTGTCAACTTTTTAGCCTTTGCTATGTTTTTACCCAATGTAACACAAGAGATGTCAGTGGGAGATGTTGACAAGGCAAATGCTTGAACACAAATGACTAAATTTCAGTATGTGTTTACCGATTAACACTTTGTTCCAGTATGGTCTTAAACTTTTGACCAGCTAGCATTTAGGCTAATTTCATAGTGTTAACTTTTTTAGCATTTAATAGGGAAAATGTGCATTTTTATTTTCCCTTTTGTTATTTTCATCTTTTGAAGCTCTACTCAAATAAGTGGTTGAGTCTAACAATGCAAAATGCATATTTTTTCTTTATGTTCATATAGTGTATATCTAGCATGGATACCCAAATTATTCATTTTGTTATACCATTACACACAACAACCAAGACATTTTTTATACCATTATACACAACAAACAAGATATTTGTTGTTACCTATAATTGTAAATGTAACAGTAAATTGTATTTTTCAATCAAAATCACTGAACATGAAACTGTGTGAACCCCTTTGTGTTCCTTTTTTACTTCAGTTTTGCTTCAGAGCGTATATAGTGTACATAATACTTTCCCCATCATATTTAGTTTGAACCATGTGCAGATGATTAGGGTAGGGTGGACTTGAACTGTATTTGTCACAAATCAATTCATTTTCGTGCAACAAAATTCCTTTTAAATGGGATCACATAACAGGTGTGTATCTCTAACTGTGTGAGTAACATTCAAATGGTGTGAGTAGTGGTTGTTTTAGGTTTAAATGACTGGTAAATTATAAAGTTAAATCTGTAAGCAATAACCACAGTTCTATTTATAAAAATAGGTTAATGGGAACGTGGTGAGATATAAGTAAAGGAATTCATTTCAATTCAACTCCTTATATATGCTTCACACTTCTTCATATAACACCACATTATAACAAAAAACTTACGTTTATGATCTATGGAAGGAGTCTAATATAAAATAACTATTATTATTAGCCTGCTATAGCTGGATTTACTGTAGCAATGTGAAAGACATCACATTGATTTATACACTCATCTTTGCTAATATACAGAGGTGGTGTTTATTTTGGTGATGCGTTTCATATTTGTATTTTTAGAATGGATGGTAAACAAAGTTAGAAGCTGAAATGTTATTTGAGAAAAGGGAAAACTTACTTGCAGTTTGTTTACTTTTTATTATATCTACAATATAATCTGGTAAAGTAGAACACATGTTAACAAGTTCATTAAGTTGTTATAAATGGAGTTCAGTCAAGTTGCATTAATGTCACAAGTACAGTACCTCAGGACACAGTTTTAGTACTTTTCCTTGTTTTGATATACATCAAAGACACTCAAGAAGGAATGTTCAATAAATTGCTTACTTTTGCTGATGGTATTGTAAGGTCTTGGGCGTTGCTAACTGTGAATAGGATTCTATGCTTTGCAAAAGGATTTAGTTGAGCAAAAACAGCAGATGGTGTTGGATGTTCAAGATTTTTTAGCATAATAATTTAGTTTATTTAGTAATCTAATATTTAATGATTATTTAGTTTTCATAAGAAGAATGTTAACAGTTAATTATTTTAAAGGCAATAGTTATAAGAAATTTTTTTTCATAACTTGGTAGGAGTTATACATTGTTTGCATGGCTCAACTGTTGTAAACTATGTAACATTACTCAAAGTTTCTGCTTTTTCTTATTGTCTTAAGTGGGTATTGTTACATCATAGTGTTTCATAGTTTGTAGAAAGTTCTAGGCCTCAGTTGGACAATATATATGCAATCGAGTGAACGCAAGTCAGAAAATGTTAAGCTGGTGAAAGTGAAGTTAAGCTGCATGATTGTTAGTTTAGCCATATCAGGTAATATGTTAAAGTGAATTTCAAAGTTTAACAGAGATAAGGAGAATGATGTGTCTTATCAAAGGGAGTTTTAAAGTAATTAAATCATCTGTGTAGACTTGGACAAAACATAGATAATTACTTGAAGTTCTGAATACAAGTATGGTAGCCCATGAGCTAGCATAAATGAATGTAACAGATTTTATAGTATGAAACAGAGTAGATAAAAATAATACATCTTGTCAGTTGGATTCTGAAGTAACTGAACTAGTCTGTGTAGACTTTTGACAAGAAAAGAGAATTATATGCAGTTTTAGATATAACTGATATCCTACAGTGTAAAGAATTTTTATATATACACTTAACTTGTTTTGAGTACATATATCACTTTAAAACAAGTGGATTGTATGTTGTTTGTTTATTGTTCAAATTTACCATGGACAAGTCACAGACACTTACTGAAAAGAACCTGGCCCCTATAAAATCTTAGATGAGTTTAAACTACAATAAGTTCAAAATAATTCATGTGGGTTATAATAATTATACAGTGTCATGAAAAAAAGGGATCTTAGTGTAATGGGCTTTCACTCTCTTAAGTCATTCAAGCATTTTAGGTTATATCTACAGAAATAGTGAATACAAGTCTAAAAAGGTTATAGTTTTATTGTACAGGTTACTGGTTAGACTACATTTGGGGTATTGTGTCCAGTCTTGGGGTCTTTACCTTAGAAAGGACATTGAATTGTTGGAAATGTTTCAGGAAAGGGTTAGATGAATGGTGCCTGTGATGGACTGTTTGTCATATGAGAAGAACTTAAAATCTGTAAATTTCTTGAAAAAAGAAGTTAAAGAGTATCTGGTTGAGGTGTTTAAGACTGGAAAGAGAACTGATAGTGTTGATGCACCATTTTTTATTTCACACTCAGTAATGAAAACAGTAGGACTAAGAGTCACAAAAGTAAATTTTGGCAAGGTAGAAGTCATATTCAGCTAAGACAGTTTTGTTTTTCTAACAAGATAGTTGGCTGTGGAGTGGATTGCCTTCAGAAGTTGTGAAGACAATAAATTTAAGAAAGCTTAAGAGAAAGCTTGATAGTTATATAAATGATAAGAGCTGGTTTTAAGATTTTTTTATAGTTTTAGTTTGGAGGATGGAGCAGCCAAGGTGGATCAACAGCTAACTTGTTGTCCCTAAACATTATTTTGCTATAAACTTGTTTATTCCCAATAAACTCTGATCCATTGATCGAAACAAATCTAGAATTGTTTAGTGTTTTACTGTGTGTGTTAACTTCCTATTCTATGCTTCATAAATTTATAGACTTTCCTTAATAATTACTGAAAACATAAATTACCTGTTCACAGCTAATAAATCTTTCAAAGATGCAACTTGTTTTTCCAAAATTTGCTTCTTTTTTTCCATAGTTTTCAACTGTTCATTCCACTGTTTATCCTTTTTGATAAGTTTCTCTTGATATAAGAGCTCTTGCATTTTAAGAGCTTGATTGACCTCCTCTTCGCTGAAGGTTTTCTGTTTAAGAAACAAAAGTTAACAATTTCTTACACTAAGTATTTATTTACAATAGGCACTTATCTTTTTTTTTATCACAGAAAAGCAATTTTCTGCCCTATAAGCATTGATAAAATAATGTTTAGCGATGAGTGCACCAGTCTTTACGTCCCAACAGTTTCATACCATTTCTGAACATGTACATATCATGTGACTACTATTTCTTTGCCAATAGCACTGTGCTACCTACAATGGCACAGCTAAACCCCCTCTGCCATATCCACTCAATCCTTAGTTTAGAGAATTGATACAAGTTTCAGTCGAGAAAAAGGGGTGAAAAGAGTGTGAGAGAATGCAAATGCCTTATCAGAAAAACATTCTTAGTGCAAGAAAATGTTAAATTCTGAAACTGAATTACCTTCCCTCACACAAAAGCTGGAATTCCACATTGCAATGTGGAGGGCTGATGTAAGTGCACAAATAACAGAAAGTGACCACCTAGCATGTTTGGGTGCATCTGAGGATGAAAATGACGCACAGCTGTGGGGTACCACATTACTTCTGGAACAGATATACTCTTTGTCCAAGAATGAAGACAGAAACACAAAATTTGCAGAAAAGACAGAGCTTGCACTATTGTACAGTGTTAATAAGGTGCAAGTTGAAGCAACAAAAGAAAAATGAATTAATAAGAACAAATGGTTAAACCATGTGTAGCGTATGAACAATGCCCAACAACCTCAACTGGAAGTAAACAGTGTCATACATCAAGCAACCAGAATTACAAAGAGGAAGTTATCAACAGCCATAACCAGACAAACTCCCAAAACCTCCACAGAAGCAAGAAGTGTGATAAACTTAATCCAGTATTACAAGTCTTGGCATTGCTTCTACTCAACCACAAGATCAAGGAGAGTTGTAACTGATATTATGAGCAAAATCATAACTTACTGAACCATGAATGCAGGGCAGAGACACATTTTATCCGAACTTATGTGAAGGACAAGGAGCATTCACACAACAATAGGAACAGACTCCAGACATCCCTTTCCAGGTGTTATGAAGCAGACAAAGTCTTTCAAATGTAACTGTAGAAACAGAAAATAATCTTCTCTTACTAGAATTAACACGAGAGGTATCTACTGCATGCAACTGTTGCCATCCTGAGCCTGGAATTATAAAGAGGATTTAATATAGGTTGGCCAAAAAGATTATATGATCATTGTTTTTATTGAGTGTGGTCTGCACAAGTAGGAAACAAGCTTTGGCCTCTTCACACTTAGTGTATAAACAAAGGTAAGTATTATAACATATAATGACACTCAGCCTCCATAGTCCACCACCCCAGCAACTGGGAACTGAAAATGGTAGGGACTCCCATTCTCTACTATAAGAAAAAGGAAGGTAAAAACAGAGTGGAAAGCCTGGAGGAACATCACACAGAGGACAGTGCAATGGGTACTGCACATTTCCCTATTTTGAAAAGCAGATCAGGAACCAAAGGATTAGCAGAAACCTCCTTCTGCTTTACTCATGAAATCCATGAGTGATAGTCTACCAAAGATATAGTTTTAATGGTTTCTAATACAGCATCCAGTTATCTTACAGAAATCCCCATCTTAACCATGAGAATTATATACTTATTTCAGTTAGTGAATGTTTGCAAAAAAGCATACCTGACCAGCCATCAACATCCACCACAAGGTTTTTGCCCATCCCTGCTAATCCTTCGGTTTCTGAACTGCTTTTCAAAATAGGGAAATGTGCAGTACCCATTACACTGTTTTCTACATGATGTTCCTCCAGGCTATGATTAGGGAAGTTAAAAATAAAACATGTATGAAAGGAAGCAATAAGACATACCCCAGATAAAGGCAAATAAATTTGTGTAGAATCACCATGGGAGAAAGATGATATTCACCAGATGTAGACACAGCCATACATATCAGATAATAAGTGAATTGGGTGTAGTTCAAATTCCAGCCAAACAATCTCCCACAAAGGATGACAAAAGTAACTCGCAAAATATATAGTAAAGTGATGAATTGGGTGCAAAGAGACATTGTATAAATGGCAATCTGCCACGGACAAATCTGAATAAGCCAGCCAGATGAGCTGATAAGCTTAACCAGTGAGAGTAACATGCTACAGAACACTGGAGACTGCAAACCCTGAAAGAAAATAGAATGTGCCACACCTAAATAATTTGTTTTGGTTTGTAATTAAGCATAAAGCTACACAATGGACTTTCTGTGGTCTGCTCACCACAGGTATTAAAACCCCAGTTTGCAGACATACTGCTGTTCCACTGGGGAGCACACCTTAAAAAAAAGGCATTGATGCCTATCTGGATTTGGATGGAAGGCAAGGAAGTATGTGTGAAAGTAAGAACACTTTCACTGGCAGCAGAGGCCCTGTGGATGAAGTATCAAAATGAGGACAGTGGATGGCATAGAAGGAATGGTAAGAATATGGATAACATAAATGGCATAAGAATGATAACCATATGCAAGAAGGAGAAGGAATTAGGTCATGAAGGAAGAAAATTAGATGGAACATTAAAACAAAGATTGAAATGTGGAATGGGACAGGGCATAAAGGACCACACTGGGATCCCAATAGGCAAAGCAAAGTAAAGGAAGGAAGGGACAGAGAAGACAAAACCCAGGATAAATAGAAGGAGATAGACAAGGCTGTTTGAGATCAGAACGGAGAAGTAGTGGACAAGCCTTTGATAAACTACCAGGTGAAGAACAGGGAAGGAATGAGAGAGACCGCAGTAAAGAAACCAAAGTTGGAGGTATATTGACACTAGTGGGCAATGGACATGGAAGAAGGTCTCGTGGATCAGGATGGAAGGAGTGAAACCCTAGGTTAAGACAATAAACAAGACAAGCTGCATGTGAAGACAGAGAGTAGACACATCTGTGGAATGAGGAAACGTTTAATGATGACGATCTTGTTGGGAGATAATCAAACACCTCCATCAAATGGAAGGAGCCAAGGAAAAGGCAACTGAAGACCACATTGTGGCTCAGAAAAGAGACAGATCTGATAGTATAGAGTCCAGGAATTAGTACACCCCTGGCTCAATGACATAAGTGACCACAGTGGAGAGGTGTAAATATTCCATCACCACCAACACCCTGCATTAGGTTCTGGTTCCTTCTGTTATGGTTCATGAGAATTTCTTCCTTGGGTCAAAATGAGAGACCAAAGTAGCAACCCAATGAGTGTCCTCTTCCTAAGGATAATAAGTAGATAACTCCCTGTGAACTAAGACATGTACTTCCTTAACAGATAAGACTGACCACGTGCATTGGGAAGTCTTGCCATATGCATTGTTACTGGTTGTGGTAATATCATTGTCCAACACATGAACTCCAAAATTCATACTAAAATGCATAGATTATTGGAATGAGAAAAGTTAGAATGCAAATTTGTGGAAACAAATGAAATCAAACATGAAAATTAGAAACTGCTGAACACTCTGTAGTCACAATTGGTTTGTTTGTTTGTTTGGGAATTTCACACAAAGCTACTCAAGGGCTATCTGTGCTAGCCATCCCTAATTTAGCAGTGTAAGACTAGAGGGAAAGCAGCTAGTCATCACAACCCACTGCCAACTCTTGGGCTACTCTTTTACCAACGAATAGTGGCATTGACCGTCACATTATACGCCCCCATGGCTGGGAGAGAGAGCATGTTTAGTGCGACGCGGGCTCGAACCCGCGACCCTCGGATTACGAGTCGCACGCCTTACATGCTTGGCCATGCCAGGCCAGTCACAATTGGAAAAATTAAACATGTCTAAACTGTGCCATGCTATTCAAGAAAGGATGATTGAATACTTTCCACCAACAGTATTGTGCTTGATGTATGCATGTTCAGAAATGGAACAAAAATGGTGTTGCATAAGGACTGGTGTATTGATTACAGAAAATTATTTTAGCAAAGCTTAGAGGGCAGATAGATAACAATCAAGATAGCTTTTGCATAAGTGGAGGCAAGTCCACTTGGAAGTAACTGCTTTATTTATGAAACACCTAATAATGACACCAAAAGTTCTAAATAAATTGAATTCCATTTGATAAGATAATACTTAGACCTATGGCATCTTGCTTGGGTTCAGGCATGGCATTTGTGGTATTCTCAGGTTCAACTGTTTGCCTAAATGCAGTTATTTCCATTCTAAAGAGCTACCTAATACCCTAAGGAAATCAGTTTATGTCCCACATGAAATGAACACAATCTTTATTTATCACAAAGATAAAAACACAATGTGTACTTGGTATGATGAGGCTGGATAGCAAAATTTCACTGTATTTTGTGTTAATCAACTCGCTTTCCTCCATCAAATTTCATTCCTTTCAACCAGTTTACTTAAGGTACAAAAATACTGACAAAAGATGTTACACAAATACTGTCAGTGTACAATAAATGTACTAAACAAATATACATTAAATTTCATACCTGATTCTTGGGGGATAAACTGGCTGACCTTCGTTGTTCTAGCTGAAAGACAAAAAAGGTGATTTACATGTAGTCTATAGTTAAGATGGTGGTTAACTATGGACCTGTTCATATTCCACTCCAGAGCATGACTGTGAACACACAAATGGGAGTGATTATTCCTTTCAAACTTTCTTTTCTTTATTAGTCTGAGATTTACAATGAAATATTAAATTGTGTCTTTCTTGGATTTTCACTGGGCATTTACAAATAAATATAAACATCAAAGTTGCTATCTGAAATGATTAGTTAAACAACAAATGTAAACATCAAAGTTGTTACCTGAGGTGATGTCTTCAACAAAAAACATAAACATCAAAGTTACTTGAGTAAAGAAACATATTATACTATTACAATAATAAAAGGATAGCAAACATCAACAAGTTGTAGGTACAAGTATGAATTTTATTGATGGTTGAACATACTACATGTTTCTACAGAACATTGGTCTGTCTTCTTCAGGTATGAAGAATGTCCTGTTGAAGCATGTAGTATGTTCCACCATCAATAAGAACTTTTTTCATGCTTATAAATTGTTGGTTGTCAACTTATTTTCAAAACATCAGAGTTGTCACTTATGCTGATTAGTTCCACAGCAAAGACAAATATCAAAGTTGCTACCTGAGTTAATTAATTCAACAATAAACATAAACATGCCCCTGTCATTATTGTAAGTACGAAAAAGTCCAAGTTCTGACTTCCAGGATACTTCACAAGTAACAAGGGTCTAGTTTGAATTTTCTCCGTGAACAACAACCTTTTGCTTTATCCCAGCCAACCATCCTACAATTTGATGTACTAGTCTTATTTTAACCTAATCTTTAATTGGGCAAATTATCATAAACTTCTTCAAAAATATAAGTACACAAAGTTCATGCTATTTCTTCTCTCTACATTGATTCAGTGTGACTGAACTTCATAATACATTTTCGCTTAGCCAATCTTAAATCCAAGTATGTTGTCTTTCCATGATGTTATTCTCTTAGCTAATCTTCCACATGTCATCTCATCTAAAGCCTTTTGTAATCTAAGTGCAGTAAACCCATACCTTTCTGTCATCCAAATAAGTTAAAATTTCCCTCTAGTGGATTCATGTTGGCTCCTTCATATTTCATTGATTGATTCTATATAGCTTTTATTATCATCATTAGACTCTGTAGACCTTTTCCCATTACAGGAGAAAATAGCCTATAATTTCCCATCGATGGTAACATTATCAACTTTTCAATTCTAAGACACCTGTTCACTAACTGTTGACTAGAAACTTGGTTTCAATACTCATGGTGGGTAGAGCACAGGTAGCCCATTGTGTAGCTTCGTGCTTAATGAACAAACAATCTACTGAATTACCCAAAATTACAAACATTGGTTCATATATTTGCCCTCTGACTGCCTTAAAACCCTGGGAAAAACTTTTTTTTGGTATTGAGACTTTATCTGTATTTTTGATCTCCCAATCTTTTTACTTATAATCAAAACAAACTAGTTTTCTGATAAGCTTACCTTTAGCTTGGGAGAGGAACTGAGGTCTATGAGCTTGTTTAAATCATAGGAAAGCTCCTGTTTTCCATCATGTTGTGTCATGACTGAGTCTGGGTTTGTATTAGTGTCATTTGTGGTAGTCTGTAGAAATTTTTCATCTAGTCTGTAATACAGTGGTAAATAGAAAACCACTGTTAACAATACAGCATAATCATACCCATGCAATAATTGAATGGAGTAACAGGAATTTTTCAATGTTTACTTAAGTAAGAACTGTTGTTTTAAGACCACTTGAAACAAAACTATTTTTCCTATTTCTCTCCTTACTAACATATGTATAAAATGATTTATTATTCAGCTATGACAACTTGTGTTCAACACACTGTATGTTTAGAATTGTTTATTTATTTGTTGAATTTCACAAAAAGCTATCGTATGGCTATTTTCACTAGCTGTTCCTAATGTAGAAGTGATAAACTATAGGGACTGGCCATTATAATTAAATATAGAGTACTCAGTTTTACTCTGAGCAGTAATTAAAGAAAATGGCTTTAAAGATTAAACTAAAATATCATTTTAATCTTTTTAATGTACTTTTCAAAAGTGTTCTTAAACAAGCCCACAATGTTAACAGAGTTTAACACCATTAACCAGTTTTCATTTACTGTTTTTGTTTTTTTGATACAATATGTACATATGTAACATAATTTTATATTCTTATAATATAAAACTCAGTTTATGTATGTACATGCACAGGAATGCAGACTGTATACATTGTACAACAATAGGTAGGAGTCAACAAATGAATTACTGGTATATATTTTTAAGTACCTTTATTATAATTATATTCAAAGTGAAATTTGTCTTCTTACAGAGAAATCTGTGAATTTTCAACAGCCCTGTCATGCCACACCTCAAGTTTCTGTAGCAGCAGCATAAATAAAGAACATTAAATATAAGAAACTGCTCATGACCACCTATAAACTTAATTAAAAGCAACTGTCACTAGTATCAGCAGTAATGTACATCTGAAGCCTTTATTAGAAATCAAGCTAAGCAGTACTAGCAGTAATTTATACCTAAAGCCTTTATTAGAAGTCAAGTTAACCAGTACTAGCAGTAATTTATACCTAAAGCCTTTATTAGAAGTCAAATTAACCAGTACTAACAGTAACGTACACCTAAAGCCTTTATTAGAAGTGAAGCTAAGCAGAATTAGCAGTAATGTAACCTAAAGCCTCAATCATTTGTTAGAAGTTAACCAGTACTAGGAGTAATGTATACCTAAGTCCTTTTTTAGAAATTAAAATAACCAGTACTAAAACAAATGTACATGTGAAACTTTTATTAGAAGTTAAGCTAACTATTATTAGCAATAATGTACCTCTAAGAACTTCATAAACTAGTAAAATACATATTGAGAACATTTATGAAATGTTGGTCTATTTCTGCTTTTATTTTTTGTAGCAATTCTTGAAAGTTGGTTCTTTTAAGAAGCTTTTTTGCCTTGTATTAGTTTTGTATAAACCTTTATCCTTTCATATAGTCAAATGAGAAAATAGTTCAAAGAAATAACAAAGAGACATTCAGTGATGTGCAATCAAAATGTAACATAATGATCTCAAAATCCCATGTTTCAGCATATCACGTGTATAATACTAAAACATTTTAACTAAATTCTCTTAACACTTTAAAATTCCTAAAGCTTTAGCAGTTCTTTTCTCTTCTGGAAAACATAACACATAATAAAGATGATATGATGCAATAAAGTTATTAAAAGTAGAAGACAATGTGTTATTCATAGTAATTTTTACCAGAGATGTGTATCTTTTGATTACAAAATGTGTAATTTTAACATAAATATTTGAATATTATACTAATAGCATCCTGAAACTTCACTTATGTGACAATTTTATGTTAAAGAAACAAACAGCTTGATAAAATTTGAACTTTAACCTTATTTCTGTCTAGGCAGTTGAAACAACAACCAAGCAGTCGGTACACTTGAACAAAAGACAATAGTTGAAACAGGGAAAGTGTTTTTTTTTAAATATATACAATAATAGAAAATTTAAAATTGTTTATTGAAAAATATATTTACTCCTCACAGTTAATAAATAACCTAGATATTGTAACTCACTCGTGTAGTTTGGTATTTTGATTGTCAGGTCACATTCTTAGTCTTGCATTAACAAGTGAAATATTATGAAAAAAGAAGCTTCATTTTAAGTTTAAGATCTTACTGTGTTTTATCATCATTCTTGTTTGTGCTAATTTCTTCCATTAAACATTTTTAAACAATTACAAAACTTTTACATGTAACAATTAATGGCTTTTCAAACAAGACCCAAAATATTGAGTAGATTTTGAATCTGTTCTTCTTCATGAAAGGAAAGGGTTATGTTTGATGAGTGTAATGATGTATACAGGTACAGATGTCAGCATCATAAACTGAACTTATCCTTGAGATCAAGTCAGTCATAACCTAGAGTTGTTGGTGTCAGGTTTGGATTGTATCAAGGAGGTGTGTACCATACATAAAAGACATAAGCATGATAACAGCTATAAGAAATGTTAACCAATATTAATTATAAAGATTAAAATAAAAAAATGGCAAAAAATAGTGAGAAATAAAGAATATGATAATGTGATGCAATATATAAGAAATAATAAGAATATAGAGAAATCAAAGCATAAATAATACTAATAATGAACTTAGTTTAGAAAATCTTTTCAGACAGTTAATATTCTAAACACATTGTAGATTTACACCAAATTTATGAAAAAGGATATGTCATCACTATTTATACAAAGACATATTTCAAGCAGTTTAACACTTTTTACATAACAGTTTATGTTTATATGCATAAAAAGAGAGTGAATGAACCCTTACCCTTCTTTCAGAGGTTCAGGATGACTGCTTTGTCTCTGCTTTTGGACTTGATAAAACAAGATAATTTATATTAAATGTAGTTAAAGTTATTAGATAAACAACTTAAGAATAAACACTTTAACTCTTACACCTAGAAAACAGTTCTGTTTTATTTTTTTGCTAAATTTTTTATATAGCTTTACATGAACTAAAAGAATAATACAAAACACACTGTCTTCATCTTTAGAGTAAAATATAAAAATTACTATAAAGGGAAAAATAATTTCCTCACTTTTACACAGTGTGAAAAATACTAACCAGAAATATCACCTCTTAATAAAGGGTCAAACTTGACATAAAGAGAAAGTCTTCCTAGAGATGATTCTTGCAAAACCTAAAATTAAAATTACCACATTCATAATCCAATAGTTCATTTCAATAGACACCACCAACAAATTAGTGAAATTAAAAACAAATAAACAATGTCTCTAATATTTTATTATGTAAATCAAGGATAAACATCTATATTTAAATATAACTAGATGTACATCAGTCAAAAAACTGATGACGTAAATATGTTAACAGATATTCTATATTTCAGTACTTTGAAGCTATACAGTTATATCTAATGAAACCAAGTTGTTACCACAAGTAAACAGAAAGAATACTTGTATAAGCATGATAATATAAAACACATACTTTGCTATTCCCTGCTTTCTGAAGGAACTCAAAGGTTGCAGGATCTTTGAAAACTGAAATAAATGTCACACAAACATAAATTACTATCTTACATTTATTAATAATAATTTACTACATAAAAGTAACTGAGAATATATTTAACTCAGAAATTCTTACAAAAATCACATTCTATTAAGAAGAAAAGCTAAGATTTTCCAACACTGAAAATGTATTTCTGATCCATATTTACCTCTGTTAACATATTAGTTTTATCCAATTTTGTGCTGCCATCTATAAGCACAATTTTTTGCTTCTCATTAGCATTGAGGCTCCTGCCTAAACTCACAAGTTTACACATGCTATTGCTAAGCTGTAGCATGAAAATCAACTAATGACAATCCTTCTCCAATAGGAGTGCAACATATCCTCCTAGTGCTGCTAACTCTCTCCAAACTGATTGTTCAGTTATCACTTCAAGATTAGGCAAGAAAAGAAGAACTAGAAGTGAGGAGGATGGGTGAAGTATATGAGAGAGGTAAGTATACATCAGAAATACATTTTCAATGTTGTAAAATGTTAACTTCAAATATGATACCTTACCTTTTCTCCCATATTAGCTAGAACCCCACAATAAAGTGGTGGAGGGACTGCTGCAAAAGTGTGACACTTCATGTTATGAAAATGTGTAATGGCACACCTGTGGGAGACCTCAACTCTTATATATCAGGGTATACTCTTTGAAAATGGAGAATATCTGCACTCCTTAATTGGGATAAAGCATAGTCCAAAATTTGCATATGAAATATGGATAGGCTACATGGTGTAATGTGACTAGGGTGCATCACAGACTGCAAGTACCAGGTCAGCTTCAGTCCAGAAACAGGAGGCATTTGGCATTTTTCATCTGGTCTATAACAGGAAAATGGTTCCAGTGATCTTCACCTACATACCAGGAGGCAAAAGTGACCTCTGTTTTTCTGACCTAGGTAGTGCCTGTGGGAGCTGACCCTGCATAAATCCAACAACAGGCCACCTGGGAAATGGTAGAAGGGAGGAAAGCATACATGGTGGGTCAATTCCCAGTGTAAGGTATTTTTTAATTGGTCTTCAGTAGCAGAAGCTTCCTTACCAACCACAGAGTGAGGATGTGTTGGTGGGTCCTGTGCCTATCCAACACCAGATAGCAGTAGTAGGTTGGGAGATATCCATCTGTATATAATGGCTCATTCCCAGTCCAAAAGCCAGTGGCATCAGGAATGTTTTGTCCATTACACAGTAAGAGGAGAGTTCACACCATCTACACCAACAACATACTCTCTAGTGAATGGAACTGGTCACATGCAGGAGGAGTCCTCCATGGTCTACCACCACAGCATCTAGGAACTGGTAAATGGCAAGGGGTCCTGAACTCCACTAAAAGAAGTGCACTGGAGACCGTGGAGAAATGCAACACCTTAAGACTGTGCAATGGATAACCATGAAACTATATTTATATATGCAGGTTAGTTCCAGTTTATTGAACTAGGACTGACTGGATGAGCAGCTATTCTGACACTGCTTTCTTTACTTATGACAGTTCATAAATAGGCACAGTCTAGATTGGACCTTGTTTAGCAAATAATATACCATAAAGGAACATCTAGCAAAATGTGGAACATCATATCTCATCAGTGAGCATTACAGACCCAAGTGGCATCACGGTGCAAATTAAGTATACGTATACACTGGCAGGCACCACAAGCCACTCAGCAAGATCCTGAAACACAGAACTAGGATGAAATGAATAAAAAGAAATTATCCAGTCAGAGTCAGTAAGGTGTACATAGAATGTCAATGAGAGGGAGTTGATATTTTGATAAAAAAGAAACAGCCAGTTGGTGAACATAATATGTGATGATAGGATTTGGAGTAGTCTTTATGCAAGCCTGCACAATCTTCATCAATGGGCAATGGAAGTGAGCAGCCAGAAAGAGAGGTAGGTGACAGATTTGGTAACACCAGTCCTGAAAGAGACAATGTGGATCTACATCCAAAGAAGTATAGGTTAGAGAAATAAGATGCCATAGCCAATTTATTAGAGTAATGGAAGAAATATCTGGTTAGAAGAGGAATTCCATGGAATAAACAGGAAGGAATTTTAGATTTACGAAAGACCTGTACAGACCAAATAATATAAAATCACATGGATAGAACAGGAAAGACGACCAGGATCAGAACAAGAACAAAGGTGAGAAATGGATGGAAGGGAACTTGCTGTCTCCCTCATGAGCTGCAGACATTTTAGGAAGAAAAGCACTATAAGGATAAAGTAGAATATAAGAATGATATAAAATAACATAGAAAGCATTAATAGAATGTATGTCAGATCCCCAATGACCACAGGCAAAAAGTAAAAAATACGTTTTAAGTAAAAGATGATACAACAAATAAGAGGCTGAATATTCATTGGGAGGAAGGTTGGGGAATGGAGAACAAGATTAAGCTCCCAATTAAAAGAAAAGCAGGACATGGAAGACAAAAAAGGCAAAAGAATGTAAGAGTACCAAAAAAGGCTAGTGAAGAGAAGACATGAGAACAATGGGAGTACTGGAAAGGTTTAGATAATTATGCCCTATAGCCAGCAATGGTTGAAAATAAGTCTTGTTTGAACAACCATGTATACAATTAAGAAAGATGGAGCACAGAAGGCTAGGAAGGGAAGAAAGCACAATCCAAAGACCAACTCTGGAATATGTGTCATTTCTGTTGATAAAAAAAGAAGCAGATAGGTAGAATAGAACAAGAAAAGAGGATGGATACACATGAAGAGAGTTCAGAACATCCTGCAGGGGACTGGACAAGACACAAACATGAAGAGAGAAGAATGAGACTGAAGGAGTAGGAGCATGACAGAGATAGAAGAAGAAGACCAGAGAAGTTGCAGTGGTGGAAACCACTGCTTAGCCAAACAGTATAGAACAAACAGAGAGACTGAACATGGAGTGGCTTTAATAAGGAAAGGTACATGAAGAAGAATGATCCACAAAAGATTTAGAACACCTAGAATATGACAAGCAATAAGACAAATTTGTAAAGAATGGGCTCAGAAATGGAGGTTGAGAGCGTGGAAACAGAGAGAGAGAGTGAGACCAAGTATGTCTCTGATAACTGATAAATAAAATAATAGTAGAGTTGTTGATATGGATCATTACTATACATTCATGAAACATCAAAAAAATGAAAAAAGATTCAAAGCTTAATGTATGGCCAAAAATTCCAAGAGACTGATATGAAGGGATAATTTATTGTGGGATCACTGACTCAGAATCTTTTAAGAGTCCAAATATTTCCTACACTTCATTAAGGATGCATTTGTAAACAGATGGAGATCCAGATAAGATGGAAGAAAAGGAATGCCTTCCCTGGTACAGATTTTGTTAAATTACCAAGAGAAGTTAATGCACAAGGAAAGAGAAAGGTGAATGGTGGAAGTCAAGGGATCCCAAGTGAGATTCTATTGATCATGTAGAGACCATTAAAAAATTAGGCATATTAGCATGATCCAAAGAGATAAGGGATTATGTAGAAGCCCAAGTCCTTAAAAGAAAGAGAACCTCCTACACCATGAGTGTAGGTGAGGATACAGCACTGGAAATTAAGTGCTTCATGTCTCCCAAGTGAAGAGGGAAAGGCTGGGCTCTGCTAAAACGTAAATTGAAAAACACTCCCAAATGAATGATATATTGAATTGGTGCAAGATGAAGGACCATATGGGGGAAGGGGGGGGAGACTCCATGCTAAAACAAGGGAGATTAATGAAGTGATTGAGGCTTGAAAGGTCTATAACTAGATGCCAATTCCTGTTGGTTTTTTGTTGGAGGGGGTAGGATGACAAACAGACAGGTGTAAAACTTGGAGAACAAGAAAAACCCATTTGATGTTTTTTGCTAAGAGGTCCAACACTGCTTTGTACAGACATTAGCAAAAACCAGATCTTATGGAGGATGAAAAGAAATGGGAATGGTAACAAAGGAGGAGGGGAAGAAAACAGTGCTAAAATCAACAGTGAGAGAAATATGAGAAGTAGTGAGAAGAGAGGGTTGGAGGAGAAGATACAGTAACAGATGTAAGAAAGGCTTACAATAGATTGGAAACTAAAGAAAAGTAAGAGTGCTAGCATACAGCCTTCACAGTAGACTCCATCAAAGATATACTGGTAAAGAAAGGGGGCCAAATGAAGGTCTCAGAGATAAGAGGCCAGCAAATGCAACTGAGAAAGTAGGGCATCCATGCCTAATAAGTCCCAACAATAAAGTAATCATGTAGGAGATAGGTAAAGGAGAAAAAGACAAAAGAATGAGTATCTACTTAAAATCCTTCAGATAAATAATGGATAGTCTTGGAAAAAAGAAAGATATCATAATATAGTAGTAAGTGTGACATGAAGACAGGACAATTGGGCTTGGGAAGGGCAATAAGAAGATAAAGAACCTGCCTGAATAATAGTCTCCACACTGAGAGAGTCAAGAAAGGAAAACTCCAACGGTATGGGGCAACACCTCTGGGACAGACAAAGAAGAGCCCAATGCCAAAGTTATAACCTGTCTAATATGAATAAAAGTTTGCAGATTATTGCTAGACAAATGAGTAATAACATGAACCTGTGAATTCATAATGTCAACAGGAAGAAAAAGAAATCAAAATCACACAAAAATCAGGGAAAGACAACAACAACAAAAAATGTTGTCACAAATTGAAGTTTTCAATCATTGGCATGAATGAATGATACAGCATGTAAAGGGCAACATAAAAATGGGAAAGCTAATAAGTGAGTGGAGATAAGTTACTACTTCAGAAACAAGAATTAATGACAGCAATTTTATAATCTTACATTATCTCTCTGTACTAAGGTGAAATATGAAGAGAAATCCATGATGGTGATTAGTCAGGCTACCTCTCTGTATGAAGGTGAAACCCAAAAGAATTTTGTGATGGTGATTAGTTGACTCTTGTACGAAGATGAAACCCAAAGAAACTTTGTGATGGTAATTAGTTAAGTTACCCCTCTCTACTAAGGTGAAACCCAAAGGAACTTTGTAATGGTGATTAGTTAGGCTACCTCTTGTATGAAGGTGAAACCCAAAGGAACTTCATGATGGTTATTAGTTAAGTAACCTCTCTGTAGGAAAGTGAAACCCAAACAGAAATTCATGATAGTGATAAATTAGGTTAAATGTCCTCTCTACACTATGGTGAAACATTAAGAAAACTTTATAATGGTGATTAGATTTGTTACACAAAATTTTAATGTAAGTTTCAAAATGATTGGAGAGCCTTACTAACATAAACATTTCAGAGTAATATTTGGCAGTATTTTAAAACCAGCTGAAAGTTTGAAGAATTGTTATACAAAATGTTTTGATTGTGAGGATGAATCTTAATTTGTCTATTTTTAATCTTTCACTTGTATACAAACACTAAGTTTTTTTAAAAGTTCAGCTAACAATAAATTTTTCATGTTGAATGCTTTATACACATAAAAGAAAGCCATATAAACAGTGAATAACATCAGCCTAATGTTAGTGAACATCTATTAAAAAAGGCTCAGTCTGTAAATTACACAATGTATTAACTGAAATGCACTAAGATACATGTTCCTAGTCAAAAATATTTCAGTAACTGGCAGTCAATAAATTATAATAATAATACAATAAGCTGATCACAGTGAATTGATAAATGTGGCAAATTACAATGCTTCAGTAACTGTTAATCAACAAGTTACAACAATATTAAAACAATCTGATCACACTTCTCTGATACCTTTGCCCAGCTGACTATATTTCTTTAATTCATGATGTTGGAAAAACATGTAGGTTTAAAAAGTCTTGATAGAAATGAAATAAAAACCCTAAGAGGTTTATTTTATATTTCTTTAATTGTAATTGTCAGTCAGCAAATTACAACAATAATAAAATAATTTGATCATTGTGAGGTATCCTTTTGGAACAGACTAGTATAGCAAATTATTACTTTTATTTTTCAAAGACACTTCAGTACTGCAAATTATTTAAAATACTGTAAATTTCAATTTTCTCAAAACTTTAGTAAATTGTAAAAACTGAAAAAACTTTACTGTTGCGTAGAAGTTGTTTGTGACAAATTGGTATCAAATGTGGCCATTAAGTCCGAATGAAAGTATAGAATGTCTCTGTCATTTATGATAACAGAAAGGTACATGAAATAAACATTTACACTAACACTCAGCTACAGATTTAACCTCTTCTTCTGTAAACTGCAGAGTTTCAGGGTTAACATCACACTGATGAGGAAGAGAGTTACTAGTCCTGTGGAATAAAAGATGACTTTCTTCTTTTACTAGTGTTTCTGTAACTATATTCTTGGAAGGGCGAATAACATTCTGTGATCCAGAACCAAGTACCTGTTCAGAAAAAAAATGTCCCACTAGTTTTAGACAAGCAAGGAAAAAAATATATGTTTCTTTAACATAAAATAAGTAGACAATAATATTCAATGTGCTTCCTATGTTGGTTTAATGAGTAACTGGCAAGTAATATGTGTGTAATAAATAAAAATAATTTCAAGGAAGGACAGATATACCTACAAACCCAGGATTCATAATAAAAAAAATGACAATATCATCTCATGAACCTGACGATAACCGAAGAAGGTTGAAATGTTGTTCACTCCTACATAAAAAAATCTCTCATCCCAAACAAGCTGATTTTACATAAATATAATTCATCTATACCAATGCTCTTATGAGATATTGGAAATAACTGACTGAACAGACAAGTACTATATGAAACAGACACAGTCACAGTTTCCAAAAACCACATTTACCTTACAGGGCACTGAATATGTTTCAGGCTTACTAGTAAACAAACTGAGAACACACTTCTCATTATAAAATGACAGGTGATTTGCAACATAACAGAACTGCAAAGTACAATTGGTTGTTTACAACCATCTAAACATTGGCCTGTGTTTACACAAGTTAAAATCTTGAGCAATTCAACTGATGTGTAACTAAGTGCAGGTGCATAATACACCTGAAACTGAACCCTTATGGAAGAATAGTGATAGGGTTTTCTAAAGTTTTCTTCTGAAACTATAAAAGCATGTAAAACAAGAAAATATCAGAATATCCAAATAACCAGTAAAAGTACAATATTGAGGGAAGGGAAGAGATGGCCAATTACAATCAGCTATCAAAAGGTAAACAGGTTGCCACTGGATACAAAATACAACAGTGAGTTGTAGCTCAACAGTAGTATCCAATTGTATTATAAACAAGGTATTTCACATGCTATACAAAACCAACAAAAGCCATGTACAAAAGCTTCTCCCAGTAGGAATTAGTAATACCAAATTAACACTAGAGTTGTGTTCAAAACATTCTCCCAGTCATGGATTAGATATACAAGTCTAGTCATGCTCAAAAGCTTCTCCCATACATAGATTATACATACAAAACTAAGTCTACTCATGTTCAAAGACCTCTCTGTACATAAATTAGATATAAAAAAAAGTCCAGTCATGCTCAAAAGCTTCTCCCATACATGGATTAAATATACAAAACCAAACCTTCTCATGCTCAAAATCTTCTTCCATACATGGATTAAATATACAAAACCTTCTCATGTTCAAAAGCTTCTTTCATACGTGGATTAGATATACAAAACCAAATCTTCTCATGCTCAAAATCTTCTTCCATACATGGATTAAATATACAAAACCTTCTCATGTTCAAAAGCTTCTTTCATATGTGGATTAGATATACAAAACCAAGTCTAGTCATGCTCAAAATCTTCTTCCATATGTGACTTGGATATACAAAACCAAGTCTAGTCATACTCAAAAGCTCTTCCATGCACAAACTAGATATATAAATCTGTCACAAGAACTATATTCAAAACTTTCTCCTACATATGGATTAAGTGCACAAAACCAACAAAAGCTATGTTCAAAAGTTCCTCCTATTCAAATTGATCAGCTACACAACAGGTAGTTACAGTCCATTAAAGTTCTTCAAACCTGGTATGTCTAATTTGCCTAAAATTCAAATGATACAACAGTAATTTATACCCCTACATTCATGAGTATCTATATTCTGGATTTGTGTACCCCCTGACTTGCTAAAACAGGCTCTCAGAATGAAGTATGGATTTAGAAAAGTGCATTAATGGAGGAAACATTAACCTCAATGAAGAGGTAGGGAGAATCATTGACCTCAACTAAGAAGTCAGGAAACAATGACCTCAGTGAAGAGGAAGGAGAAAACATTAACCTCAGTTAAAAAAGGAGAAATCACAGACAACAATTAAGAGGTTATAGAAAACATATATTTTGGAGTAATGCAAAACCCATCCTAAAGTGGAAACTGAACTGCTCGTTATTGAATGATAAACAGAGATATACAACACCAGTGATAGTAGTACGTAGAGTCGACAGCACAAAGCAATATAGGCAGTTGTTTTGGGAACCACCTTAGAAGTTTGAAATAAAGTATTCTGAGTTATGTGCAATGATCAATTTAATAAAATATAATTTGATTACATACAAGTTTATTAATAAGTGTGCGATAGTCTAACAAAATCAAAAAAGTGGCCTACCACTTTTATTCCACGCAGCAAGCGCAGGCATTGAAATTGTAACGTAATGTGTCTTCGAAAACTTATTATTCTATTTTTATAACGTTAGTTCCTCTGCCTTTAGGCCTCGCAAATTGTAAGGCCAGTTTTGATAGAACTGTCAAACCTCTACATTCACCATTATAAGTAAGCATGAGCACCTGACTTTACACTACTTTTAGTATACTATTAGTTCAACCTGGGCCTGGCATGGCCAAGTGTGTTAAGGTGTTCGACTCAAATCCTAATCCGTCCTTTCAGTTTTGATAGAACTGTCAAACCTCTACATTCACCATTATAAGTAAGCATGAGCACCTGACTTAACACTACTTTTAGTATACTATTAGTTCAAATCCTAGTCACACCAACCATGCTCGTCCTTTCAGCCGTGGGGGCATTATAATGTGACAGTTAACCCCACTATTCGTTGGTAAAATAGTAGCTCAAGAGTTGGCGGTGGGTGGTGATGACTAGCTGCCTTCCCTCTAGTCTTACACTGCTAAATTAGAGGCGGCTAGCACAGATATCCCTCAGTAGCTTTGCGCGAAATTCAATAGAAACCAACAGAAACATAATACGATATGGCAATGGAAAACTAATCTAAGCAAAGTTCTTATAGGTGTAAAATATAATTTAAATCACAGAACTCTGTTTATTGAATACTTGGATAAAAGGTAATAATGCTAGTTCATCAACAATATCACTGTTTGGAATTAAGCACAAAGCTTCACAATGGGCTACCTGTGTTCTGCCCACTACGGGCATCAAAACCCAGTTTCTAGCAGTGTGACTCCACAGACGTACCTCTGTGCCAATAGTAAGCAATATGAAAGATTGTGTGTTTTTCTTACAGCAAAGCCACATCGAGCTATCTGTTGAACCCACCATGGGGAATCAAACCCATGATTTTAGCGTTGTAAGTCCGTCGTCCAGGGGGTGCAAGATAACATTTGTTTTGGCCACCTTCACCTTTATTCTCAAATAAATAATTACTGTAAGGGTGAGAGAACATATTAAAATTTTTTTAGGGGTGCGGGGCATAAAAAGGATTGGGAACCACTGTACTAGAGGAAAGCATGATACAATGTATAAATAAATAAATTGAACTTGAAGGTAAGAAACAGCCAACAACTTTGTTAATTTACACTTTCATTTAAATTAGAAAGAAAAAGAACTTGATATACTACATTAGAGTTTACCTTCAATAGTCTTATACCACTAGAACACTTCTGTTTTTAATACTATCAGAAAGCTTTTATTTTTAAGGCAATTATGGCGCAGAGTCCTTTAACAAAACTGGATAAGTAGATTTATTGTTATACTTGTCGTAAGACGTTTGCCTTAAGCCTACCATTCTTTATCTAGTTCCTTACGGGTTTTCAGCAGTTAGAATAATAATAATTTCATTCCAACCACACTATATTTCCCATATCCATTGCCATGACGCATTTCTTTCAACCTAGAGCTCTTGAGACCAGTTGGAATGGAAAAGACAGTAAGTAATTATGTTAGAAACTATATAAACCATTTGTTACATTAGTTGCTATGGTGTGAGCGCCTTTTACAAGCTTACGAAACATGATTATAATTATTTATACTTGTCATCATATTTTGTAGTGTTAAGCCTGCTACATCTACTTTTTAAATACTGTATTTTATATTTACTTCCTTAGAGATTCTCAAGAATTATAAGAGTGTATATATTCCAATCACTCAGTTTGCTAGGTTTATTAACAACGGCACGTTTCACTCAATTTTAAGCTCTTCCTGCCGACTGGGATAAAAAAAGAACGGTAGGTGTCTATACACTTTTATTCATCATGTAATTGTTGAATATTTCTAAAGGACTATATAAATAATGAAGTGTTTAAAAATATAATAAGTCTGATAGTAATGATCACAAAAATTGTGATCATAATTATGCTTCACCAACTTGTAAAAGACGTTCACATAATAAAAACTGATGTTGTTACAAATGGGTTATACGAATAGTGGTGTGCTGACCATAACTGAGTTTGTTGTACCTTAACCGGTCTGAAGAGCTCTGGAGTGAGCAAAACCAGCAGTTGGCAATGGATATGTTAAATATGGTATTGTTGGAATACTATTATTATACACGCTTGTGTGTGTATTTAAAACCACGTACAAGCCCATGTTGTTACATACTCAAGTGAGAGGCTAAATACCCTGTTAGAATATGTCCAATTTTTCAAATTTCTAAGTATGAATTCATATTAATGAATATATTTTCTTCAAACAAAAATGGAATATATTTTTTAAAGTCTTCCAAATAAATGGATTAGTATTAATGAACAATGTTATTACCAAATTTTGAACATTGTAATAAAACACACCCTTTTCCGTTCCAGTTATTAAACATGAAACAATTTTTCTTTAATCGCAGACACCTACTGTTTAACTTTTCGAAACTGTTACGGCTAGACTGTTACCAATTAAGTTTGTGATGCTTACTACAAGCCAGCTCAATGCCTTTAACTATCATCCTACTATCTTGTTAAACATGTCCTCCTGTGTGTGCTCGAGGCTGTGAATCTGTGAAGGACATGACGGGTCTCCACAAGGTCAGTGATACAAAACTGCCATACATGGCAGATTTTTAAAAGAACTCGTATAAGGAAGAAATAAACTTTCCTCAGGACAAGCATTCTCTCTTAGGCTACGCCTTTTGCATGACGTGTTCTGTTTGTTTTTTAATTGAACCAAGGTTAAACATTTTATTCTTTAAGAAAATAGAAAAATGTAAACATTTATGATTTTACAAAATGGGTGAAAATACTGAAATTCAAAGATAATGTATAATGTTATTTACAGTGTATTCAAAAACTCGAAGGAGAAACAACCCAGAATTTAAACATTTTAAAAAAAGCGCCATCTTATATTTAACTCGTCATTGAACGTCACTGCTTTCAATATTTTAATTTTTTTAATACTACAAAGAATACTTTTGGTTTTTCAACATTTATCAAAGTACCACTGAACAAACAAGCCCAAAAATTTACTAATCAAGGGACATATTAACGAAATTAACATTTAGAAATAAAAAATGCAGTTTTATGATTTTAGCGAAGAACAAACATTGCTATATCGTATGAGGCAGGTAACGTCTATCCTTTTATTAAAATGTTGAGTAATGATAAAAATTGTCCGTTACAAGTTCACAGTTAGGCTTACACCCTAATCATGTACACTGAGGATTACAAGTTAAATAAATGTGTATATATAAAAGTACGATAAAAGAAATGTCTTAAGTTGAACTAAACCATCTAAGAGGTCTAATACATTAAACGGAAGCGGGTGTAATGTCGTAATTATGCCATATATTATAAATATGCAGTTTAAGATTAAATATTAAGAACTCAATGACTGATTTCATACGATTATTTAAATTTTAAAGAATAACTCTGTTACCAAAGCTTGAAATAATTCACTAATTCTAGCGTTTCTTCACACCAAAGACGTAAGAAAAGATAAAGCTACAATATAATGGTAAACATAAATATACCACTCCTTGAACTTAAAAAGCAGGTTATTTTAAAAATACTGTTACAACGCGTTGTATCGTTAGGCGAGTTCTGTTGAATTATTTGATAAAAATAATTCCAAGTTCAGTCTACGTGAAAATAATAAGTCAATTATTTATATAGTTAACCTAGATATGAGCCACTGTATATCACATCATGCTTGATATCTCTAAATAGGAGAAGTAATAAAAGCCAAAATGCATTTATCCAAATAGAATAGTTTGATTATTGTCTGCCCATTACGATTTTAGTTGCGTCAGTGCAAGGGGTCGTGAGGTGTGATAATTCAGGAAAACCTTATAAGTGTTGTATGTGTTAGTATAACACGTCTAAAATAAAGACGTAGTGTGTGATTACCGAACCTATAACCAATTGCATAAAGTTTATCATGAAAATAAATATATCGACTCGACTTTAAATATAAATATTTTTTTGAATTAAACTATTTCTGTTACATTTATCATGAAAATATATTGTATATTTCCTACAATATCATTGTAGGAACGTAGTGTTACTAAAACGTATTGGCTTTTCTATATACTACTAAAAGTTATTAATCTAAGTTTAACTGACTGTTACCAATACTTATTCTATAAATATGCCTCTAATTCATTTCACGACTGATCTTAATTGTAATTGTCTCAGAAAAGAATTTACTGACCTTTGACTGCCTCCACTGCACTTTTCTACCTCTTTTGATGCTCAAGCTCTATTTCCAAGATTTTTATTTATTTCAGTTAGGTATGAAATGTAAGGTTAGAGTACTATTGGGTGGGGGTGGGGTAATACTCGTCTCGTCATTCTTCACAGGCTATACGCCAGTATATATATATATATATATATATATAAATCTACTATATCCCCGTTTACCTGTAGACCTAACACCACAAACAAATTCAGTAAATAAAATTCCAAGACTAGCGTTATTTACGCATTACTTAATTCTGAACCATAAACACGCAACTTACTGAATAAATGTATTGCAAAATATACACAATAACTTTTACTACTAACAGTAACATAGAGCAACTTTTCTAACACTGAACTCAAACAATAATTGATTACTCTTTAACTTCTCATTTCTCACCGTTTATCTTATTAATTAACTGGCATTGAACTTGACCATTAGTGGTTATTCATATTTGTATCATACTACATACTTCTACATACTACACAAACGTTCTCCGTCTTTAACTTTGATAAACTTTCTAGATCTTAACGCCATTGTAACCACAGGCTTCCTCTTACTAACATATATATTAAAACATTGGAAACACAGCTTACAACAACAAAATATTAGATCTAAACTTATCATGCAACAAGTAACTCGTCTCGGTTATTGTTATATAAATGAGAAACCTAATACAAGCTAGGTTACTTGAGGTTTTTCAGGTTCCTCGCAACTTTCGAAAAACTTAATATTCAAATTAACAATGATAAAACAAAACAAATATTAACCCGAACTGGAAACAAATCATAAGAAATAAATAAATGGCAAATTATTAGTTATAAGTGAATAATTAAAATTGTAAATATACTTTTAAAGGACTCAGACACTGCTATGTCACTTTGAATAAATTTTCTTACCATTTCCAAACTGTTCTTTGTTTCTAGTTCTATACAATCCAAAATAATTTAGTATTTGCTTAAGAACCTTTATTATTTAGAAACAGGTAGGCCTAAGAAAATAACTGGTACTAATAGTCTCACATTCCTTTGCCAAAACATTCGTTTAACGATCCTAAAACTTGCATGCCCACAGTCTTTATGTTATGAACTCATGATTCACCGTCTCCCATGACGTAGTGACACGCCTTATAAGTTACCAACACTAAATGTCGCAGCCTACTTTATACTTGTCAGATTCCATCCCACTCAAGGCCTATAAAATTACTTCTCAGGAAGAAACAAGCATACTGTGGTGACATCTTTAGGTGAATATTTCAAATACAGATTTCGCCATTCCTGAAAGCTTTTCAGTTGCCTTTTTGGTCCTCGAAAATGAGAGAATTTTAGAAACGTGTTAAAGACGTTTCTTTTGATTTATAATAATTTCTGTCTTTTTCGTTTCAAGTGAATTCAAAGTTTTACCTGCTGATTATTAAAAATGTGCATTTTTGTAAATGATTGTACTCAATCAAAAGTCAAAATATTAATATATATTTTGGATTATTTGCTAAATCAGAAGTTAATTGAACATCTGAAGGCTTATCACTCTAAAATCCGTATTTCGATCCGGTGGTGAGCACAACATAGGTAACCCATTGAATATCATTTTTTGCTTAATAACAACAACAACAAAACGTGTTTTATTCATAAACGTTCACATGACACATTGTGAAGCATTAAAATTTCTTAAAATATATGTTTCTTATATTTATCTCTTCTCTGATGACCAATTAAACACCCATTAAAATACTTCAAAATTAGATACTGCATGCGTATTAACTTCAACATTTGTACACGACGATACTTTTCTTCAAATTTCTAAATGAAAACCAACTGATAACAACGGCCTCTAAGTCCCTATTTATCTTACGAACACTGGTCAATTCGATCACCTGAACGGTTGTTTTTTGTTGTTTTTTTGGAATTTCGCACAAAGCTACTCGAGGGCTATCTGTGCTAGCCGTCCCTAATTTAGCAGTGTAAGACTAGAGGGAAGGCAGCTAGTCATCACCACCCACCGCCAACTCTTGGGCTACTCTTTTACCAACGAATAGTGGGATTGACCGTCACATTATAACGCCCCCACGGCTGGGAGGGCGAGCATGTTTAGCGCGACTCGGGCGCGCACCCGCGACCCTCGGATTGCGAGTCGTACGCCTTACGCGCTCGGCCATGCCAGGCCAACAAAAACCACTCATCTCACATTAAATATAATACTCATGTCAGGAAAGTACATTCACGACGCATAAAAAGATCCACGTAAATGGATTTCAGCGCCAGGACGTTAAGCAACAAAACCTACGTATCTCACATGAAGCACATCATTGAAGGCTTTTATCAAAACAAGAATGCACATTCACGGTGCATAACAATCTCTACGGCACCTGATTCAAGGCCACGATGCTGTGGAATAAAAACTATAAATTTTGCATTTAAACCCATCATTGAGATATTTTATTAATCACAAGTGCGAATGTGGGAACATCTGTTCTCATGGTGTCTTGGGCATTTAAAAATAGGGTGGAAACATCTGGAAGTCCATTATGTGCCAGTAATGAATCCGACTACTGGAGATTTGTTTCACGTTGGCAAGTTTTGGTTTAACAGTAGCCTCAATATTGGTTTGGCTGTAATTATTTTGTAACAAGTATATAATTATGTGATTCAACACTACAATGTGAAACTGCTTTAACTCTATGTTTTGGCTTACTCATAATAGTTCAAAAGATATAAATATGTTGCCTCAATGTCATACAACTAAATTAACTGAGAAAGAACCAAATCTCTTTCAACTTAATTAAGAACAATACTATATCACACACCGTTTTCAGCATTGTCCAGCTCTCAGCTTAACCTTGAATCCAACTAAGTTATTTTGGATTGTGTTACGACACTATTTGATGGCCAGAGCCCAAAACCGAACTACTCTTGACGTTGCTTTGCAAAAAACGTGATGTCTACTGTGATGTCTAAAAACTGTGACCAACATAATCAGGAAAACAACAAAAGTGAACAAAAAAAACAGGGAAATAATTCACCATGGGACTCGAGAACCGAGAATGAATGCAACTCTGGGTGACAAATTCTGAGAATAAGATCTGATAAGAAACACTTAACATACAAGTGACAAAGATTAACATTATTTGTATCTAAGCATGTATTTCAGATACTAACTCTTCACAACAAAAAACTATCATTATTATTATTCACAATGCTGTTATGTTGGTTTGTACGTACATCTTGAGTGAAGCTCCCACGTACTAATACGTATTGTTCCAACCTACTTGTATGTTGTAATCAGTATTTGGCTACAACGCCCTTTTATCATGTCTTTTATAATGTGCAGTAATTTCGAATAACACAAACACTTGAACAAAGGTTCATTCTTAATGTGACAAAGCAAGTATAATGACGGTGCTGGGAAATGATTAAGGTCGTGTAGATAGGTATCTATCTGAAATACGTTTTTAGGTAAGAGAAAACGTAGAGGGTTCAATGCTGATAAAGAAATTACAAAGATGAGTTGTTTCCTGAAAATATAGCATCGAAACGTGTCACCTTATAAGGGTAGGACTGTTGGAGACTTCATTTATCTCAAGCAGGGAACGCTTTTTGTATATGTCAGGGTAAAATATGTTGTCCAAAGAACCATTTGTGTGATGATAAAGTGTAGCATAGATGGGTAGAATAAAAGTTTGCTCAACTAATCGTTATCTTACGCAGTGTAGTGGTTTGGCCTTTACTGCAGTACCATGTAACACCTCAACCCTACTTCTCATCAAAGGGTATGTCCATTTGGTCTGATACCAGTGTGATTATGCTGATGCAATGGGGAATTCTCAGTACAGACCTCCCTAGCAGTTTGTGACTGGGGAATAAAGGCTTCTCCTTACTAGAAGAAACTAGGAAGGAAGGATTTTTATGGGAGAGTGCTTGGACCAAACAGTAAACATCACGTCTGTATAAGGTCTTACACTGAGAGACTGTGTAATGGATTGTTACAAATCTGGACAACAGGTGATAATCAGGTGTAAGAGCAGGCACAAACCTGGTGTTGTCTTTTTTGTTTTGGAGTAGGGAATGGAAGATAATATATATATATATATATATATAAATTCATAGCTATATAGATGTAGGGATATACACGCTGTCATAGCAGCCTAGTGAAAAAACCAATCTCAACAGTGGATATGAAAACACAAGTAGTGGGGCTTAATACTCTCTGTATTCACGAAAGAGCTGTAAGAAAGAAACAATAACAACTAATTAATTCTCATCTTATAAAGAGTCTGAGTAAACTCAAGAATGACAACTAGGGGGGTAGATACACAGCCTTCTCTGACTGCCAAAAGCACACAAGATCTGAATAGTGTGGAAAGACGGAGAATCAAGATACTGAGTGAAAGAAAAACAACAAAGAAAGTCAGTGAGAAAGCATCTGTATAATCCAAAAACTATCTAAGAAATTTGTCCACAGGTACTCAAGAAAGAGAAGTAAGTTTGCACTGGACCAAAGCAAAAGTAAGTCACCTCTATGATCTGTTTGCGAGATAAAAATGCCAATAAGGAGAAAGAGAATGGTGAATAGCAAAGAAGGTAAACTCAAACGACCGAAACTCCCCTTGAGACATTTAAGATATTCAAACAGAGATATTCAAGAACCAAAGTAATCAGAGAAGCTGCTGACGAACAACCTCAGATCAAGCTTTCAAAATGTAGGAAACACCTTTAAAGAGCTTATCTCGAAAAAATGGAACGAGATGGTGGTCCCTTATGGAGATAAACATACAAAAATAAGACATATCAACCAATAAAATTCCCGAAATAAAGAACCAAATCAACTGGAATACAGCAGAAGAAGGGATTGAGTTTAATGTGCTGGACAGGTATGATAAGCTTTCCCCAATGAAGTTGTACGACTTGTTTCTGCGTTTGTTTGAAGTTAAGCACAAAGCAACACAATGTGCTACCTGTGATCTGCCAATGACGGGTATCGAAACCCGGATTTTATCTTTGTCAGTTCACAGGCATACTGCTGTGCCACTAGAAGGAATATGGTTTGCGATGGAGAAAATGAAATATGGACCAATAGCTAAGGCGTTGAGGTAGAGTAACACAGAGACAAGCAGACCGAGAATAAAAAGAGATTTAATGGACTGAATTTCAAGGAAAGTAGAAGTATTTTGACCATAAATCACAAAAACGTTTTACAAAGTCAAAGAGAACGAAGCTGCTGTGGGGTTAGTGCAAAGTTGAGACTTAACGTATGAGCATAAACGCGAATTTAGAGGGAAGAAGAAAAGGAGAATCGGCGGCTGACACAGCAATGTAGCCAAAAACTCATAAAAAACGACTAAAGAAAGGAAAAGAATGTCACAACTGAGGTCAAAGCAGCAAAAAACAAAGGTGAGATGACTCGTTTGTCATGAGAAAGAAAAAAATCCAAAAACAAATGAAAGAGAAGGGAATAATAGGTCAAAACCTACGAAATATGAAGCAAGCTCAACTAGAGTAACAGGGACGCATACGTCTTAAATAAAAAAGTTAGAATAGAATCATCTACCAGGTGCAAAATAATGGTAACATTGCTGACGGTAAGAGTGCCTATATTCACCATTGAAACAGCAGGATTAAATTAAGAAAGGTTATGGACTGTTTAAAAAGAGAAGTTGAATGTTGAATTCCAAGAAGTGTGAATTATTTCTCCAAGAAATCAAGAATGAGTTTCCTGGGACATATTGTCAGCAGAGAATGATGTCTACAGATTTATTAAAGACTGACTTTCTATCCAGAATTGGTTAACAACAAAAGGCCTGGATGAAGTAGAACAATTTCTTGGGCTGCATGCTTACTGTTATTATTTTGTAAAATGTTTCTGTGGCAGAGCTAATCTTCTGCATTAACTACATGAGAAGTTTTGTTAAGTTACTAATTGTGATCAAGCATTCAACAAACCGAAGAAGGAATTTACCATCACTCTGGTATTGGCATACCCATTTCTGGAAGATCAACGTTTCAGATAGAGATGTTAGTAATTTTGTATTAGCAGTTGTTTTGTCACAAGTAAATATGTGATAGTCTACTATATCTTGGTAATGAATACCACACATACGAGTTTTTGTACAGCTCAAACAAGAGGTACTTAGTGCTTTTTTAGCCCTAAACCACTTCTATTTTACCTTTATGGATAAACGCTTACTCTGAAGACAAATCACTTAAGTGGCTGGTGAGTTTTCATAATTTTGAATGATAAGTAGAAAGATGGTTCCAAAAATTTCAGGACTTCAATTTTAATGTTGTGCATTTCTCTCAAGGACTATATGTTAATGAAGAATGTTAACACTATGAGAAGAGGAAAGCACAAAATAGAAAATATAATCAACCTAAAGAACAGCAAAGTATATTCCAGGATGTGGCATTCACAAGTGATGGTGAAGAATTTATGTGATCCAACATCAAACTGAAAGTTGCTCAGGCAAAAGATATGAGTTTGAAACTCATTATTCTATGGCTCAAGAAAGACCCTCATAACAAGCTGTTGTTCTATACAATCCAAAAATAAAGATGTATTGGATACAATAAAATTCTCGATACTTATAAGAGGGCCTGTTATGTCGGAAGTGGGAAGATATCAGTGGGCAAAAACGACGACCACAGATGGTACTTTTTTAGTTTCTACATTCTGAAGTACCTCATCATCTTCACAATCTTCCAACAGCTTGATGTTAAGAAAACACTGGTGCAATAAGTATAGTTTTTCTAATGGCTTTAGTTCTGGAGGTATGCGGAAAATTGATGTGAAACATGTGTGAACTCCTTTGTGTGCAGAAAGGTTTATGAAAGAAACAGCATGAACATCCACAGCAACACAGTATTGCAGCAATAATGTGGTTGGTTCCAGGCCACAAAGCAGCGATGGGAATAGACATCTAAGGACTGTGATAGATTCTTTCACCAAGTGGCCAGAATACTATACCATTTTTAACCAGGAAACAGGAACTCTGATAAGAAAACTTTTCAAAGAATTTTCTCAAGATGTGGTGTGTCAATGGAACTTCACTTGGATTAAGGATGAAAACTTTGAAAGAGACATGCGTGCAGAAGTGTAATGTATCCTTGATATTAAAATAATTCATCTCCCGACAGCCATACATGTAGATGAACATCAGAAAACGTTAGATCAAAATCTTTCATTTTACAGGTGAGCTATCATACCATTGACAACGTACCATCATCACTGATGTTTCATAGAGGACTGAAAGTGCCTTCGGGCCTTCTTTACTCATATCCAGAGGAAAGTCAATCAGCAGTCCTAAACAGAATATGAAGTGACATGATGTAAACACCGTTGATGTCATTCATTACTTTACTTAAGAAAGACTTGAATCAAGAAGTAACAAAAAGAAAAAATGCTATGACATTAATGTGGATAAGAATGGCTAAATTATGTTGACATGATATTTAAAATGTTTACAAAAATTAAGTAAGTGCTGGGAAGAGCCATATGCTGTATGCTGAAAATATTCAAAGATGTGGTTCACTGAATTCACAAGGATAGGTGATACAAGCTATAGGCCATTAATTAAGTTGGTAAAGGACTAGCTGAGTGGATAGCTCCATAAAAATACTTATCAGCAGAAATTCAACCTCCTGAGAAAGCTAGAAGTTCTGTCAAAACTGATTTTAGATCATTATTCACCCGATGACCTATTCAGAAGCTCCCTCCCCCTAGTGATAGGAGAGCCAATAACAAAATGGACAAGCTGCCATCCCATTTAAGAGAAAACTAACAAACAAACTAGTGGATTACAAGTTAATGTAGTATTTAATCTTATGTAGATTGTTTATGTGTACCAAAACACGAACCTGACACTAAAATAATACAAAACTAAGAAGCCTTATTAATAAAATCAAACAATCCCACAATTAACAAATATCCAGGCACATCCCAAAAAACCTTTGATTGTTATTTCCCCATACATTCCTAAACTTATGCAAATATTTTGAATAATATATTCAGATATGTATTTTATTACATAGTAAGTTCATATCCTTCAGGCACTCGACTAGTAATATGAGGGTCAGATTATAATGAGGGTGTTATAATGTAACGGTCAATCCCACTATTAGTTGGTAAAAGAGTAGCCCAAGAGTTGGCGGTGGGTGGTGATGACTAGCTGCCTTCCCTCTAGTCTTACACTGCTAAATTAGGGACGGCTAGCACAGATAGCCCTCGAGTAGCTTTGTGCGAAATTAAAAAAAACCAAAAAAAAAACGGTTCCAAAACAATTATGTTTTCTATGAAACCATTACAGTGGCATTGTTTTACTCTCCAGTAATATGGACACTTTCTGATAGTGAATACAAGTAAATCAAATGTCTTGATGAAGGAAAGTTCACATTGTGAAAACGCTCTGGTTATTTATTTATTTTTTAATAAAACTTTTTTATCATCTATCATATTGAACATAGAATTGTATGAATTAAAATACAACAATAATAAAGAAATAAAACATTTGTAAATATGTTATTAGGATGCCATTTTATTATTGACGCACGTTCTTCAATTTTAATATGAGATCTTTTAAACCTATAGAGTTTTGCTTACGCTTAAAATAAGTTAATTTGGTTTGAAAAAAAAATGTTCCTTTTGAAAATACCAAAGTACCAAAAACATACTGTAGATGTCAAGTTTATTTCTTACCTGTGATTGAAAACCAACGACCGATGAGGTAAGTTCAAATCTCCAAATGGATGAAATTTCTAATTTCGAAGGCGTTGTGGAAGAATCGAGTGAGATACAAGAACGACAAAGAAAAGAAGTTCGTCTCGAATATCGGCGGCTTCTAAATGAAACTAAAGGTATTAAAGTTTTTGAGAATAATTATATTAACATCTCCCATTGCTGTTGTTATTATTATTATTAAGTTACACTTTATTTTTACGAGATATGAGAGTAAACGATAAAAGGTCATAAAGAAAAGCCAATAAAGGCTTAAAAAGGGTAAGTGAATGTTTTGTTTTTTAATTTTTATTAACATATTCATTGTACTATCAAAGCTTGCCATTTCAAGCTGTATTAGATTTTGAGTGTAATGTGCGTGCTTATGACGTAAATAAAATTTAATTTTTAAATATTCGGTGTACTAAAGGTAAGAATTACATAATTTAATTAAAGTCTACCCTCTTTGCATGCCCGAATCGATAGTTATTTTCTTACTGTTTACCCCGAATTTTCTTTTGTGTGTGTGTGTGTGTGTGTGTAGGCTTTAAGGCTAAAACTTGCGTCTGTGCAAGTGTTATTGAATTATAGTTGAAACACAACTTTTAGTTGACCACATTAAAACTTGTTGATCGTATCTAGCCTTCCCGTCACTGGTACTTTTTCCAGAGTGGAAAATTCTTGGCTATACCTTTGAATGGCCAGTGACTGATTTTTCTCAAACATTTGTCTTCGCATATAAGTAACAGCCGAAGCGCATTCTTGAATCAGTGTTAGCATAAGCTTTAAAATACAGTTTGGCATATGTGTCTAATGTTAGATAAGAATGATGTTCAGTTATTCGCTGATAATAATTGTTGTATTGATATCTCTCATTACGCTCATACACATGTGAGAAACTTAAATATATTAAACTTTTATTATGTGGGATTCTAATATTTTAAATTGAATTTTTCTTTTACATTTTAATATTTAATGAAAACCAAAAAATATAATTACCAAAAGTTGACAAGTAAACGTAACGGTTGGAATTATAACACAGTAATTTATGTCAGACAATTTTATTCTGATTTCATATCTTTATTTTTCGTTCATTTATAACTCAATTTTTGATTAGAGTTACTTGTCATTATGTTTATAAAGACTTCTGTCTGAGGATTGGGAAGTTCTTGAAATGTCAAATTGAAACCGATTTCACATAAATAAACACCTCATACTTTCAGCAGATACAAGTCGATCGATCCCTTAGCTTGCTATTGTGGATTATAAAATTCTTTGTGAAAATTGTTAAAAGTGTTGCTTAAGGTTGTATACTTTATTATTCCTAAAACCTTTGTTACACAAAAGACACACTGGTTTGTTATTTACTTCACTGCAAAAATAAACTCCCAATATTCATCATTAGATTTCCGTTTCACGTGGCCCGGCATGGCCAGGTGGGTCAAGGCGTTCGACTCGTAATCTCAGGGTCGCGAGTTCGAATTCCGTTCGCACCAAACATGCTCGCCCTTTCAGCCGTGGGGGCGTTATAATGTGACGGTGAATCCCACTATTCGTTGGCAAAAAATAGCCCTAGAGTTGGCGGTGAGTGGTGATGACTAGCTGCCTTTCCTCTAGTCTTACACTGCAAAATTAGGGACGGCTAGGGCAGATAGCCCTGGAGTAACTTTGCGCGAAATTCAAAAAACAAACAAAACAAACCGTTTCACATTTTTTCAGTAATGCCAGAATTAATTAAATTGCTTTTATTTTCTGAGTGTTCACCATCATCTGGATTCTTTCGTTTTCGAATTATCCACTGATCCATATTATGGGATTAAAAACAAAATATATTTAAACTTGAAAGCTGCACAATAAAAATATGTTTGCAAGTGCATGCAAAACAACGCACACTCGATAACAAACATCTAAACCAGACTGGCGTTAGAAAATGGACGAAGTCTATGGCAGTGATGAAGCGCGCGACATTAGCGATGATGTAAGGCAGTGCAGTTGCTTATTAGCAAATTTGCGATAAAAAATAAATGATGGAAAAAAGTTTATTTCTAAGCGCGAGCTGGCCACAGTTGTGCTATCCACTGGTCACATGTGGCTAATGGCCATGGACTTGCCCACCCCTGGTCTAGATGCTAGCCCCACTGACGTGATAAAGTAGGCTGGTGGTAGACAATGTTGGTTTTGTTTGTTTGTTTGTTTTTGAATTTCGCATAAAGCTACTCGAGGGCTATCTGTGCTAGCCGTCCCTAATTTAGCAGTGTAAGACTAGAGGGAAGGCAGCTAGTCATCACCACCCACCGCCAACTCTTGGGCTACTCTTTTACCAACGAATAGTGGGATTGAACGTCACATTATAACGTCCCCACGGCTGAAAGGGCGAGCATGTTTAGCGCGACGGGGATGCGAACCCGCGACCCTCAGATTACGAGTCGTATGCCTTAACACGCTTGGCCATGCCGGGCCAGGTGGTAGACAAAAAAGTAGTTTTAGAAATGTTTGAATTGTCATACCGGAAACGTTAGCGACTTTTTTAGTGTATTATTAGTATATATACGCATAATATATTGTAAACAATACTATGAATCATCGATTTTTCGCTTAGGAATTCAATAGAGTGTTGTTTTGGCACGTGACGTATTTTGGAAACCTTGTTGATCCCTACAGTTAAGTACCCACCGTACTTAATACATAAATGCAATTTATTGTTTAGCTGAAACCTTACTTGGTAAATTTTATTTTGCTTTCGGCTACAATTTATTGCAATAAACTTCTCAATTAAACTATTTTGGTGTTATACTACTGAAATTATAAAACAAATAATTTAAATATACCTTTTAAAGAATTCAACATAAGCACCACAGTTAGCCTAGGAACAGTGAAGTGATAGTTTTGTTGCTAAACGACGATGTATATTGTTGAGTATTTCTAAAAAGGAGCGTGAAAGCGTTCTTGACAGAGTAACAATGGAAATAGGTCATAGAGTTAGTGGTAATAACGCAATGAAAAATAGCCATGGACGAATTATGTATCATGTTCTACCATCAGTAAACTTTTGTTTAAGTTTATAAATCGTTTTTTACTTACGTTTTGTGTCCACCTAGTGTCACTACAAAACTGTGTAAAGTTTTTAATTATTTTTAATTTGGGCACAATATATTGTACATATAAAAGTTTATTTTAGATCTAATTTTAGTACCTTATGTATCGGGCCATCGCATAAGTAATGTCCGAAAATTTAATACAGAAAGTGCGTCATCATTTCTGTCCGTGTAGATGGCTTTAATGACTAAAATATGTAGTAGGACGTGTATAAAAATGTTCAGACAAATAAAGAAACTAACCCAACACCACTTTTTCAAATCATGAAGCAAATAAACCCTTATGAAGATGTATGTGTGTCAGGAACACATTAGGCATATCATGCTTTATGAGTTTATAAAAGGCAATAGTGTAGCAGAAACTACATGAAACATTTAAGGTGTTCATGGTGTGGAGTCCCACAGCGAAAGAAAATGTCAAAGGTGGTTTCAGAAGTTCAGATTAAGTGACTACAACTCGTGATGAGTCACGTTCAGGTCAACCTGTTGAGTTTAATGATGACTTGCTGCTGCCTGCACTTGATGAAGATTCTGCTGTAATAGTTGAAGAACTAGCACAGAAGCTTAATTCAACGTATTCACCAGTTCACCATCATCTGCAACAGCTTGTAAAGGTGGTAAAACTTGAAAAATTTGTCCCACATTGATTTGACAGAAGCCAGTCTTAGAGCAAGAGTGGACATTTGCACTTCTCTGCACTCTCGTGAACATAACTCACCTTTTTTGGATAGGTTAGTGACTGGAGATGAAAAATGGTTATTTTCTAAAAATGTTATGTGCTGCATATAATGCCTCAGTGCAGGTAAACTGGCTATAGCCCAGCCCAAAATGGACCTCCAGCCGAGGAAAGTCTTGATAAGTAATTGGTCAGATATTGTTGGTGTGAGCCACTTTGAGTTGCTGCCACTCAATGTAACAATTACATCAAACTTCTTCTATCAACAGTTAGAGTGATTGAATGTTGCACTGAAAGAAAAGAGGCCTGCTTTGATCATTCATAAAGGTGTTGTGTTACACCAGGATAATGCACAACCCCCTACAGCAAGAATCACATCTGCAAAGATTGAAGAACTAAACTGGGAAAAACTTCCACATCTTTCTTATTCTCCAGACCTTGCCTCATCTGATTATCCTCTATTCCATAGTTTACAGAACTATCTTGGTGGAAAAGAGCTTGGAACACATGAAGATGTCAAAACTACCCTCACTACATTATTTTCCTCTAAACTCCAATAATTTTATAGAAGTGACATTCAGAAGCTTGTGAATCGTTGGCAGGAAGTAATTAATAATGATGGAACATACATTATTGATTAAATAACATTAAAAGCATTTGAAATCCTTTCTCTTTTTCTGAACCTAAAATTGAACATTACTTAAGGGATGACCTGATATAATAAAAGTAAATTTTATAGACAATATAAACATAAGTAAACTGTTTGTTTTGTATTATACAACTGTCTTAACTTAGTGATGTTACTGTAATGTTAAATGTTTTTCTGAGATACAATTTTTCCAAAACATGTAAATTATTGTCAAGAATAATAATGGCACAATTATTATGAGACAATTTGGAGAATAGAAAAAAACACACATGACCAAGGCATGACAAATCAAGGTATTAGCATAGCCTTTATTTTCTGGTACAAACAGTCTGAAGTTAGACACATCTGGCTCTGTCTTGTTATTCCTTTGGTACAGCAACATTGGTATGAATTTTTTTATGTAATAGTTCCAATAACATGCCATTTTTTAAATAAATATACAACAATGAGAGTTGCTACTAACCTAGTCATAACGAAATAAACTTTAATATTATAATAAGTTCACTGTGATTAAGAATGGTAATTTGCATTATTGGTCACATCCTTTCGATACAAAAGTTTTATTGTTTCGACCTAGTTAGTTATGAAATAAAGTTAATATTTAGTGTACATTCAAATTATGAAAATCAGTTTATTTTTTTCTTGCTGGGCTGCTTTGACATTTAAATGAACCCTTAAAAATTTATCTTTGTGTGTAGAAAAAAAATCAAAATATCTTTGTGACAAGATCATAGAAGTAGTTACTATTTATTTTCAGAAAATGAAGAGATATTAAAGTTAGAACCTGACCATTTAGGAAATTATTTACTACATGCTGATGCCCTTTTTGAGAAAGGTGAGTATAAGGAGAGAAACTACAAAGGACATCATATTATAATGTTGTTTATGCAAAAGCTTAGGTTTATGAGTAGTTTACCCTAACTGTGATGTTCCATGACTGAAACATATGTTTTAAGTACATGTAAGGGACTGTGAAAAAAAAAAAGCAAATCTAGATGATATAAACATTTTTATGTTGAGTTTATACAGAAAGCATCAGTGTAATTCAAGGAAAACATTGGTGTTATTTGATAACTGAATTTGTCTTGCATTAGTTAGAATACAAAATACTTTGATATTAGCTCAAGAATGATTTTAATATTATAAAACAACAGCTTTATCTTGTTAGAGTTAGAATATAGAAAACTATGGTTAATTCTTTAATGAATTTAAGCAATACCTGCAGCTATGAATGATACTACGTGTGATTAAAGAAACTAAAAATGAGTTGATTTTTTATATTTATACCTTAAAACAAACATTTAAAATATACATGCACTAAGTAATTCATGTTTCCAAATGTTAGAAAACTTTCTGGTCTCAGGGTTCAGCAGTTAATGGTCAGAACTTTTACTTATTTGTAGTTCTTTCAATCCATATAAGGAAATCAAGTTTGTATTTTAATATATAATATTTGTTGTTTCATTATGAGGAACTAGAGGCATCTGATGAAGCTTGTTGAGAAATGAAAAGTTTAATATTCTTAAAATTCTAGTAAAAAGAACAAGAGAAGCTGCCCTTGATGCCAAGTTTCTGTCAGTATGTGCTTCAATTAGCAAGCAAAAGGCAGAAGCACTTATTACCAACTTAATATCCTTCCAACCTTCAGAATTTGCAGACAAAGTGGTAGGTTTTCTGAAAAGTGGTGCTGCCATTACTAAGTAATTTGCTCACACCTGATACACACTCATCTTTTGAATATTGTACACACTGATTTAACATGGACCTCCTGTTTTTTATTTATGTGAATAGAAAAGGAACCTGGTAAATGGCAAAAATATCAAGAACAACATAACATTGACTACAGAAAAGTAATCTAGTAAGTGTCAAAAAGTACAATGTAACACTGACTACAGAAAAGGAATCTGGGGAGTGTCAAAAAGTACAATGTAACACTGACTACAGAAAAGGAATCTGGGGAGTGTCAAAAAGTACAATGTAACACTGACTACAGAAAAGGAATCTGATAAGTGTCAAAAAGTACAATGTAACACTGACTACAGAAAAGGAATCTGATAAGTGTCAAAAAGTACAATGTAACACTGACTACAGAAAAGGAATCTGGTAAATGGCACAAATGTAAACTATAAGAACATAATCTAACCTATATCATATTGCTCTGCAGTAAAAGTATTAACTCTGTTTCAGAACTTTTGAAATTTTGATTTATTTATTGATTTCTTTTAAAAGGAAGTTTCTTTTTATCACACAATCAACAATAGGAAATAGGACAAACACCTGTTCTGTAGTTGACAAAAAAAAGTTTTATAACAATTAGTGTTAACAGTTGTAAACTTCCCTATTGCAAAATAATGGACATTTGTAAATAATTCTTGTTTACTTAAGAGTTTAGAATTCTAGAATTTCTCACCAAACAGTTGAAATCTCTGTATTGATGTGGATATAATATTTTATTGTTTGTGCTTTTATGTGGGTATAATGTGGCATTGTTTTGATATGTATCTGATATAAGGTTGTTTTTTAACAGAAAACATTTCTTGGAAGATTAACAGAAAAGGATGATGACAACGTACATGATGGACAAAACCAGTATAATCTTTTTATACCAAAACATAAATGGGTTATGTTTGGTAAAACTGTTAGTGTTGTCTTTCGTAAAGCACCAGCATTTCACTTAATGTAAGTGCTCTGAAATTCAGCATTTTACATTCTGCTAAGGATAAAGTACTTTTATACTAAAGCATATAACTTTGCCATAATATTTACCAACATAGTTTCACTGTTTTCAACCATCTAAAGATCAACAAGATGTATCTTGTCATTATTGTGGATGTGTATACAGTAAATCTCACTGTATAGTAACCACTTGTATGTGCTATGAGATATAAACTTTGTCAACTGAGACTTCATGTTTAGAGTCATTGTACTTGACTCTACAAATATCTGACCATTTGAAAGTGCAATGCTACTATTTGCAGAGTTGTAATTGGGTGGATATTAAAAACAATTTTTACGTATACAATTGGGCGTTTCATATGAAATGAACTAATACACAGTAAAGTTAAATGATGCAATATTTCAAATAAGAGGGTTTTCATTGTTCTCCAAGGAAATGGGAAAATGTGGACAAAAGAAAGAGCAGGCTTGTTGGAAAATACACATGAGAATTGTTAGAGAGGAAGACTCAGAAACCAAACCTCACACCAATTACTATCACCCCATCTGAATTCAGGGAGTAGCAATCTCTTCTATTATAGTGAGAGCAATAGTTACTGAATGGAACACTGTAACATAAAAATCTGTTGTAGGTACCCATTGATTTTCTGGTGCCATTGAAATAAGAAAAACTAAAGTGTTAAAAAGACCTGCAAACCAAAATTGCATAAATTTTAACCAAACCTCTTAATTTTCACAAGAAATATGTATGAAGAAGCATTCTTTTTTCAGTCACATATCTGTAAAGTCCACACATGTAATTTTATAGAACTGTTATACCTTTAGTCTTCAGTCATCATCCACATGCATTGGAGGGTCTGGGTGAAGGTCTAACAAGGGGTTTAAAACTTTTACCCAGCTGTTGTTTGCAGAAGCTTGTAACAAGGAAAAATCCAATGTTGTGCAGTAATACTTTATAAAGACTGTGAGACTGTGTATAATTTATGATGTAGGAAGTAGTTTATTTAAAGGGTAGCACAGAACCTATAACATCACGTATAAATAACATTGTCTGTTTGTGTGAAATACAACTTAAACATCTTTATAAACCAGCAGATAATGCCACAATTTGAAAAATTTAGTGAAACATTTTTATGAAATGCTTTATCCTTTTGAACTTGCCCTAAACCATTCAGTTTTTTGCCAGTGCCATCACAGTTAATAAATTGCAGGGCCAGATTTGACCACGTAGGAGTATTTTTTCCAGAACTTTATTAAGAGTGAGTTTGAATATAATATTAGAATGTACATAAATCCAAATTCTAATCAAGGACCACTTGCAGCTGGTAACAAAGTATACTCAAAAGAAATGTGTTTCAGAGAACACTAGAAAAACATATTTATAATATCACAAAGTTTTTAATTTAGGAAATACATTAATATAATAATTATTTAGAACAAATTATCTGAAGAAAAGTAAATAACATTTGCCATTATAATGAGAATTCAGTTTTATGATGAAGTGTAATTCTCTGTGTACAATGTATAGATATTTACCTCTTATGATAAAAGGTATGATACGACCATAAGTGTTGATATTTTTATAGCCATATATACTGCTTCCACAATCCGTGGAAATACTTTAGTGTTCACTGGTATTGCTTCTTTCAAATTAGATTATATTGCTAATTGAGGTAATATAATTATTGTTTATGGGCAAGTTAGTGTATATAGAAGATAGAAGAAAGCACTGAAGTACAGCAAAGTGCAAAACCATTAGGACAAAGAATATTTTGTTATCCTTTTCATTTTATGGAATTAATTTTTCCATGTCATTACAGAATGTAAAGTTTAACATTACGGTAATGCTTCACTGATCTTTGTTGACAATTGAATGCACAAGGGTGAGAATACTTATCATTCTGTGGAATTCTCATATACTTGTACCAAGGACATGTTATAAAGGTTCTGCTCAAATGAATGTGCAAAACAAATTTAGGGTCTGAAATAACTATTGTAGTATGTCATGCAGTGCGTTTCTTATATAGAAAGAAAATAGCAAGGAACTAGCATACTGTACTAGTATATATTAGAAAACCTCAGTTTAATAGCATTCTGCAAATAAATCTCGATAAAACAGTGTTTAACTGTATACATAAAGTTGTGTTTTCTTGTCACGGCCTCAAAAAGCATAAAGATTTGTCAGTAGTGTAGAAAGTTTGCATAAAAGTTTCATGTGATGCTGGTTGGACTCTCCCACAAATTGCTGCAGACTTGAAGTGGTCCCCAGTCACTATCAACTACACTGTAGATTATGAGACTGAGTCAGATAAATCTGAAAATAGGAAAGGAATTGGTAAACGTCTAAACTCAATGATACTGATGTTAAGTATCTTTGTTTATGCAGCCTTCAGGACAGAAGGAAGACTGACACTAATCTCAAGCATGAGATGAACGACCATGTACCAAATGACAGAAAAGTGTCTGTATCTACAGTATCAAGAAGACTCAATGAGAATGGAATATTTGGTGATGCATCACTTGGAAAACTCTACTCCAGTCTCCAAATATTGTCAAGAGATAGAAATTTGTGAGCAAAGTACAAAACTGGACTACTGATGATTAGAAGAAGGTGTTCTGGACTGATGAGTTCAAGTTTGAAATAATCTGGTTCACAGCTTAGGTTGTACATTTTTTGGAATAAAGCTGAAAGATATCTCAACACCTATCATGAATCATGGGGGAGGTAGTGTAATATCTCAACACCTATCATGAATCATGGGGAGGTAGTGTAATATCTCAACACCTATCATGAATCATGGGGAGGTAGTGTAATATCTCAACACCTATCATGAATCATGGGGGAGGTAGTGTAATGGTTTGACGGTGTTTTTCTGCTGACGTGAATGGAGATATTTGCAAGATAGATGGAATGATGGACCAACTCAACTCATGTACTGATCCATCATAGTATACCCAGTGGTTTGTGTATTATTGGTATAGGATTCTACTAGTAAGAAGATAATAACCCCAAACACTCATCCAATATACACAGAAATTACTTAGCTAGGAAGGAAGTTGCTGGAGTCAATCAAATGATGCAGTGGTCTGTACAGAGCCCTGATCTCAGCCCAGTTGACTAGATCTGGGAGTTGATAGATCAAAGACTTCACAGATCAAAGTTATTTCCAGAAAAACTTGACGTTTCACCTGTGATTTACCTTCCATTGTTCTTTGAAAGTAGCCTGAAATATAATTTTTGACTTTATTGTAACATTTTTTACTCCGTATGTACTGTTACTGGTGGTGTTATAACATTTCCTAAAATGAACTGTTAGTAGTGTTGTTATAATGTTCCTAAATCATAAGCATGTGTGTTGGTCTGTACAACCATCATTAGACTATGGCCCTCCACCAGTAGAAAGGAAGCACAGAAAGCTGTATGAGCACTTTCACCTTAACAAAAACTAACTTTTTTCTCAGAACTGCTTACCTTCAAATACTTTTTTTAATTAAGAAAAAAAATTTTGTTGTTATTTTACATTTGTAGTTACATTCATAGTGTATCTCTTCTTACTTTTTATGTCATCAAATGAAGATATAATTTTAAACATATCATTTGGAACTTCTGTTTTAAATTATCTGTTAATTTTCTTTAAATCAAATTAAAAATATTTGGGATTTTTGTCCCAGAGTCAAGGATATGTTCTTTGGTCAGTACACCAGCTTTATTAACTTCTTATTCAGGTTTCAATAAGTAAACTCTAATTTTGTTGTTATGACAGTGAACAAGGCTTATGACCATAAAATACTAGACTTATTTCTTTATTTAGAAAAAAAGAAGACAAAAAGCCTGAATGGTTTTGTAGACTGGCTTGAATGTGAATCAATATATTTGATACCTTGCAAGGTCATTACACTTCCAAACAGTAATTATATGTTGTTATTTTCAGTGGCAGCTGGAGGCACTCTGACAATGTGTTGTTATTTCTAGTGTGAATCAGTTGGTTGTTTCCATTCTCAGGGATTCCTGATTCTTTATTGACAAGGTACAAGTAATCCAATTACTCCCTTCTGTTGAATTGTTTCCATAACTGTGAGACTTACCCTCCCCTCCTTTGCCCAAAATATCTTGGAACCTACCAGTGTGAGCCTCGTTAATCTGATTGTTTTCTTTCTTCTCACTTTCTGACATTTGTGTTCATGTTAATACCGTTTTGTCTAGACTTCATTCTGATTTCCAGCTGCTTTGTCTTCCCAAACCTCAGAAACCTTAATCTACAGCATTTACTAAGATTTTTCTCTTTTTTTTCTTGCGACTTTTCCTGGAACTAACCCTTGGCTTCAGTCTGGTGGAAACTTAATTTTTTCCACATGATATATCTGTAGATTTTCTTTCCAGAAGACTGTTAGACCACACACACATTTTCTAACATGCTTTCCTCATTTTTACACACTGAACCTCCTCTTTCTATCTCATTCAGATCTTTTGCATCTTTGATACTAGGATGAAGGCTGTACCTTTTCTCCAGGTAATGAACATTTTAGACTAACTTACTGATTCTACTTTGAGGTTTTACTCTTTACTCCCATTTTGAAATGCATACTTAGGAACCTATCATTGTTTTATTGTCCTTGTTTGGAATGAGATGGATAGTTCTCACTCTGAGATGGGTTTTCTCTTTCATGTTGTAGGTGTTCTAGGTTTATGTTTCTGATACATTTCCTCACTTTCCAATTTGCTCTACTGTCCATCACTTCCTCCGGTTTGTCCACGATGTTCAGATTTGTCAATAACAACCTCTTCCATCTGTTGGCTATAATCTGTTATGTATTACAATTTCAAGTAACCTAAAACTGACTTAAACTGTAATTTAGATTTATTAGTTACATATCAATATGTATCCAATTTATGACACTTGCCAACAAAATTAATACACAGTTTCCTTTTTTGTTTAATATACAATTTTTCTTTTTTAATGCAAATATATTGTAATATACAAACAGTAATACAGTTTACAATAACTGTTATTACAAACAATGATTTACATACAAAAGTTTTACAAACAGTATTGAGTCTTATCTGGTCTAGAACTTTCTTGATATCTTATCAAGGGTTCACAATGAGTAAATCAATCTTGAGTTGATGAAGATGCAATTCATTTAACAGGGAGTTATCTAGCTTTGCATCTTCATTGTTCTCTAATTACACATCAAGTTTTTCCGTCGTTGAAGTTATATAATGTCTTTGTAAAAAATATTAACATCTGATGTGAATCTCCTGGAACTAAATGGTTTTTAATGTTCAAAATTTATAAACGTTCCTGGTCAAACATCACAAGTTTGTGATTAATAAGTGTTAATCACAATTGTAAATTCCAAGGTGTACAGTATACCAACTATAGCAAGCTGGTAATACATATTGTCTCTCGGAGCATTTCACTGGTTATCTTTTTAGGTCTGAGGAGAGTTTTTTAGAAATTTCAGTCTGCACAACAATATAGATGATGCACCAGTTTTTATGTACACAAGTATTGTTGATTCATACACTCGAGAATCTTCTACAATTTTAGTAAATAGGTAGGAATTTTATATTACAGGTTTAACAGTAAGTTGTTTACATTTCTACATATAAATTTAAACATTGTGACGTATTGTTTACAATCTTCTGCTTCATGTCAAGTAATTCTCCCGTTATTTTACTTCATTGCATGGTTCTTCAGGCTCTTAATTGTCCCCTATAATCATTGTCTTTTACACATTTATGTTTTGAACATTTATTTGATGTTGTTTCCAGCTTATTCCTCTCTTCCAAAAACATGAACTGCATGTTTTCTCCCATCTCTTTTTGGTCTATTTCATTATTGATTGATTGCTCCAGACTGTCCTTTGTTTCTCTATAGACTGTCTGAAATCACCCATTTCTGTGGTAATTGGAGTGTCCTGTTTTTAACAAGAGCAGACCTCCTTCTGTTGAAACTTCTCTTTTACTTTATCTGTTTGTGTTCACCAATCCATCCATCTTGCACATTACTCTATGGGTGCGTTTGATCATATGTGTTTTGGGACCCCTCATGACCACTACCAGTTATGGCATATTACAATCTCTTTTGCTCCTTTTTGTTGTAAATCTTCAGAGGATATCTTAGAGTTAGTGTTTTGATCATTGGATGATTTCATGTGCCTCCCATTTTTACCACAACCCAATTGCTATTTTCCAGTCTATTCAGAGGCTCTTGTTTAGCAAGTATTTCTTGTTTTGTTTTTCAAGCATTTCCATGGTATTTATTTATTTCAAGGCATCTTCATGTGTGTACTATGACTTTTATATACATTGCAAAATGCTGGAAGTTCCTCAGTGAAAATAGAAGAAGAAGAGAAGACTGGCCAGATCAAATGTTATATGAAGAACTACACCTTAGACTGTTTATGTTTTTACTATTATTAAAATCCATCAAGTGGCTGGTGTTCTCTCATAGGAATACTTACTTTTTTAAGTGGAGATGACCATTAAGCATTAAACCATTTAAAAGGGGTTTCTATAAGACTTTTTTGATAATATGTCTCCAAATTCAACATGGCCATTTTCACACATTTTACAAACAAAAGTGGACTGTGTTTGGTGTGGTCCTGCTCTTACACCTAAACTTTCTCTTATTGTGTGCTTAATTCTATATGAATGTGCATGATGACAGCAGTCCACACACACGCTAATGTTCTCCCAAGTGCTTATTTTTCAACCAAATTCTTCCAGTGAAGTATGGAAAAAACCATTATCTACTCAATCCCAAGCCACTGGGAGTGTTCACATGGAGATTTCCTATGAGCATTATGCCCTCCCTCCAGTAAAAGGCTTGTTTGGGTCACTCCTTACTTAAAATAGAGGTGGGGTGTTCTCTGGAAGTGTAGTACAAGACAGCCATTACAAAATCTCCCAAATATTGCCCAGTGAACATATCAAGCCAAATGAGATGTGCATTTACCTCGAGATGCAGGTGAAGGCTTTTTGTTTCTTTACTTCTGGTTACAATATATATATATTTCATTTCATCAAACCATAATAGCCTAAAGCTCTAGCCACACTACATATTTTCATATCCACCCAACTTTGCAATGCTATACTACTGGAAATTTTTCTGATGCAATTGTATTTTTTTTAATAAGTTGGGCAAAAATCATTCCCTATTTGAAGAAGATATAGCCTCTCACTAAGTGTTGCTCCACGAGGTAAACCCTGATCTTGTGGAAGTCATGCTTATTGCTATTTACCATTCTGTTGCTATTTCTGAAAGGAACTCATCTTTGTAATTGTTCAGTGCCAGCCCCTTTATCATTTTGATTTTGGGATTCTATCTCATAATTAATGGTGCAGAGAGGTGAGTATTTCTGAAATTAACATTTTCCTTATCTGAAAATACATTTAGATACTCACTTCTCAGCACAACTTTCCCACCCTTACTTCCAACATGCAATTCATTTTCTTTACACCATCAAGAATGAGCTTATGATTATGTGCTGCACATGGGAGTTGTGACACCCTTCTATTGATGGAGGGCTAAAGTATTATGTTGATTACATCATAGGCTGGCAAAATACATGTAGGGGTGGGAGTTTTCTTAATGCTTCTAGCATGCACAGGAAATTCCATGGTAGTTGCATAAAATGTAATAAATATATATCCTAAATACATTTTCAGAAAAGGAAAATATTGAAAATGCCAGGTAAGATCCTGCCATATTCACAATAATTCTCTACACAGTCTGTCAGTGTTGGATCTTGTACATATGTGATGATTTTTGTTGAGTCTGAGAACCTCTTCTGTATACTTTCACGTGCAGATTCCTCTCACATTTACTTCTTAAGGGAGAACCCTAGCTTCCCCAGTACAAAGCCAATTGTATGGGTTTATATGAAAAATTCACTCCTGCATTAGTGTAGTCCCTCTGGTATGAAACCAAATGGATGGACCTCTTGATGAGAAGAAGAGCTGAGATATTTACTTGGAAATGTAGTACAGGCCATAACCTAAGTTTATAATCAGGTAATTCATAATGGTTGTACCAACCAGATTGGTCTTGTTCAAGTGATGAGTGTCTTGGATGAATCCTCCCTACACCTATCTTTTCTGGCAAGTATTTTATGTCATATACCTTTAATACAGTATGATTTCACATATTGATTTAGCCACAATAAACACACGTTTAGCTGACCATCTGAGATACAATGGCTTGTTGAACAAAATTCCTTACCATCCACATACTCCTCGGTGTGGATTTCTGTACGTGGTGAAGGGACCTCCCAGGGAAGGTTCTGTTCTTTCAGTTTACCTCCTCTGGGATCTAAACATCCACCCATGTGTTTGCTGGCGATCCGTGAAGGGAAGGAGAGGATCCTGGTGGTTGAGGGGTCCAACCCTAACACACCACTTTGGCCTTGAATTCCTGTGGATGGGCAGCCTATGGGTGGCCCCCCTTGGATCAATGGGCTGGTCCACTTGGGCTAGAGTCAACCAAGTATCAGTGTTGGAAGTTCTCAACTGGTGTTGTGGACATAGATTCTGATGCTGGTGTTTGGGTATAGTGCTCACGAAACCCAAGCGTTGCTGCAATGTCCTTGCATGACATTGTAGTGCATCCCCTCGTAAGGCTCCATGGTGAGTGGGGTCAGTGAGTATCGAAATTTTCCTTTTTTCCTATGGATCCTCCAATAAAATATTTAAATAAAATAGTGAAAAAACAGTCAATAGGTAAACGACCATGTCTTGAAGACTCTGAGCAGCAATCTTCAACATCTGTAACACCTGTACCCCATTTTCTTATATTAATTATCTTTCAGAAAAACCTTTAGGGCAAATGTCCCCTTTTTTGTATTCAGAAAGGACTTGAGGGACTTGCTGGCTCTCCAAAGTCAGTAAAGAAGCTTTGATCTGGAAACATATTGTTTGAAACATCCACATCCCAACACAGTGAACCCCTTTTGAATTCAAAGGCAATTGGGGATGTACCTATTGAGGTTACCCCTCATGCTTCCTTGAATTCATCACGAGGAGTTATTGTTGAGAGGGACTTGAAGAACGTCCCTAAGTCAGAGATTCTCGCTGGTCTCTCCACTCAAGAAGTTTCTGCAGTGAGGCACATCTCCACTCACAAAGACGGAGTTACACTGCCGACAAATATCCTTGTTTTGACATTTACATCACCACGTGCACCTCCTACCATCAAGGCAGGTTATCTAAATTGCATGGTACGGCCATACATTCCAAACCCTTCGATGTTTCCAGTGTCAGAGGTTTGACCACTCAAAGATGTTCTGTTGTGGTTCCCTGACATGTGCTCATTGTGGTGACAAGGACCACGATGCCTATGAGTGTCACACGGACCCACATTGTGTCAACTGCAATAGTTCCCACCCTTCCTACTTTCGTTCTTACCCAAAATGGTTGGAGGAAAAAGAGGTGCAGCGTTTGAAAACGACCCATAACATTAGTTATCCTGAGGCTCGGAAATTGCTGTCCGTCACTCCATCTCCGATATATGCTGCTGCACTTCATTCCACAACTACAGTGGGAGTGCAGACAGATCTCTCTGTACCTCCAAGAGAATCGTTTTCAAAACAAATGAAAAGCCTCTTGACCTCCTTGGTTAAAAAGGTTGATGAATCGACTTCTACACCCATCTCTGTTTCTTCCATACATTCCAACAAACCTCAAGATCCACATCTTTCAGTTTCAAATACAGGCATTTTTTCTGATACATCTTTTTCTCCAGCCCCACGATGCAAAACAATCATTCGTTCGAGTTTTCAGTCACTGGAATCCCCTTCCAACAACAAAGGCCTACCTACTCGACCCAGGGCAAGATCCATGGAGGTCGATAGACCTCCTCCGAATAAGGACAGTAAGGAAAAAAGACGTGGTTGTAAACAGAAGGGTTCTCTAGCCACTTTGCTTACCAGTCGATAAAAATGGCCACCTTGATACAATGGAACTCTTGAGGTTTACTTTCTAATCTGGATGATATCAAAACACTGATTGCTTCTTACCATCCTGTATATCTTTCCTTACAAGAAACATTTCTAAAACCTGCTGATACAGTCACCATTCGGCACTTTTTTCTGTACAGAAATGACAGGCTGTGTGATGGACAAGTACATGGAGGGGTGGAACTATTGGTTGATCAGCATGTGCTCACCCTGTCTTTGTCACTCAACACGCCATTGGAGGCCGTAGCCATCAGTGTTTCCTTGGGTCATACCATCACTGTTTGTTCTCTCTACCTGTCCCCTGGTGAGACATATGATCGATCAGACCTTGATCCTCTCGTTGAAAAGTTGCCATCTCCATTTTTAATCCTGGGGGATTTTAATGGATGTCATCCCCTCTGGGAAAGTGCTGTTATTGATAGGAGGGGTCGCTCTGTAGAGCGTATGCTCTCTGATCACAATCTTTATCTTTTCAATACTGGTTCTTTTACTTATTTTCACACACCTAGTCAGTCCTTTACCACTATTGATCTCTTGGTTTGCTCCCCTTCATTATTCTCCCATTTTTCATGGAGGGTTGACAATAATCCACTAGGCAGTGATCATTTTCCTATACTTTTGAGAAAGACTGGCCCTGGTCGATGACTCCCTACCCACGTGCCCTGGTGGAAGCTGAATCAGGCAGACTGGCACACTTTCATTGCTCTTGCAGAACTTGATCCTGCCATCATGAATCATCCATCAATAGATGACTGTGTGGCAGCAGTAACTGTATTATACAAGCAGCTGCTCATTGTATTCCTAAAACCTCAACACGTTTTCCACGATATCCTCATCCGTGGTGGAATCCTGCTTGCCACTTGGCACGGAAGGCTCAGAAACGTGCCTGGGATACCTTCCGTAGATATCCCACACTTTCGAACCGCATCACTTTCCAATTGGCTTGTGGACATGCTAGGTGGGTAAGATGTCATAGCCAGAAGGAATCTTGGATTAAGTTCACAACTAGCATATCTTCTACCACCAGTTCCAAGGTCATATGAGACAAGATTCGAAAGGTCAGTGGGCACTACAATTCTGTCCCCCTCTCCATCTTACTCTCTGATGGCCAAGAGGTAGCTGATGTCCAGAGCATTGCCGATACTCTAGGTGAAAGCTTTTGCCAGGTATCTAGCACTTCTGCTTGTTCCTCCACCTTCTTGGTCATCAAGGCTCAGGCAGAGTGTTTACCTCTTTCCTTTAGAACTGACTGTCTTTTTGACTATAATTGTCCCTTTACACTGGTGGAACTGAAAATGTCCCTTCATCAGTCTGGCAGTACATCTGTTGGACCTAATGATGTACACTATGACATGCTGCACAATTTATCTCCTGCTTCTCTTGATATTCTTCTAATTGTTTTCAACCAGATCTGGCAGGAGAATGTTTTCCTGATGCCTGGCACCAGGCTCTTATCTTACCTTTCTCTAAACCTGGGAAAGATCCCAAGAATCCTTCACACTACCGTTTAATTGCTTTGATGAGCTGTCTCTGTAAGACCTTAGAGAGGATGGTTAATACTCATCTTGTTTGGTTCCTCGAATCAAACAACCTCCTCTTGCCCACCCAGTGTGGGTTCCGATGACAGCACTCCACCACGGACCACCTAATTCGACTTGAAATACCAATCAGAGAAGTCTTTCTCAGATGCCAACATCTTGTTTCAATATTCTTTGACATTGAAAAGGCTTATAACACAACATGGAGGTATGGCATTTTGCAAGACCTCCATATATATGGGTTATGTAGTCATTTACCTATGTTTATGAAAAATTTTTTAATGGACAGGAAATTCCAAGTTCGTGTGGGTTTGACACTTTCTCGTTGTTTTGTAGAGGAACTTGGGGTCTGTCATGGCTGTGTTTTCAGTGTCACACTTTTCAGTATAAAGATAAATGCCATTACTGAACAACTCTCTCTCACTGTTGCAAACGGGCTCTATGTTGACGACTTTCACATCTCGTGTCAGTCGTCAAACATGAGATATATTGAGCAGCAACTACAAACTGCCCTCAATCGTGTACTGAAATTGATTACAGTGAACGGCTTTAATTTTTCTCTCTCTAAAACCGTTTGCATGCACTTTTGCTGCCAACGGGGTATCTACCCTGATTCTGAACTCCGTATCGGTGAAGTTTTGCTGCCAGTGGTCCCTGAGACCAAGTTCTTGGGGCTTATCTGACCATAAGCTGACCTTTATACCACACTTAAAGCAGCTATGGGTCAAATGCACAAGAGCACTGAACATCCTCCATGTCCTCTCTACTGCCAATTGGGGAGTGGATCGATGTTCTATGTTAAAGATATATCGTGCTCTTATTCGTTCAAAACGCGACTATGGATCAATGGTCTATGGCTCTGCCAGACCCTCGGCCTTAAAGATGCTGGACCCCATTCATTATCAAGGACTTTGACTCTGTACTGGGGCTTTCCGCACCTCCCCAGTTCAGAGCTTCTATGTGGAATCTCGCGAATCTTCTCTACACCTTCGCTGTTTACAACTGTCTTTACTGTATTATTCGAAACTTTGCTCCTTACTAAATCATCCCAGTTGGGGATGTGCTTTCCTTCCTCAGTGGCCCTTACTTTTTCAAAACAGACAATCTACCATTGCTCCTTTTGGCCTTCGCATTCAGGCGCAATTGGATGAATTCGGTCTGTCCTTGGAAAACATTGCAGAATCCACTGGTCAGCTCATCCCCCCATGGCTTATTGTAGCCCCCAAATGTGACCTTTCTTTAAGTTATCTGAAAAAGGCCGATACTCCCGATTGGAAGTACTGTCTTTTATTTACTCAACATCTTTCGAACAATCATTCCGTTCCAATTTATATGGATGGTTCCAAATCAGACAATTCTGTGGGCTCTGCCGTGGTTTGTTGCGGTTCGGTGGTTGTGCCCAGAATTCCCTCTACAGCTTCTGTGTTCATTGCTGAACTGTACGCCATATCTCTTGCCCTGGATCATATTAATGCTGAGCAGTACTCGATTGCACTATTTATACTGACTCCTTAGTTCTCTGTTGGCCTTGGAATCACTTTACATTGGCTCACACCCTGTTCTTGCTGATGTTCAAAACCAACTGGCCCATTTCTCATTAATATCTACTTCTATCCAGTTTTTCTGGATACCAGACGATGTTGGTGTTCACGGGAATGCGCTTGCAGACATGACAGCTAAATCTATCTGCTCTGGCACTATCACCACTATGCCTCTTCTGTACATGGACTATGGTCCTGTTTTGAAGGCTCAGCTCCGTGCCAGCTGGCAGTCCACTTGGAGTGAGCAACGTGACAACAAGCTTTTTCAAATAAAACCCTATATTGGGCTTTGGCCGTCTAGCTTCCGTAAGGTTTGGAAGGAGGAAATTGTTCTAACTAGACTACGCATTGGTCATAGGTTTTTAACTCATCGTTTTCTTATCTCTGGAACTAATGCACCAGTATGTAGTTTGTGTAACACTCAAATCACTGTAAGCCACATTTTACTTTCCTGCCATCGTTATGACTCTCAATGACGGCACTATTTTAAACATGTTCTGTCCCAGGGTTTGTCTGTAACATTGGACAGTGTTATTGGTGATGGTGACACTGTCCACCTTGATAAAGTTTTTAGCTTTTTAATGGCCATTAATTTTTTTAAGTGTTTGATATTTATTCATTACACCTTTTTAATTGTGGTTCCTTTTTCAGTCTCAATCTCTCTAGTTCAATTTGACAATGTAAAATGGCCAGAACATTAAATAACTCGACACCAGGACTGGAAAGGCCAACTTCAGGTGACTAACGCTGCTGTTTGAACTACCCATTAGTCATCCTGGCTAGTTGTTATTACACTTTTGCTACATGTCATTTAACACTTTTATTACTTTACCTTTTAGTACTGGCCATAATGACACATAACCCTGAACCACGACTGGAAAGACCAACATCAGGTGATTGACCGTTGTTCTTGTACTTACCTTTTAGTCTTCTTGGCAGGTTATGTTCATTACCATTCTGCTACAGGAAGTCATTTACAACTTTGTAGACTGGATGTCAACATTGGTTTTATGCCATTTTATGTTTTGTTTATATCTTTGTTACCTTTTACGAATTTTACTACATTTACTTTACTTTTACCTTTTTACAGGACATTTGGCTAATTTTTATTACGATTTTGCTATACGTCTTTAACACTTTTTTTATTTTACCTTTTAATAATGGCTGTTATGACAACATAACCCGGAACCAGGACTGGAAAGACCAACTTCAGGTGACTGACGGTGGTTCATGTACTTGCCTGTTAGTCTTCCTGGCGGGTTATGATCATTACCATTTTGCTAGAGAAAGTCCTTTACAACTTCTCTTACTCTGCTTTTTCTCTTAACATTGTAGACTAGGTGTCAACATTGGTTTTATACTTTTTCTGTTTTTCAATGATGTTTTGTTTTACCTTCATTCCCTTTTATGTATTTTACTACATTTAATTTATTTTTACTTTTTTACTGGACGTTTGGCACAGATAGCCTAGCTTCTTTGTGCCATAAAACATAAATCAATCAGTCAATCAACCATCCACATATATAACACTGTGGCACCATGCAGGATGTCCTATTGACAGTACTTTTTGCTCTGCTAACTTTATTAAGCAAATTTTATTCTGGGTATGAGAAGGATGTGGTTTTCATCAAATTATGTCCTACTAGGTTTATTACTTCCTGTAGGTGACATACTCCATGGGGAGTTCCCTTTCTGATGTTATAATTTACGAAAGCACCTTTAAAGTTTATTTATCTACATTAACCATCCCACTATCTTGTCCATCTGGGATTGTCCGAGTCCTGTGGAGAGGGCAGTATCGTTTCTGATTGTTTACTTTATCTTCATCATTTTCCCTTTCAAAGTATATTTTAAATGGATATTCATCTCTACACATCACCTCTCATTCTTCCTCTTCATTTCCAGTATGTTTATTTCATGTTATTAAGAATGATTGTTTTTGTAACACTAGTACTCAAGGGATTTATTGTATGTCAAAGATATATCACTGTTCTACTGAACTTCTCAGTGGCTCAATGGTAAGTCGGTGGGCTTACAATAGTAAATAACCAGGTTTATCTTCCTATATTCAGCATGGTACAGAAAGCTCTTTGTATTGTTTTAGGGTGAATAGTAAACACTCCCATTTATGGTGGCAAGCTATAGTCTAACAATGATTACATTATAGGCTGATGAAATATACAAGTCAATACATGTGGGAGTAACCATTCAAGGCTTGTGGAATGAACAATAATCTATTAGGTGAGGTGCAAGGTATAAAGTTGTTTATTCTGTTAGTAGGTTACTATCTATATTAACTGCTTTTTAATATAAAAATTAACTTTGTCTATTCTAGGTTTGGTTGTTTTGAAAGTGGTCCTTTGGAATGCAAGAAAAGAAGTCACAATGTTCATAGAGATGATAAAGATGCAGCATCCACCAACCTTGTTATGCCTCAACGCGTGAGTAATTTAAGCTCGAACTATCTCAATGTCAGATTTTTCTCACATTTAATATTGCCACAACCAAAACCCAAACTCATTTTTTTCTTTGTTTTCTTGTTCTTGATACAGTTGTAAATTGTTAAATGTTTCAATTTTTGATTTTTCATGAAAATTAAAAATAGTTTTCAGTCATTGTGAGTCTTGAGATAATATATTCAGTGAAACCTTAAGACTTTTCATTGCAGTAAAGAGCATTGGTGTGATGATTATTAAACTGCAATTTGCTCTTGGTTATGAGGACTAAAATCTTTTGATAATCTAACCATGTATTGTACTGTACATGATTACTTATAAATGTGATGTACAATCTGAACATGTATTATATTGTATATGAGTGTTTATGAATGTAACTTACTATGTAAACATTCATTATACTCTGTAAACGTTTGTAAATGTGACATACAATCTGATTGTGCATAACATTGTGTATGGATAATTGAGGAAAATCAAGTTGTTTGTTTCACAGATGCATTATTTATTCAAAACCATGCTTTTGTCACTGATGTACTTGACAATTCCTATACTCTGGTTTGAATAAATGATGTCTTTGTGAAATGTACAGTTTTTGGTTTTTACTCAATTCTGTAGTTATAGAGTTTTACCAAGTACTGAAACCTTCAAGTATCAATTTATATGAAGGTTTGTAAATATGATGTACAATCTAAACATATGTTGAACATGAATGTTTCTAAATGCAAACATATATTATCACCAATACTTTGTGTAAAACATAAAACATTTATTACTTGTATATTTTTTAACCATTATTGTAACCTCCATTGTTGGGGAGCTGAAATTTATGTAATATATCTTATAAAATGTTACTATAATAATTAGGTAATGAATGTCTTGTTGACATTTAAAATTAAAACTAATATCTGTTGGTTGTATAAGCTACACAAATTACATTTCTCAAGAGAATTAGTCTAATATATAACATATATTTTGTTTTTGTGTTCTATGTTAGTTAATTATACCAGTCTTAATCTAAATAATTGTTGGTCCCAAATGCATTTTGGGCTTTTCTAACTTACATTAATTTCTTGGAAACAGGTAACAGGTATGGGGTATTCTTATCAGGAAACTACAACAGAGGAAGTTGAGAGACTCTTTGCTCTGCTGCAAAGGCTCTATAACAGAAATGACAGTAAGGTGCTTTCTTTTTGTATTCAACTGACATGATAAATAAATTCTTATTATTTTGTGCCTTAAATGGAATATTGTTAGGTCATAGAGTTTACAGTATTATATAGTCAGAATATTCATTAGTGACCTGAAACTAGATGAACCAAAATAGAAAGAGATTAATAACTTATAGATAAGATAAACCTACACAGTAGGTTATCTGTACTTTGCTTACCATGGGTATTGAACCCAAGTTTTAGCATTATAAGCCTTAAGACTTACTGCTTAGCCACTGGTGAAGATTAAAAAAGATGATAGAAATATGCCTGTGTAAATTTTATCTCTTTATATCTATTTGGTTTTAAGGGAAATAAAAATGTAAGTCTATTTTCACAAGTTTCTAGAACATTAATTAGAAACACATTCTCTCAACATTTCTAATATTGTTTATCTCTCTAATTTAGGACAGCCAGTCTGTTATTTTCAGTTTGTTGTTAATCCACAGTCATTTAATCAGACTGTCGAAAATATATTCCATGTTTCGTTTTTGATCAAGGTAAGAAATATGTCTAAGTTCTAAGAAATTAATATCCAAGTAACTTTGTTGTGTTACAGTCTAAAAGTAATGTGTGTGTGTGTGTGTGTGGTTTTTTAATGGTGTCTCAGCAATAAGCTGGAACTTGGAATTCAATCCATTTTGTGGACACAAAAATAGTTCATTGTCTGTTTTTGTTTTTGATAATACAGTTATCCGATGTGTATTTATCACACACTACACTAACAGCATATGAATTAGCAACAAAGTTTTGTTCTTGCTGGTATTCTGGGTTAAAAAGTGTTACTTTAAGAGTTTATTATATTTCTGATACATGGGTAAATATGTATTGTAGCCTACATCACTCTTGAGTACAAGGCCACAAGATGGAGTAGAAATTCATCTTGGTTGTTACAATCAAGTTTATTTATGGTGAGTTGGCTAAAGAGAAAACATGAATTGTGGGAGTTTTTGCTTGAGGGTTAAGATCAACTGTTGCTTTATCCTTTTTCCATTGTTCTGTGTCCACCACTGGGACAGCTGTAAGTCTATGAATTTAGAATGCTGAAATCAGAAGTTTGATTCCTCCTCAGTGGACACAACAGATAGCCTGAAGTGGCTTTGGTATAAGAACACCCCCCTCCATTGTTCTGTCTTCCAACTGCTTGTTATAGATTCATACTTTTATTTTATTCCAGCTTAAAGGGAAGTTTCTGCAGCCTCATCAATTCTGTTCCTGTTTTCATTTATTTAACTTTCTTGTTTTTTTATATGCCAGAATGAGCTTGTTTTGGTAGAAGTTAATGATTCGTCTCCTTCATTTAACCAGTCAAGTTCTCTAACCATTCATTGCTGTGATTATCAAATATCTCTGTATTCTATAAACAAAATAGTCTAGGGAAACCACATGTAAGTGAATGTGATTGCTAGTTTAGTGTAAAATGATATATATATTCATTTTCTGAGATAGTTGACAATATTACACTGTGTCAGTATGTGTTATTATATGCTGTGTGCATGTGCAAAAGAATTATTAGCTATCTCTGAAATTGACTAACAAATAAACAATTTTATTACTGAATAAACTCTTAATTTCATTTAGAAGGTGCAGGAATAATTATTTTTTGATTTCACAAGAAACAATACTTTGGTTTGATTTACTATTATGCTTGTACTAGTTGCAGGTTTGTATTTGGTGAATTTGTGTCTGTTAATTGTTTTTGTCAGGATGGAGTTGCAGAATTATCATTAAATGAAGATCAACTTCCAGTTATTGGTGAGTTGTTTTAACAGAATGTTATGACATAAAATGAGTAGTAACATGAAGTTAGGTTTTTATAATAATGTTTGAAATATAAAGTATTGTATTTTAAAGAATGTGTGTATGTTGTTAATGTTATGGTGCTGTTTAAACTCTGTATATTGGTAGTGTTGTGGTTGTGTTTATACTCTCTGTATGTTGATAATGTTGTGGTGTTGATTTTAACAAGCCCAGCGTGAGCTAGTGCAGTATTTTTGTTGGAAAAAACCATACCCAATTCGGTTTCTTTTAATTTGAACTAAAATGTTTTGGACATTTTTATTGGCTAAAAAGAAGCCATCTCTCCTTCTCCTTTTAAAGTTGGAACCATGAAAAGTGATTTGAAATGGTAAGGTGGCTGAAATCCATCAGCATGTCACAAGGTTAATGGTCAAGGACAACAAGTGTGGAGGTCTCCAAATGACATGGAGGTATACAAGAACTGTTTATAACTACCTTGGTATATATTTTGCAGCAAGCTGAGTACAGTATTATATCTATAGTTGACTTTTTTTCAGTGTTCCTTTCTGTTCATCCTGCTGCTGACAATCTTGATGCTTTGATTTTCCCTACCATGTAACTGGTGAAATCATTCGTGTATCATTTGAAAGCTAAACATAAAAAGATGATAGCAGAAGCATAAAAGGCTGACAGTTACTTAATTAATAATGTTGAGAATGTAGCTTTATTGATGTATACTGAATTTATTTCCAGTGGGGTAAACCTTAGTGCTAGCTAGTATGGAAGCTTGAAGATACTGTATTTCGCTTTAAAATTTATAAATTAACAAACAACACCTTGTCTTGAAGTTATTTCAAGGATATGTTCAAAACCACCTTCTTTGAGAGTTTTCAGATTGAACTTAGTTATAATATTGAACAAATTGTGGTGTAAAGACACCCCTTGGCATCTGGCAGATATGTTAAAGCACCTGAGTGGTGTTGATAGTCTCATGGTGTTGGTTTTAAAACACATGATTAGAAACAAACAGTCCAAATACTTCCAATCTCAAATAGAGACAGAAAACTGTCTTCACTGGTGATTCAATTGTTCACATTGAAGGACTGGAAATATTTAAGATTGCTTGGTGAATAATTTGTGCCTTTTGAGTACTGTGAATAGGGTAACCACATAAGGCTTTGGACCCCACAGAATGAGGTACTGTTGACAATGAATTACTGGAAATTTTGTAGGGTAATCTGATTAATCTTGCCCAATTTGATCAGTGGATACTGTTGGTGCTGTAATGTTATGGAAATGTTCTTGTGTCATTTGAAGAGTTTAAGTTGTTTAAAATGGTTTATAACATCCATTTGATTTATCCTATTGATCATCTTTTATTGGAATGAAGAATAGTGGTAGAATTAGTGCATTATAAGAAGACAAGAATAGATCATGTTTTTATTGGAAGGAAGGAAAGTGGTAGAATTAGTGCAGTGTAAGGAGACAAGAGTAGATCATATTTATTGGAAGGAAGGAAAGTGGTAGAATTAGTGCAGTGTAAGGAGACAAGAGTAGATCATATTTATTGGAAGGAAGGAAAGTGGTAGAATTAGTGCAGTGTAAGGAGATAAGTAATTTTGTTTTGTTGTTGAAAGGAAATTTTCTTCCCAAATAGAAAATTCTGTGATCTATATTTCCAGGATTACAATGAGAAAATTGTAATAGTTTCTCACTTAATCTGAGGATGAAGAATAATGTGTTTTTTAGTTTTATTAGAACTGTCTTGTGAATATTTGTAGGAAGAAACCCACAGAATAGTATCAGTTGTATGTTTGCTTGTTACTGGTTTTTGTGCTATGTGGTTTATATGATACATTTTCATTTACAACAGTTTGTGATTAAAAATGAAATTTAATCCTTAATTTCTGTACCTGGTGAGTCTTGTATTTAACAAAAAATAATTTCAAAATGTCTTTTAAAAAACATTCAACAAGCTGATAATAGGAACATTAGTCTCAAGGGAGAATAATTAATTTAGATTGATGTAATCCATTAATAAACTTGATGGTTGATCAATTAAGACATGACATCAATTATAAATAACTTGGTATTTTTTATAGGTTAACTGTTTGTCTCACTTTCACCTTTTATCCATTTTTGATTAATCAACTTTATTTCTTTAATGATCAGATAAACTCCTAACTAATTTTTGAGTAGACAGACCAACGCTGTTTCTTGTGTAGACAGTATTATTGAGGAATGTTCACTTTTATAATCTGCTACACTTGTTTATTTTCCGTGTTAATTATGATTTTTTTTGTATTTTCTAGCACCAGTGAAAGAGAGAAGTGATGAAAACCCAGTTTTTGAAAAATCAAATCAATTTGTTATGTCAATTACAATGGAAAATTGGAGGGTAACTACTTTTTAAATCCTTCAGTATTGATGCTTTTAGAATTTTATTTTGAATTAATATAGATTTTAAATAATGATTTTGTTTCTAATTGCAATCTAAGATGTAAAATATTTGTCCTAACTTTTCACAGTTTCAAAACAATTTCATCCATACACTAAGCACACATGACTTACAAAAGTATGATATAAAACACACTTAACACAAATAACATAAAAAAGTGTTTCATCCATTTCTGGTCTCTTAATCATATTTAAGGTTGACTGCATATGAAATTACAGGTTAAGACTAAAAATAATTAATAAAGTTCTGTTTCAGTAACTTTGTTCTGAAACTGACATTTTGCTATTCTATAATGTATATTTAGTATACTGCACAAAGCAGTAATGATAAAACATTCAAACTTTTTCTGTACAGCTCCAAGAAAACTTGTATGTTAGTAGTGTGTAATTATAGGTTGTTTTCAGAATGTTTTTGCAATTATAAAACATAGTTTCATATATAGAATATCATCCCTTGATAACATCATGTAAAAGGTTTTGTTTCTCATATTATTATCCTTCCCTCTTTCTGACTTTATATTTGTATAGTCTCTGTTACTATCCTTCATGATATTGTAACATGTAACTAACATTTCAAGTAGATACAGAAAAGATTAAATACAGTTAAACAATGCAGATTATGGACTATTAACATAATTTTACTGTAAATACAGTTGTTTAAGAATTAGTTTATGGTTTCATCTAAGAAAGGTAAAGTTGTATATTCTGCAAACAAAAAACGAAGGAAAGTTTAAATGACTTATGAACAAATGACAGATCTGGGAATTTTTTATTTGTCTCTAGAGGCATTATTGTTTGTGTGTTATATATAAATACATATTGTGTTTGTTTGTCTAAAATATACAGAAGTTTTCTCCTATCATGAAAGGTTGGAAGTTTATACAAGCAAGTACAATAGGTAAAGATCCTTATTTACTGAATACTGTGTTTAGTTTATGGAATTCAAACAAAATAGATAACTTATTATATGCTGAAAAGAAAACTACAGTTTTTAGATATGAATTGACGTAGATCAAGAATGTAATTAGTAAAAGTACTGTTACTAGCTTGACTTCATGAGACTGTGACAGGTTATAGGTCACCAGTAGATTTTTATAAGCTTTAGACATGGCTACACAGTAAAAATACAGTTCTCAGTAATACACTACATGTCTACAAGAAGTAGTACAACCCACCCACCCACTTGAACACAGTTCTCAGTAATATTACTGTGCTCCAATAAGAACTACTATATACACATTAATCACTTACATACACACAGTACTTAATAATACAGTTGACTCCCTCTAGAAGTACTACATACACATTAATCACTTGCATACACACAGTACATAATAATAGAGTTGACTCCCACTAGAAATACTATATACGTGTACATATTAATCACTTACACAGTCTTTAATAATACGGTTGACTCCCTCTAGAAGTACTACATACACATTAATCACTTGCATACACACAGTACATAATAATACAGTTGACTCCCTCTAGAAGTACTACATACACATTAATCACTTGCATACACACAGTACATAATAATAGAGTTGACTCCCACTAGAAATACTATATACGTGTACATATTAATCACTTACACAGTCTTTAATAATACGGTTGACTCCCTCTAGAAGTACTACATACACATTAATCACTTACATACACACAGTACTTAATAATACAGTTGACTCCCACTAGAAATACTATATACACATTAATCACTTGCATACACACAGTGGTTAATAATACAGTTGACTCCCACTAGAAATACTATATACACATTAATCACTTGCATACACACAGTAGTTAATAATACAGTTGACTCCCACTAGAAGTACTACATACACATTAATCACTTGCATACACACAGTACTTAATAATACAGTTGACTCCCACTAGAAATACTGTATACACATTAATCACTTGCATACACACAGTACTTAATAATACAGTTGACTCCTGCTAGAAGTACTATATACACATTAATCACTTGCATACACACAGTACTTAATAATACAGTTGACTCCCACTAGAAATACTATATACACATTAATCACTTGCATACACACAGTACTTAATAATACAGTTGACTCCCACTAGAAGTACTATATACACATTTATCACTTACATACACACAGTACTTAATAATACAGTTGACTCCCACTAGAAGTACCACATACACATTAATCACTCACACACAGTCTTTAATAATACAGTTGACTCCCACTAGAAGTACTATACATGCATTAATCACTTACACACAGTCTTTAATAATACAGTTGACACCCACTAGAAGTACTATACATGCATTAATCACTTACACACAGTCTTTAATAATATAGTTGACTCCCACTAGAAGTACTACATACACATTAATCACTTACACACAGTCTTTAATAATACAGTTGACTCCCACTAGAAGTACTACATACACATTAATCACTTACACACAGTCTTTAATAATACAGTTGACTCCCACTAGAAGTACTACATACACATTAATCACTTACACACAGTCTTTAATAATACAGTTGACTCCCACTAGAAGTACTATATACACATTAATCTCTTGCACACACAGTCTTTAATAATACAGTTGACTCCCACTAGAAGTACTATATACATGCATTAATCACTTACACACAGTCTTTAATAATACAGTTGACTCCCACTAGAAGTACTACATACACATTAATCACTTACACACAGTCTTTAATAATACAGTTGACTCCCACTAGAAGTGCTATATACACATTAATCTCTTACACACAGTCTTTAATAATACAGTTGACTCCCACTAGAAGTACGATACATGCATTAATCACTTACACACAGTCTTTAATAATACAGTTGACTCCCACTAGAAGTACTACATACACATTAATCACTTACACACAGCCTTTAATAATACAGTTGACTCCCACTAGAAGTACTACATACACATTAATCACTTACACACAGTCCTTGATAAATTATGTTAAAACGAACTTTAGAAATAATTTTCATTGTTGTGTTTTTTGTTAGTTTTTTTAAAGAAAAGGAAAATATACTCTTTCTTTTGAAATATTTTCCTAAAGTTAGTTTGTAATATTTCCTCTAGGAAATTATCAAGGTCTTCAATATTACCAGGACAATAATTCCACCAAGGAAGAATTATTTCACAAAAGGGGAAAAATAGAATTTTTACAAAGTGCAACATTTGATCTATCAAATTTTGTTAATGGTTTAAATACTGAAGAATAAAGTTTGACATTTCTGAAGAAACAATATGAATTAGGTACTTTAATACACAGAATAGCATATCAATGTTGTATACAATTTCATTAACTACTGTTTATCCGCTATATAAAATTATGATGGAGTGATTGTTTTCTTATATTTTGTTTGTTTGAAGAACATCAAATAAATGCGATATTCACTTCTTATTTTCTGAAGGCACAAGGTTTTATCAACTTACTCAGTTTACCTAGAGACGCTCTTTTTTCGTGGTGTTGGTATAACAGTTTAGTGTTTTAATTGTAAAAGACTGTGTCTATTTTCACACACATAATTTTCTTTTCAGTGTTAATAGACTATGAGCTGTAAGTTCTTTCTCTAACATTTCTTCTGAATGAAATATAACAGGAGATTTTACCTTATGACCTGTTATTGGTTTTCAGTGCAAGAGAAGATGTTTTTAAGTTCAAATTCTGTTTACAAATAAAGAACATTAAGTAACGACAATGGTAGTACTTTCATATGAAACTCCAGAAGAATATTTAGGAAAAATCACAATTTGTATGCAGTAAGGTAACTTTTTCACACATCACATCATTTCTCTTACTAGTGGGATGCTTCACTCACAGATTGATGGTTGGAGATTCACATTCCCCATCATACAAAATATGTTTGTTCCTTTAGTCATGGGGGTGTTTAGGTGTAATGGTCTGTCACACTATTCGTTGGTAAAAGAGTAGCCTAAGATTTGGTGATGGGTGGTGATAACTAGCTGCCTTTCTTCTAGTTTTATGCTGCTAAATAAAGCGACAGCTAGTACAGATAGCCCATGTGTATCTTTGTACAAAATTCAAAACAAATAAACAAACGAATTCTTTCCAGTAACTTCTTGAAAGAACTTCACTGTGCTGTGTATCATTATAGAGTATCTTAAATATTAAAATATTGTAATGTTTAAAGTTGGTATTAACTGCATTTTGATACATAAAAATGTGACCTCTACAGATTTGCAGAATTTCTATATTGACCTTGTATACATATCACTAAAATATTTTAAGAAACGTAAAACCATGGATAAAAAAAACATTTGTTTTCGTCAAAAATGTTATCTTCTGTAGCTTGTTTCAACAGCATAAATTTCATCAAGATTAGAAAACAAAAGTATACAAGTTACATCAAGATGTACAGCAACATAATTTCTTGAAAATTTAACCAAAATGGATATTTATGATTTCTCAGTATCACGGCATAAAAACTCAACAAATTGGTTAAAATTCATTATGACAAAAAAACCCACTTGAAGTGAAAATGTATTCTCAAGATGGCTGGTATGGGTATTATAACTTTAATTAAAATAAAGTACAGAACAATGTTTGTACCTTCTTAGATCATCTTCTGGATGACTTTAGAAGATCAAAATGTGTTGATCATAGTTTGAGGTGCAGTACTTTGATTGTTCAGCTTAGATTATTGGTGAGCTTCCTTTTCTTAGCATTCAGTCATATTTCACTGAACTGTTCAGTGTTTGGCTTTTTTGCCACGGCCTTTTCTTAGGTGGTTATAAATTCCAGAGTCATTGAAAGGGCTGTTATGCAATGCTTGCTGATTCTGGTATTCAAGGTTTGAGCCATTGACCCAATACAAACATGCCTGCAGCAAGGACACAAATATTTGTATACCAGCGATGTTTTGAAGGAGGTACTTTTTCTTTGAATAGAAAACATTGTGTATCCATTTGTTTGGTTTGTTAGGTTGACTTGGGGATAACTTGATTATAGAATGCTTTTAAGATTAGTTTTTAGATTGATGCTGTGGAACCAGTGAAAGGTATCATCGAGGTGATAGAACATTTAGGAATGTTGAAGTCAGGAATTTTGGGGTTGTAAACCTTATTGATATATTAAAAAATAATTTTGTTAATGAGTGCTACATGGAAGGCATTTTCAATCAAGTATTTTTTATTATTGGTAAGTTGGCCATGAAAATAACCTTAGGAGCTGATAGGTTTATATGTTTTGTGAAATAAAATACTTATTAAATTAGTTTTGTAAGTCAGATATGAATGTGCTGAAATTGAAAGTACGGGCCAGGTGTCAGCTTGTGGTAATACTTAGTTTTGAGTCTATTGTTCTGGTTGATGACCTGTGGATCTAAAAAAGGCAGTTTATATTCTTTTTTGCTTTTAATACATGAACTCGATGGTTCTGTGCTTTGAATTTAAGTAGTCTTGAAGCTTTATCACATGATTTTGTTTTTTGGATACAAAAAAAGGTATCTCCAACATATCTCTTATAAACTAAGGTATAATTTTGGATGGACATGCTAAACCAATTGGTTTATTCAACTTCCTCTGATAAACAAGGACACAGTTACATATCTGGATGTTTGTGGATTCTTACCTATTAAGATACCAATTTTTAATTTTTTTTACCATGTCACTGGTTTCCTCTTGTTGTAGGTCTCTTTTTAGATGATTCAGGTGCCCTAAATTTATCCCTGTTTCTTTTTTTTTTTTCATTGCCATTAACTACAAAAGACTACTTTGTTGAGCTTCTAACTTTTCAATCTGAATACATTTTAACGGTCTGAGTAGATAAATATTTTTTGGCGCCTCAGTGTGGATTCCTGTATGTGGTGAGGGGACCTCCCAGGGAAGGTTCTGTTTTTTCAGTTTACCTCCTCTGGGATCTAAACATCCGCCCACGTGGTTGCCATGCGTGGCGACCCGTGAAGGGGAGGAGAGGATCCTGGTGGTTGAGGGGTCCAACCCTGACACACCACTTTGGCCTTGAATTCCTGTAGACGAGCGGCCTTTGGGTGGCCCCCCTTGTGTCAGTCGGCTGGTCCACTTGGGTTAGAGTCAACCAAGTACCAGTGTTGGAAGTTCCCAACGTGTTTTGTGGACATTGTGGCTAATGCTGGTGTTTGGATAGAGTGCTCACGAAACCCTGGCATTGCTGCAATGTCCTTGCATGACATTGTAGTGCATCCCCTGGTAGGGTTCCATGGTGGGTGGGGTCAGTGAGTACCAAAATTTTCCTTTTTTCCTATGCATTCTCCAATAAAAAATTTAAATAAAATAGTGAAAAAACAGTCAATAGGTAAACGACTACGTCTTGAAGACTGGCTCTCCAAAGTCTGTAAAGAGGCTTCGATCTGGAGACATATTGGTTGAAATATCCACAATCCAACACAGTGAACTCCTCTTGAATTCAAAAGCAATTGGGGATATACGTATTGAGGTTACCCCTCATGCTACCTTGAATTCATCACGAGGAGTTATTGTTGAGAGGGATTTGTAAAGAGGCTTCGATCTGGAGACATATTGGTTGAAATATCCACAATCCAACACAGTGAACTCCTCTTGAATTCAAAAGCAATTGGGGATATACGTATTGAGGTTACCCCTCATGCTACCTTGAATTCATCACGAGGAGTTATTGTTGAGAGGGATTTGAAGAACATCTCCGAGTCAGAAATTCTCACTGGTTTCTCCGCTCAAGGAGTTTCTGCAGTGAGGAGCATCTCCACTTTTAAAATGGAGTTACACTGCCGACAAATAACCTCATTTTGACATTTACATCACAATGTGAACCTGCCACCATCAAGGCAGGTTATCTAATTTGCAGTGTATGACCGTATGTTCCAAATCCTCTCCAATGTTTCCAATGTCAGAGGTTCGGCCAATGTAAGACGTCATGTCGTGGTTCCCTGATATGTGCTCATTGTGGTGGCAAGGACCACGATGCCTATGAGTGTGACAAAGACCCACAATGTGTCAACTGCAATGGTTCTCACCCTTCCTACTTCGTTCTTGCCCAAAATGGTTGGAGAAAAAAGAGGTGCAGCATTTGAAAATGACACATAACATTAGTTATTCTGAGGCTTGGAAATTGCTGTCTGCCACTCCATCTCGGACATATGCTGCTGCACTTTGTTCCACAACTACAGGGGGAGTGCAGACAGATCTCACTGTGCCTCCAAGAGAATCATTTTCAAAACGAATGAAAAGCCTTTTGACCTCCGTGGTTAAAAAGGTCGATGAATCGACTTATACACCCATCTCTGTTCCTCCCATACATTCCAATAAACCTCAAGATCCACATCCTTCAGTTTCAAATACAGACATTTCTTTAGACACATCTTTTTCTCCCACCCCACGATGCAAAACAATCATTTGTTCGTGTCCTTAGTCACTGGAATCCCCTTCCAATAACAAAGACCTGCCCAATCGAACCAGGGCAGAATCCCTGGAGGTCAATAGACCTCCTCTGACTAAGGACAGTAAGGAAAATAGACGTGGTCGTAAACAGAAGGGTTCTCCAGCTATTTCGCCTACCCGTCGTTAAAAATGGCCACCTTGATACAATGGAACTGTCGAGGTTTTCGTTGTAGTCTGGATGATATCAAAACACTGATTGCTTCCTACCATCCTGTATGTCTTTCCTTACAAGAAACATTTCTAAAACCTCCTGATACAGTCACCATTCGGCAGTTTTCTCTGTACAGAAATGACAAGCTGTGTGATGGACAAGTACATGGAGGGGTGGCACTCTTGATTGATCAGCATGTGCCCACCCTGTCTTTGTCTCTTAACACACCCTTGGAGGTTGTAGCCATCAGTGTTTCCTTGGGTCATACCATCACTGTTTGTTGTCTCTACCTGTCCCCTGGAGAGACATATGATCAATCAGATCTTGATGCTCACGTTGAACAGTTGCCGTCTCCCTTTCTAATCCTGGGGGACTTCAATGGATGTCATCCCCTCTGGGAAAGTGCTGTTACTGATAGGAGGGGTCGCTCTGATCACAATCTTTTTCTTTTCAATAATGGTTCTTTCACTTATTTTCATGCACCTAGTCAGTCCTTTATCGCTATTGATCTCTCGGTTTGCTTCCCTTCATTACTCCCCCATGTTTCATGGAGGGTTGACAATAATCCACTAGGCAGTTATCATTTTCCTATACTTTTGAGAGAGACTGGCCATGGTCGATGCCACCCTACCTGCGTGCCCCGGTGGAAGCTGGATCAGGCAGACTGGTCCACTTTCACTGCTCTCACAGAACTTGATCCTGCCATAGTGAATCAGCCATCAATAGACAACTGTGTGGCAGTGGTAACTGACTGTATTATACAAGCAGCTGCTCAGTGTATTTCTAAAACCTCGACACGTTTTCCACGATATCCTCGACCGTGGTGGAATCCTGCTTGCCACTTAGCACAGAGGGCTCAAAATCGGGCCTGGGATACTTTCCGTAGATGTCCCACACTTTCCAACTGCATCACTTTCCAACAGGCCCATGCACATGCTAGGTGGGTAAGACATCAAAGCCAGAAGGAATCTTGGATTAAGTTAACAACTAGCATATCTTCTACCACCAGTTCCAAGGTCATATGGGACAGGATTTAAAAGGTCAGTGGGCACCACAATTCTGTCCCCTCTCCATCTTACTCTCTGATGGACAAGAGGTAGCTGATGTCCAGAGCATTGCTGATACTCTAGGTGAAAGCTTTTGCCGGGTATCTAGCACTTCTTCTTGTTCCTCCACTTTCTTGGCCATCAAGACTCAGGCAGAGCGTTCACCTCTTTCCTTTCGAACTGACTGTCTTTTTGACTGTAATTGTCCCTTTACACTGGTGGAACCGAAAATGGCCCTTCATTTGTTTGGCAGTACCTCTTTGGACCTGATGATGTACACTATCACATACTACACTATCTCTCTCCTGCTTCTCTTGATATTCTTCTTATTGTTTTTAAACGGATCTGGCAGGAGAATGTTTTCCTGATGCCTGGCGCCAGGCTATTATCTTACCTTTCTCTAATCCTGGGAAATATCCCAAGATTCCTTCACACTACCGTCCAATTGCTTTGACGAGCTGTCTCTGTAAGACCTTAGAGAGGATGGTTAATGCTTGTCTTGTTTGGTTCCTCGAATCAAACAACCTCCTCTCACCCACCCAGTGTGGGTTCCGACGACAGCACTCCACCACAGACCACCTAATTAGACTTGAAACATTAATCAGAGAAGCCTTTCTCAAATGCCAACATCTTGTTTCAATATTCTTTGACATTGAGAAGGCTTATGACACAACATGGAGGTATGGCATTTTGAGAGACCTATACATATATGGGTTACGTGGCCATTTACCCATGTTTATTAAAAAGAATTTTAATGGAAAGGAGATTCCAAGTTCGTGTAGGTTCGACAATTTTCCGTTCTTTTGTAGAGGAACTTGGGGTCCGTCGTGGCTGTGTTTTGAGTGTCACACTTTTCAGTATAAAGATAAATGCCATCACTGAACAACTCCCTCTTACTGTTGGGAATGGGCTCTATGTCGACGACTTTCACATCTCGTGTCAGTCGTCGAACATGAGATATATTGAGCAGCAACTACAAACTGCCCTCAATCGTGTACTGAAATTGATTACAGTGAACGGCTTTAATATTTTTCTCTCTAAAACCGTTTGCATGCACTTTTGCCACCAACGTGGTATTTATCCTGATCCTGAACTCCGTATCGGTGAAGTTTCACTGCCAGTGGTCCCTGAGACCAAGTTCTTGGGGCTTATCTCTCACCATAAGATAACCTTCATACCACACTTAAAGCAGCTACAGGTCAAATGCACAAGAGCGCTGAACATCCTCCGTGTCCTCTCTACCGTCAGTTGGGGAGCGGATCGATGTTCTATGTTAAAGATATATCGTGCTATTATTCGTTCAAAACTCGACTATGGATCAATGGTCTATGGCTCTGCCAGACCCTCGGTCTTAAAGATGCTGGACCCCATTCATCATCAAGTACTTCGATTCTGCACTGGGGCTTTCTGCACCTCTCCAGTTCAAAGCTTATATGTAGAATCTCATGAACCTTCTCTGCACCTTTGCTGTTTGCAACTGTCTTTACCATATTCTTCGAAACTTCATTCCTTACTAAAGCATCCCACCTAGGGATGTGTTATCCTTCCTCAGTGGGCCATACTTTTTCAGAACATATGATCTGCTACTGCTCCTTTTGGCCTTCGAATCCAGGCACAATTGGATGAATTGGGTCTGTCCTTGGATAACATTGCAGAATCCACTGGTCAGCCCATCCCTCCATGGCTTATTACAGCCCCCAAAGGTGACCTTTCAGTCATCTAAAAATGGCAGATACTCCCGATTGGAAGTACTGTCTTTTATTTACTCAACATCTTTTGAACAATCATTCCGTTCCAATTTATATGGATGGTTCCAAATCAGGCAATTCTGTGGGCTCTGCCGTGATTTGTTGCGGTTTGGTGGTTGCACGCAGAATCCCTTCTACAGCTTCTGTGTTTATTGCTGAACTATACGCCATATCTCTTGCCCTTGAGTATTTTGAAGCTGAGCTGTACTCCAACTGCACTATCTATACTGACTCGCTTCGTTCTCTACTGGCCCTGGAATTGCTTCACGTTGGCTCACACCCAGTTTTCACTGATATTCAAAACCAACTGGTGTATTTATCATTAACATCTACTTCTATCCAGTTTTTCTGGATACCAGGCCACGTTGGTATTCGCGGGAACGAGCTTGCAGACACGGCAGCTAAATCCATCTGCTCTGACACTCTCACCACTGTACGTGTTGCGTACATGGACTATAGTCCTGTATTCAAGGCTCAGCTCTGTGCCAGCTGCCAGTCCACTTGGAGTAAGCAACGTGACAACAAGCTTTTTTCAAATAAAACCCTATATTGGGCTTTAGCCATCTAGCTTTCGTAAGGTTCAAAAGGAGGAAATTGTTCTAACTAGACTACGCATTGGTCACAGTTTTTAACTTATCATTTTATTTTATCTGGAACAGTTGCACCAGTATGTAGTTTGTGTAACACTCAAATCACTGTAAGCCACATTTTACTTTCCTGCCATCGTTATGACTCAACGACGGCACTATTTTAAACATGTTCTGTCCCAGGGTTTGTCTGTAACATTGGACAGTGTTATTGGTGACGGTGACACTGTCCACCTTGATAAAGTTTTCAGTTTTTAATGGCCATTAATCTTTTAACCTCATTTAAGTTTGATATTTATTCATTACACCTTTTTAATTGTGGTTCCCTTTTCAGTCTCAATCTCTCTAGTTCAATTTGACATTGTGAAATGGCTAGAACATTAAATAACTCGACACCAGGACTGGAAAGACCAGGTGACTGACGGTGGTTCTTGTACTTACCTGTTAGTCTTCCTGGCAGGTTATGGTCATTACCATTTTGCTAGAGAAAGTCCTTTACAACTTCTCTTACTCTGCTTTCTCTCTTAACATTGTAAACTAGGTGTCAACATTGGTTTTATGCTTTTTCTGTTTTTCAATGCTGTTTTGTTTTACCTTCATTCCCTTTTATGTATTTTACTACATTTAATTTATTTTTACCTTTTTACTGGACGTTTGGTGCAGATAACCTAGCTTCTTTGTGTCATAAAACACTAAATCAATCAATCAAATAATTTTTGGTGATGTATCACTAACTGTGAAATGCCAAACAATCTCAAATTTTAATTTCTGATAGGAGCTGTTTCAATAAAATATTATTTGAATTATGGTTGTTATCCAACTTATTGAATTACATATTCAAAATAATGTGAATGTCTCCTGTTGCGTATTATAACTCAGCTAGAACAAGTCTCAGACTTATGTTACATGCACTAGTATTAAGATTTAAAATAACTGGAAATTTTAATTTAGAAGCTAATTGAATTTCTGTCTGTATCAAATTTGTATTTGCCAAGACGATTATTATACACCATTTTATTTCTTAACACACACACACACACACATTTTAATATACAAAAACAATACAAATTATAATGTTATTTATATACAAACATTTTACAAATTTACACACAATATTCAGTCTTCTGTCTGGTCTAGAACTGAATATTTTATTAGTGGTCCAGGTCCACGACGAGCAAATTAATTTTATGTTAATACACTTCCCTTGACAGGAATGCTAGCTGGCTCTATTTTTCACACGTGCGTTTTTCCAGACAATATCTAATGACCTGGTATAAAGACTAACTTTTGAAGTTAATTCACTGAAGTTTGTGATGTTCGAAATCTATAAACGTTCCTGGTCAAATATCTGGAGTTTTCCGATTACCAAGCATTTGTCACAATTATAGCTCCCGAGGCTTATAGTCTACTGACCAAACAATACTCTATTACTGCGTGTCGATTTATTAACATTAAGGCGCCATAAAACGCCAACCAACCAACCACACTCGAGAGTTCAACAGTACTCAAAAATACGCTGGTGTTTTCGTAAAACTAATTGTTGATTTTTATTCTTTAGAATCTTTTACAAATTTAGAGAACAGGCGGGAATTGCGTAATACACGTTTAACAATATACGTTACACGCATTAAACTGAAACAAGGTTCGTATTAAAAATCATTCTCATGAGTCTTTTGGGTTTCTTTATTTTTTAATCAAATTCTCAGACTGCCTATCGTTCGGTACATCTTTCAATGTGTTTGATATGCATAACTGTTACAATTAGTGCGCTTATTTTGATTTATATGTTTTAAGTTTAGCATGAGTGTTACCGTTAGTTATATTTTGAAGTGATAGTTTATCGCAGTTACATTTACCTAACTGTGTACAACTCATATGATTTAACGTCATATTACTAGAACCTTTCGAAATTGATTCGTTGTTCTAATTGAGTATTGTTGCAACATATTGTCTTGTAGTGTGTGTAAATACATACGTGTCGATAGCATTAATTAAACACAGTTAGATAGATCTGTACTGAATGCATGGTTGTGAGTTTAACCATAAAAGAGCTGTAGTGGCGAATGTTAAAGTGAACAAACTGAAATAGCCATCAACTGACGAGGACTGTTTTAAGTTGTTTTTTTTTGTTTCTTTGTTTTTGAATTTCGCGCAAAGCTACTCGAGGGCTATCTGCGTTAGCCGTCCCTAATTTAGCAGTGTAAGACTAGAGGGAAGGCAGCTAGTCATCACCACTCACCGCCAACTCTTGGGCTACTCTTTTACAAACGAATATTGGGATTGACCGTCACATTATAACGCTCCCACGGCTGAAAGGGCGAGCATGTTTGGCGCAACGGGGATGCGAACCCGCGACCCTCAGATTACTAGTCGCACGCCTTAACACGCTTGGCCATGCCGGGCCCATATTGTTAATAGACAGGCTGACAAAACTGGTGTGTAGTGGTGTTGAAGAAATGTGATTACATTTCTAATGTGGATAAGTTGTTAAATGATGCTTCGTATGTTATCCTTCGAATAGATCCTACAAATAAATTTATAACCTGATAATAATAACAAATCATGTTAAAGAATATATAATAACAACAAGATACTTTCCAATTTTTATCTACCTCGTATTTATGTTTAACCTAAGTGAGATTTACAATTTAAACAATAGTTTTAGGCCTATTGTATCTCGTACAGACACCTCGTCTCAATATGTTACAAAGTATATTGTTCAACTGTTTTCGTACTGGTGTAGTAAGAAGAAAGATACCATTAAAAATTCTACTGAATTTGTTGAGAAAACTAAAAAACATTAAACTTAATGTTTCTGATAATTTGGTATATTTTGATATATTTTTATTGTTCACCAAAGTTCCTCTGAAAGATATTATATGACAGATTAGTTCAAACTTCCATTTCTCCCGTCGAAATTGTTGATATTATTAATCCAACTGACGTTTGTATTGAAAATTATTTTTCAAAGTTACTGAAAAATAACATGAGCAGAATATTAGATTATTCATGGGTTTTTTACCCTATTTTTTTCACTCCTATGTGACTTATACCGATAGCTTTGGACGTACTGATTTTGATAATACTGCTTAAAAATTGATTGTTGGAGTGGAATTGTTCACGACACATCCTTGGTTGGGCGGCATCGAGACATTAAGTTAAAACATTTGTTAATTACTTAAACAATGTCGATCATTTTGAGTCTGTTCAGTTTGGGGCCTGGCATGGCCTAGCGCGTTAAGGCGTGTGCTTCGTAATCTGAGGGTCGCGGATTCGCGCCCGAGTCGCGCCAAACATGCTCGCCCTCCCAGCCGTGGGGGGCGTTATAATGTGACGATCAATCTCACTTTTCGTTGGTAAAAGAGTAGCCCAAGAGTTGGCAGTGGGTGGTGATGACTAGCTGCCTTCCCTCTAGTCTTACACTGCTAAATTAGGGACGGCTAGCACAGATAGCCCTCGAGTAGCTTTGTGCGAAATTCCAAAACAAACAAACAAACTGTTCAGTTCACGTGTGAGAATGAACGAGACAATTGTTTACCTTTTTTGGATGTGCTCGTTAAAAGAAATAATAATGGATCTGTTTATAGGAAACCATATTCAGTCTCCGTGTTGCCACATCCAAGATCAAATCACCCATTTTCTCATTTGAAAGACGAATAAGTTATGTTAAAAGCATCGCTAAGGACAGAGGATACAATGCTGATATAGTTGAACAGTATAATACAAAGAAAATACAATTGAATTTTTATCAAACAATGTACTAGATTAAACAATGTATATGACAATGAAAGTAACAGTACAGTAATATTACCATATATAAAAGGTATAAATAGCTAAATCACCAATATATTCGTGAAAAATAATTAAATCAAAACGAGTACTCTTTTAGAACCACTTGAATCATTCAGTAGTCAACATAATTCCAGATACATGCACTACTGGAGAATCTTGCAGTATCAGAGGCAGTTGTATTTCTCTGAGAAGTGTATCTGTTTTGGATTTTTTTTTCCCCCTAAATAACTATTCTATGACATTTTTAAGGTTGTAGCTATGGCAACTCCACCAGCGTTTCCACGTGAGGATGCTAAACCTAGCTAATAAAATGTTAACCTTAATGAACAATAGAACAGTTTTAAACAGAACAACATAAAACAGTGACAGATTTAAGGTTGTGTAGACCCAAGGGCTAAAATTTTTTGTGCGCCCTACATCCAGTGTAACTTTACATATAATAAAATTATCAATGGACTCCCATTCAGACCAATGAACCCTGGGACCGAGCCCTCTTTAGCTCCTATTTAAATACGCCACTGATACAAAGAAGATAATAGTAATAACGGAGACGCCTAACACAAAGGACAAAAGGGGCTCTAACCTTACCTTTTTCCATTTAGTGTACACAGGCAATTTTGTACAAATATGTTCCATTAACTTAAATTTTGCCTTACCCCATACTCACCTACCTTCTAACAGTATTTCGTCATTTCAGCTGTGGGGGCATTATAAAATTACGTTCAATCCCACTATTCGTTGGTAAAAGAGAAGCCCAAGAGTTGGCGGTGGGTGGTAATGACAAGCTGCCTTCCGTCTAGTCTTACACTACTAAATTAGGGACGGCTAGCAAAGATAGTTATCACGTAGTTTTGCGCGAAATTCAAAACAAACTAACAATGGTAGACACTCTGCTGGGCTATATCCAGACAGTTTAGGCAGTCGTTTTCGTTAGTACTCACCGCCTGTGTGAAATTGGACCGTAACAAGCCCCCAGGCCAGGGGTGCGCCGAAGAAATAGGTAAGAGAAAATAATCAGTGATGACGAGAAACCCACTTGTTGAGAAAATTTATATGCAAAAACGTCAGGAACCTGACGAAGACCGAAGAAGGTCAAAACGTTGTTCGCTTTTCTATGTAAAAGTGTTTTCTCAGCCCAAACGAGCCGTTTTTGCATATAAATGGTAAGAGAAAAGTTTCCCATGCCGGGAATCGAACCCGGGCCTCCTGGGTGAAAGCCAGGTATCCTAGCCACTAGACCACATGGGATGTCTGTAATTTTTACCAAACATATTGATTATAAAATGATATAGAACACTCAAACACATTTTCTCAAAGTTTAGATATATATATTTTAATGCACAAAGAATGCCAGATAGACTTCTATATAGTAGAATAAAATATTTCGATAAGAGTTGGAGAAAAAAAGAGCTGTTATATGAACTAAACTGGTATTGCATACATGATAGAGTCCTAAACACCTCTCCCCGATTAATTTATACATTAGATCATTAAGTTAAAATTAAGTATTAAAAATCAATAAAATTAGCAATATATATATATATATATACAAGTGCTAAAATAAAACAGGTCACCTGTGTTCCAGACTTAAATAATCTAAAAGTACAATATACATAGACATTGCCCTGAAAAGGGCCTGTGTTATTTTCATCATTCTGGCTCTCATATATTAACTTTATACTAACAAGTCCACTTTAACAAGAAAGGAGGAAGAGGTCTGGTGTACCTGACCCTCCCGGGTATACAAATTTATATACCCAAACACCAGAGAGTTTGTTTGTTTGTTTGCTTTGGAATTTCGCACAAAGCTACTCGAGGGCTATCTGTGCTAGCCGTCCCTAATTTAGCAGTGTAAGACGAGAGCGAAGGCAGCTAGTCATCACCACCCACCGCCAACTCTTGGGCTACTCTTTTACCAACGAATAGTGGGATTGACCGTCACATTATAACTGCCCCCACGGCTGAAATAGCGAACATGTTTGGTGAAACTGGGATTCGAACCCGCGACCCTCGTATTGAGAGAGAGAGAGAATGAAGTCATGAATTATAATATATGTGTGATAAATTACTCTACGGGTTAACTAACGTTAATGGACCTAAAAAGGTTAGAAGATTCAATGAAGGCATTCACAACAAAACAACTGTTTTACTAATGGTTTACGTAATTAGCGTTTCGATCACCGTTGTTGCATCTCACCCAATCTTGTGAGATACTGAGTGAAATGCGTCGTCGTCGACATAGAGGGCACACTGTAAAGAACCGAAGAAAAATTGTAGGATTTAAAAATACAGCTTAATGCTGATGTTAAATGTAAAAAAAAAAAAAAAGTACAATGTTAATTTTATTTTAATTTCGACATTTCGATTTTTACATCTTTATGAAGTGTTGCATTTGTTATAGAATTTCGTGCTCAAGGTTTTGGCCTATTACCAGCTTTGCAAACTTGCAACACGCAAAATCAGAGACACAAATAAATTGAAATGCTACCCGGTAAGTATTATTAAACAACAAGGTTGTTCCACAAGACGAGATGAATGTGTGTACTTTGTTAGAACAACAAAAGTTATTGTTGGAGGGGTAATAGTTTCTAAATTAAATGGCGTAAAAATAAGGTATAAACAATTAGATAACTGCAAAAAGGGAATTATGTTGTTAGTCATGTATTGTAAAAACAAACAAAAGAATTTATACGTAACACAGTAAAATGTGTAATTACGAAACAGACGAAGAATAAAATCTCAACTAAAACTAAGTTGTTATTTTTAAAGTTGCTAGTCAATAATGTTAAGCATAAAATACAAATACCTGAATCTACAAGTCATGTTTTTTGTGTTTAATATGAGTTCTATCAGAAGTATCGCTAAGTGTTTTAAAGATTCGGGGCTTGAACCTATAGGCGCAGGAATTTTGGGCCTTTCAGTATCATATCATCATGGTTTTCTATTCTGATTTTTCAAGACACCAACCGGGAATTGGGAAACTATCATACACGATCGCGAGACGAGAGCCTCATGTGCCAGCGCCTAACGACGCCTTTGAATTCTTTCTCTCTCGGTGTTTGGGTAAGATATGTTCATACCCTGGAGGGTCAGGTACTCTTTGACCTCTCCTCCTCCCCGTACTTATGGTCTTGCAGTATTGAAATTTGTAATTATTGAACTGAATATTATTCTGATCCTTTTCAGGGCAATGTCCATGTATTGTGGTACATATATATTTATTATTCTACTCTATCAGCAGAATGTCAAGTTTGTTGGTAGCACTTTTTCCTTTTATAAAATTAATTTTAATAATTTTTGTTTATTTATTTGTATTCATTTATTTCTTTTATGTTTAAAATATAAGTTGACTGGGGAGATATTTAGGACTAACTTCATCATGTATGAGGTACCTATCTAGTTCGCATAGTAGTTCGTTTTTATCCAATTTTTTATCGAAGTACGTTGTTGTACTTTGTAGGAGTCTATCTGGTACGGTTGGTATGTTCGAATATTTGTATACGAAATGAGATGATGTAGTTCTTGGAACTCTGTATGCAGTTGTGAGGAGTGTGTTTTGGATTGTTTGTAGTTTAGTTTTAATTATTTTATTGCTTACAGTTATCCATGCTGGAGCTGCATAATCTGTTTCTGGTCTAATACATGTTTTATAGATTTTTAGTATATTGTCTGTAGATGCTCCACTGTTTTTACCAGTTAGACTCCTAGCATAGTTAGTTCTTCGCCAGACTTTATTTTTAATTTCGTTCACATGGTTAATCCAAGTTAATTTTGAATCATAGGTTAGACCTAGAAATTTTGCCGATGGAGCAGTCTGAAGTAGTGTGCCATTCATATATAATTCTGGCTGTTGTTTTTTGTGTTTTGTCAATTTCGTAAAGACTACGAGTTGTGTTTTTGCTGTGTTTATTTTTATTCTATATTTTTGACAGTATTCACTTATTCTATTCAGTTGCGGTTGTATGTTGGTGGCTGCTATCGTGGGTGTTGTGGCACTTTTCCAGATTGCTACATCATCTGCGAACTGTGAAGAGAATCCATGATTTGGATCCTTCAGTGGCATATTGTTTACATACATGATGCAGTGTATAGGGCTAACCACCACTTCCTGAGGGACGCCAGCTTCTGGAGTAAAATACTCAGAAAAGGTACCCTCAACATTCCCTGTACACTTTCTATTTTCCAAAAAGTTAGATAACCAGCGAATAATTCCACGCGGTAGTCCCATTTCATTCATTTGGAACCTTAGACCATAGTGCCATACGGTGTCGAATGCTTTCTCGATATCAAGGAAGCAAGCGACAGTACATTCTTTATTATTGAAGCTGTTTATTTCTGTTTCAGTTAATCTAATTAAATGATCTGTCGTTTGTCTAAATTTTCTGAATCCATTTTGTTCTTTTGGTAATTTTGATGTTATCTCCAAGAATCTGGAGATTCCATTACTGATTATTATTTCAAGAATTTTGCATACACAGCTGGTCAGGCTGATTGGTCGGTAGCTATGAGGTTTATTTGCTGGCTTTCCTTCCTTATGGAACATTAATATATTTGCGAGCTTCCAAGAAACTGGGATGTATCCTGAGGACAGAGATAGATTAAGAAGTGCTTTTAGATGATCAAACAATTTCGGAGTGCCCTTTTTTAGAAGGATAGCTTGTATTTCATCTTCACCTGGAGATTTGCTTTTTTTGTGTGTTTTTTATTGCTTCAAGTCGTTCTTGAAGGGATATTTCATTTGTTAGTAACTTGTTTTCATAATTTGTGACAGGTCTTGTATTTGTCTCAGTAATGTTTATTGGAAAAATTGGTTCAAATAGTTTTTTATTGTTTAATATATGGTTGGTGACTTTATTGTAGAAATATGTATCCATATCTGGATCAGTATGAGTTTTAAATGTATTTTGAAGTTGATCTTTGAAAGCTTCGGCTTACTGTCTGTGTTTTCATTGATAAGTCTTTTAAGGTGTGTCCAGAAAATTTTTCGGGTCAGTTTTATCATTTAGTTTTGAGCAGTAATTGTTCCATTTATTTTGTTTTTGTTGTTTTATTTGTGTTCTGATGTGATTTCTAATGTTATTTGCGTTTTTGTTTCTCTGTCTCTTGTTATCATATACTGTCTTCTTAATTGTCTTCGTGTTTTGATTAGGTTGTTTATTTCTGTGGTGGGTTTCCATGTGTTGTTTGTTGTTTTATGGTGTTTTGGTATTGTTATCTTGGCTGCTTTCTGAAGGCACTCCGTTATTGTTTGACAATAATTATCCATTTCAGTATGGGTTTTAAGTTCTTTTATAACTTTATTAGGTTGTCTAATTCCTGTTTGTAATTTTGCCAAATTACTTTACTGTAATTAAATTTATTTTCCTGTAGGTTATATTGTTATGGGGGTCGAGATCGTAGATGCAATATATTAGTAGGTGATCACTATCAACATCTTTTCCCACCTGGAATTTTATTAGTTTTTAGCTCAGATTATATGTGCAAATGCACAGGTCTAGTATGTCACTGGAGTTAGTGGCATACGCTATGTGTGTAGGGGTGGCACCGTTTAATAGGACTATATTGTTATCATCTATGCACTGTAAGAGACTTCTTCCATTGTTGTTTGTGCTCCTGTATCCAAAGTTGACATTTTTACTGTTTAGGTCTCCTATAACTATAGAGTTATGGTTGTGGGAAAAGATGTTGTTGAGTGATGTTATGTCTAGTTGTTTATTAGGTGAGCAGTAAATTCCTGCTATAGTTACTTTTGTTTTGTTTCTTTGCAGGATATCTACAGTAACATGTTCGTTACAATCTAATTTTTCTAACTGATAATTCCATTTGGTAGAGCAGCATAATGCCTCTCTTTTCATCATTGTTGTTTATTCTGTCTTTCCTTAAGAATTTGACTGCCTCTGCATTTCGTATTCTTGTTTGTTTTGAATTTCGCTCAAAACTACTCGAAGGCTATCCGCGCTAACCGTCCCTAATTTAGTAGTGTAAGACCAGAGGGAAAGCAGCTTGTCATCACTATCCACCGCCAACTCTTGGGCTATTCTTTTACCAACCAATAGTGGGATTGAACGTAACATTATAATGCCCTCACGGCTGAAATAGCGAACATGTTTGGTGCAACTGGGATTCGAACCCGCGACCCTCGGATTACGAGTCGAACGCCTTAACGCGCTTGGCCATGCCGGGCCCGTTTTCGTATTCTAACCAGCTCTTCATATATTAAAAGATTCAGATATGTTGTAAATATAAAACGTGGCACTGGTTCAATTTTTTATTGTTACCATTATGTTAGTTTGATAAAAAAAAAAAGTAAAACTGAGCATTAGGTATTTTATTTGTAAAATAATAGTCAGTAATAAATAATAATAATAATAAGTAATAGTACGTAATAAATAATAATAATAATAAGTAATAGTACGTAATAAATAATAATAATAAGTAATAGTACATAATAAAGTAATAATGAGCATTAATTACTGCTTTTTCTCAGTTAAAATTTTTAATGCAACGCGTATGCTACAAGATGGCACGGCTCGGTATGGCCAGGTGGGTTAAGACGTTCGAATCGTAATCTTAGGGTCGCGGGTTCGAATATCTGTCGCGCCAAACATGCTCGCCCTTTCAGTTGTGGGAACGTTATAAATGTGGCGGTCAATCCCACTATGCGTTGATAAAAGAGTAGCCCAAGAGTTGGCGGTCGGTAGTGATGACTAGCTGCCTTCTGTCTAGTCTTGCACTGCTAAATTAGGGACGGCTAGCGGAGATAGCCCTCGTGTAGCTTAGCGCTAAATTAAAACAAAACAAAACGCGATAGCACAATGTATTTTTCACAATATGACGACTAGCTTCGTTTTCAACTTTACTTTTTTACTTGCAAAAGTATTTCATACAAACAACACTTAACCTGCGTGTAATTTTCTTTAAATATGAACATTTTACTAAATACAGTTGGTATGTGCTTCCTTAACGTATTTACCTATAAAATACACGTGCGCAACTCATTCAAAACCATACGCTTATCACTTTGTGAACGCGCATTCAGACGTTTCTGCATGATTAGCTAAGTTCACCTTCATTATAACTTTACATTAATTTTCTTTTACAAAAAAATAGCTTCGGTTCGTTTGATAGACAGCTACAAACATCTTCCAGATACTTGTTTTTAATACGAGTTTTAATCTTCGTTTCTGTGACCTTCTTTCTCTATTTCAAGTCGTAAAATCAAGCGTTCATAAATGTTTCATACAATGTACACATATAACAAATGCCATTACGATACTTTATTGTTTACATTACGTCTTATTTTATTAAACAAAGTTTTATTAATTTACGTTAGGTCTACGTATTTTTCTTTGTCCGACCACGTATTTTTTTATCCAAACTGACTAGAATTTATCGATTTAATACATAATAGTAGCTTAAATGTCATGCGTGAAAATCATAAATTAAGAATATTCAAGTAAAGGACATAAAAACTGTCGCAAATGTTTTGCTGATCGTAGCTAGTAAAGTAATAATAAGTTTTAAGCATAGTTGAGAAAAATTATTATATAATAAAGTAATAACGACATTTAATTATTAACCAGAACGTTGTGTAATAAAGTGAGGTGTAACCAACTTTAAGTATTGTTGTGAAAGAACAGTACATAATAAAATAATAACAAGCTTTAGGTATAAAAACATTATGTAATAATGAGTTTTAAATATTGTTGTGTAAGGACAGTACCTAATGAAATAATTATGAACTTTAAGTATTGGTGTGAAATAATAGCATGTAATATTGAGATTTAGGTATGATTGTGAAAAACAGTATGTAATAAGGTAATAACGATCGTTAATTGTTGCAATGAAAGAATATTATGTAATGAAGTAATAATAAGAGCCGTTAGTGCAACTGTTGCGCAAATGTTATTAGAGAACGTTAAACTTGTGTCGATCTCGTGAAAGAAGAGGTGCAGACGAAGATATCACCAGGGACGATTACATCATGATTCCAGGAAGTGGAACTAGAGGGCACCAAAGACATGCAGTAATGTCATCAGAGCAGGCGCGTTGCTAGGCTTCCATGGCTGGCGGCAATGACGTCAGAAACAATGACACACGTGACATGTATCAACGAGTCTAAACATGGCTAAGTTTAACATACTGATTCATTCATTCTATATTTAATTACATTTCCTGACCATTCATATGTAAATCGTCCTGAAAAAGGGTGCTTATTTAAATATTATGCAGTAAATTAAATTTACTGTTTAACTAGTTTGACTTTACGCTATCCATGTAACTTGACAAAATATTTCATTTTACACACAATACTTCATAGTTTTATCTCAGACGAATTTTATAACAGTTGTTCCCCACTGGTACAGCGGTAGGTCTAAGGATTTACAGCGCTAAAATCAGAGGTTCGATTCCCCTCGGTGTACTCAGCGGATAGTCCGAGGTGGCTTTGCTAAATAAAAACACACTACAATGTTTATAAGAATAGTCACTCTACTTCCGCATATAATTACATCATCAGTGTCTAAACTTGATTGTGTTAAAAAACATTATTTTAACGACAATCTTACAATGTTACTAAACATTTATAAATATTTCAACGAACATTTAATTACGTATGTTGTAACATGTTCAGTCTATCTAATTTCAAAACATACGAGCTGCAAACTTTCTATATACATATAACGAGTGTTTCACTAATTTTAACTTTAACATTGAGTTAATTAACTCTGTGATAAATAATTTTGCTGCATAATAGATGTGATTAATCACTATTATAGAATAATAACACTTGGCATTTTCCATAAATCTAAGAGGACTGATTTGTTTGAGCACATGTCGACAACTATAATAAGTATAATATATACACTATTGTTCACACACCCATACACAAACGAATACGGTTCTTACATAATTCTGTTTTCGCTAGTTCACAAGTGACAGTTTTTCCTAATGATTTTCGTATACTGAGATTATGTGGAAGCAGCCCTAATAAATAAAAATATTCTCCTTTATTATTTCGACCAATGGAAATACAGACTCAGAGGGAGACAGATATCTGCCTTGAATTGTTTTACTGCCTGATCAAGTAGTTCATCACTGACAAACATCTACAAACTTCTTTAACCTGCACAAATATTGTGAAAGTATCGGATTAGTTTCTAAAGTGTTCATAGCTTCTTTCAGACGATGTTTTATTACAAAAAACCCAAATATAATAACGTAATAACGAACTTTAAGTATTATTGTGAATAACAGAATATAATAACCTAATAATAATCGTTAAGTATTGTCATGAAAGAACTGTACATAATAAAGTAATAACGAACTTTAAGTATTATTGTGAATAACAGAATATAATAACCTAATAATAATCGTTAAGTATTGTCATGAAAGAACTGTACATAATAAAGTAATAACGAACTTTAAGTATTATTGTGAATAACAGAATATAATAACCTAATAATAATCGTTAAGTATTGTCATGAAAGAACTACATAATAAAGTAATAACGAGCTTTAAGTATTATTGTGAAAAACAGTGAGTACTAATAAGCTTCAAGTATTGTTGTCAAAAAAGAGTTATAAACATGTGTATAGAAACGTATACATTCCCTATTGTGACTTACACATATATATATATTTACTTGAGAATTGTTATAATGGTTTGATATTCTATACGTAGACAAAAATAGAAAAATATATAGTTTTAAACAATTGTCATTATACATTTGAAGGTAATATCACATTGTCATAAATTAAAATTTTATTGTTAAATTAAATTTAAAATATTAGATCTCAGTAGTGGTAGGGAGGCGTACAGTTACGACAGAAAGTGTTTGTACCCCTGCGTCGCGAGTAGTTTTTTCCTCATAGCTTAAAAAGAATCACGATTAGAAAAATGAAAGTATAGTATATTATAAATATTATACTAACACATAATTACATATTTTTTATGTAAATTGAACGACAATTAAACTGTTTATAAACAAATAATCAAACATAGGAAGGACAGAAAGTGTCCATGCGTCTACTTTAATGGTCAGTTGCAGGGGCGTAGATCCTGGGGGTATGGGTGTGGTACATCTCCTCTTCATTTTAGGTGGGGGTATGGTGCATACAATCATCCCCCCTAGAGTTTGTTCTGTTAAATTGTTTTATTGCGTCACAGGACCTACTAATTGTGTGTTTGTTCTTGTATTCTTACCAATTGAATTACATAATTAGGCCTAGATGCAGGCTTTTTCAGTAGCCTAAATGCACATCTTTAATATAAACGTGCTTCTAAGTTTTTCGATCTAAGCGATAGTTCGTAAGTACCAGTCAGTAGGCCAAAGTATACGTGCAAGTATTGTGGCAACAAGATTACTTTGTGACTGCATGTTTACAGCTTTCAGGTTCACGTAATCGGAGATTACCAATTTGCAAATTGAACAGTCCACATAAGTCGTTGCAAAAATCATCCCCCCCCCATCGGGTGTAAAAAATCTACGCCCCCGGTCAGTTGTGTAGCCTTTCAGGTGAATCAATTGGCGCAATCTCTCCTCATAGCCCTCCATGATCGTTTGACAGTACTCGACTGGTATTTTCTTCCATCCTTCTTTACAGAAGGCCGTCAAATCTCGCAAGTTTTTCGGATGACGCTGATGAACCCTCGTCTTCAACTCATGCCAAACGTTTTCAATTGGGTTGAGATCGGGTGACAGCGATGGCCACTCCAGAACGCTTATATGGTTCCTCTGCAACCAGGATTGCACATATTTCGATGTGTGCTTAGAGTCATTGTCGTGCTGGAAGATCCAACGACGCCCAAGCCGCAAGTTTCAAGCATCATTCTTGATATGAGTGCCTAATATATCAACGTACTCTTCTTTTTTCATGATTTCGTTGACGCGGTGAAGGCTGCTTATACCAGAAGAGCTGAAGGAACTCCATAGCATGATCGAGCGACCTCCGTGTTTAACTGTAGGGACGGTGTTCTTTGGAAGATTTCGTTCCCCCTTCTTACAAAAAATATTGCGAACATCAATGTGGCTGAAAAGCTCGATTTTAGTCTCGTCTGACCAAAGAATACTCTTCCAATAGGTAAAGAATTTGTCTACATGCTTTCTTTTATACCTCAATCGTGCTTCTAAATGAACAGGCTTTAAATATGGAGTTCTACGAAGACGGCATGCTTTGAACCCAGAAGAGCGTAACATGTTCGTAACTGTAGAGGTGCTTACTTCAACCCCAGTTTCCCTTACCAGTTTCTGTATGTCATTACCTGTTAAACGAGGATTCCTACTAACTTCTCTGAAAACCTTCCTCTTGGTTCTCTCTGGAATTTTGGTGGGGTGTGCGGAACAAAGGAGGTTAGCAGTTGATTCTGTGAACTTAAACTTAGCAATTATGCTTTGAACAGTAGATTTTGGCACATTAAGTTGTGTAGCAATACCGGAAAGAACACACGAGACTTGTATTTCACAATAATTCGGTTTTTTAAATCACTGGACAGTTGTTTCCTGTTCGCCATGATGACCAAGCATACTTAATTGCCGGAAGTAAATTTTTTGCTGGCTAAATTCCAATAATTATGAACCCAGTGTCTAGTTCTGGAATGGTATAATGTAGTTTATTCGCCAAATTAAACAAAATTTTTACGGGAATATTAGAGTTTTCACACGTTCTGAAATGTACGAACACTTTCTGCTCCTCCTATTTTTGGTTATTTGTTTATAAACAGTTTATTTATCGTTTAATTTACATAAATATTTATGTAGTTATGTGTTAGTATAATATTTCTAATATATCATATGTCTATTAGCCTAATCTTGATAATTTTTAAGTTATGAGCAAAAACTACTCGGGACGCAGGGGTACGAACACTTTCTGTTGTAGCTGTGCGTACCGGTTAACTCTATGTACACGTTGAGAATTAATACTAACGAGCAGAGAAAATTTACCTAATAATGTGATTATCTGAGATTTGCACATTTCTTTCCAGCGAAGGAGAATGATATTATAATATATGTCTCCTCAGTATAAATCAGTTTTTATGCTGAAAATCAGTTATGTAGTTTCAAAGTTACGACACTGTTACCTATGTTTATACAAGCAAAAAATAAGAATTTGGTTATCTGTCCTTTTAGCCTATATTTGCATTTATTCTTATAAAAAGTGCATAACGAGCTAAAGAAATATATACCAAACATGTACAATAAACTAATATGTAAAAACCACAAAGACATATATATGTGAATGCATGCTACTGATTTAGTTAGTATGACAACTATTTCGAACTTTCAAAGCAAAATTGAGTTTGCACTTGGCTAGACTACGTTTTCAAAATGTGTTGCTTAGTACGGCAGTGTGGCTGGTAAATCCCCTAAACTTTTATCAATTTCTGAAATGTTGACCTTTATGAAACAACTATTTTCTAAGCAGAAGAAACAGCAAAAATATTTGATCAAGTATCAGGGTACACTTGCATAAGAAAACAAAAAGGAACAGTGAAGGATGGGATGAAGACGTTTTGACAGTGATACAGATCATATAAAACTCTAACCAGTAATGTGGCAACAAACTTGGAAGTTGAAACTGAAAACATCACACTCGCAGATAAAACAGGCAATACCAATACCAACTTTTTAACACCAAGGTGTTATTTCAAACGTTTTGGTGGTTTTGGAGCATGGGCCAGATATACAAGGATACTTTCCTTCTTGAGTCCAAATATACAAATCTGCCTTATTTGTTGAGATTGAGATGTGATTAAAATATAGAAAAGAGTTTTATTTCTTGAAATGCTGTTAAAGTACATCAGGACACTCGACTTCTATATTTGTGGTCCATATATACAACAGTACTCTTCTTGTTATGTTCCAAATGTGCAAAAATGTTTTACTTGTTATGTTGTGATCAAGATATACAACGATGCCCTGTTTTGTTAAGGTGTGATCCAGATATACAAAAATGTTCCGCTTTTTATTTTCTGATCAAGACATACAAGAATGTCCCGCTTGCTATTTTGTGATCAAGATATACTAGGATGCCCTGCATGTTATTTTGTAGTCAGGATATACAAGGATGCCCTGCATGTTATTTTGTGGTCAGGATATACAAGGATGCCCTGCATGTTACTTTGTTATTCAGATACACAAATATATCCTGCTTGTTAAGGTGTGATCCAGATATACACGGATGTTCTGCTTGTTATTTTGTGTTCAAGATATACGAGGATGTCCTATTTGTTAAGTTGTGATCCAGATATATAATGATATCCTGCTTGTTATTTTGTGATTCAAATATACAAGGATGTCCTGCTTGTTATGGTGTGAACCAATATTCAAGAATGTTTTTATTAAGTTGTGGTCAAGAAATACAAGAATACTCTTTTTGTTGAGATTTATTTAAGATAAACGAGGATGGTCTACTTGACCATTAACGTCTATCATTTAGTTGAAAGCACATCCACCTAATTACTCCCCACATACCAGTAAATTAGATCAAATGTGCCATTGTTTTGTAGTATAAATAAAACGACTAGTTAACTTGCAGTTGTGGAGGCCTGATGCATATTATGTTTATATTATTAAGTCATTATTGACTCCAGTAGCTTTGAAAAGTTCCCATACATTTTGATAATAAACACATGCTACTTATTTTACTTAAACTAGCATAAATATGCATGTTGAAAGCAATATATGATAGCTTGTTACATACAAATGTTGTCCATGCTACTTTTACTTATCTATCTAGTCATGGATATTGCTCTAAAAAAGTGATGACTACTTTGGCAGCGGTCCTACATTTGGAAGAAGACATTTGCATGACCGAAAAAAGCTTCGAAAATTTCTTAATGCATTCTTCATATCTTATGTGTCCCCCCTCCTGTGGAACATTGGTAAGTCTTTGGATTTATAATGCTGAAATCAGGGGTTAGATTCCTCTCAGTGAACACAGTAGATAGCTCTATGTGGCAACAATATATGTAAAAACATGCGCACATCTTATGCCTGTCTATAATCAACATGAATACTACAGACTCAAATAAGAAAGTGTAATAAACAGATTTTTGCTAAAGACATGCAATAAAAGGTGTCTTTAATTGCAAATAGACTGTTTATAAAATTGGAGCTTATATTTATTTTAAAATATCCAAGGCACCGCATTCCATCTATTACCTCAATATGAGGATCTTACCTCTTGTGTGTATTTTTCCCTTGTAAGATTTGGCGTTTTGGTAGAATGAGTACTGTTTTCGTTTTATGATTTTTAGAAGTTGTGCACGTTCATTACTTTTAGTATGTAAATGTCTTTTTGTCTACCCCACATAGATTTCACCACACACTCAAAAAATCAGTTGCTAGAGAACTTTCTAATCAGGACATCATTCACTAACAACATACTCTCTGATGTAGTGTTTATTAATGTTGAGTACGTTATATTAAAATTGTTTTGTAGTCTCTGTTATAAGGATACTAGTGTTTCTGGGCCAAAATAGCTGTTTCGCCTGAGAGAAATGCTTCAGTGGTGAGTAAACTGCTATAACTTATTGACTGTTACATTCTATGAAGGAGTAAGCTGCCGAAACTTGTTGACTGTTAGATCCTGTTAAGGCCTGTACTACCAGAAACTCTTCACTGTCACATCCTTTGAAAATGTTATTTCAATAAGCAGTTTTCACCTTGTGAAGCAGTTATCTGCCATTAGTTGTGGAATGTCATATTAACTGGAAATTAGTGGTCGAAAGTTTGTTTATTTGGAATTTCACACAAAGCTACTCGAGGGTTATCTGTGCTAGCCGTCCCTAATTTAGCAGTGTAAGACTAGAGGGAAGGCAGCTAGTCATCACCACCCACCGCCAACTCTTGGGCTACTCTTTTACCAACGAAAAGTGGGATTGATCGTCACATTATACGCCCCCACGGCTGGGAAAACGAGTATGTTTAGCGCGACGCGGGCCCGCGACCCTCGGATTACGAATCGCACGCCTTACGCGTTTGGCTATGCCGGGCCTAGTGGTTGAAAGACATTCAGAATAATTATTTAGAATAAAACTTAATTATTAATAATTACAGAGAATGGAATTATATAGAAAACTAAAGTATGTATTAATTAACAAGAAAAGTAATAAAAAGCTTTTGGATCCTGATATTAGTAAGCTAATTAGATCGCCGAATTACGCCATGATGAAACTTAGAGCAATGTGATACGTATTTAATTGGAAATGCATTCTAAGCGTGTGTTGTTGGATAAAGAAAAAATAATGAGAATCCAGCAATTCAATTAACAAGCAAAAATCAGAGGTCGTTAAATCGAAAGGTTGACAGAAAATTTATAAAGTGTAGGTTGCACTATCAAAATATCAATAAATGTGTCGTATCACGTCCAGAAAAGATTTCATAGTTAAGGAAATAATGAAATTGAAGCACTGAACTTTAGCCCTAAAATAGCGGATGTTTATGCAAGGAACAACATACGTACAGGACAGAGGTCAAACAGCCTGGATTCTAGGCACTTAAAAGTTACGTATAAGGACGAACAAAACTACGAGAAAACTGGGAAGAAATATATAAGTTGATGGTATGTCCCAGTGCTGAAGCAACACTTTAATGGTACGTTAGAAATAGCCATTCGAGACCAAGAAACAGAAGTTACAGTTTTAGTTTCTTTCAGGACAACGTTAAAAACCAACCAAAAGCCATAAAAAGCACAACGGAAATAACAAACAAACAAACAAACATGCTGTGGTTAATGTTTTGGTTCTATCTAGAACAATGCCGACATTCTTTAGTTACATATAAAATGTCATGGTTTCAATATAAAAGAGGAAGGAAGGAGAAAATAAGAAAGAAGAAAAGAAAATAGAGCACTTCCGTCTTTGCAGAACTGTTCAGAAGATGTCAGCCTTAGTGTCTGTGGAGAACTTTCAACACTTAAACTTTGTGTATGTTTAAAAGCCCTTTTTACTTCGTTTAACAACGTATCTAGTATACATCATGTCACGACAGAAAGTTTAGTAGGAGTTAAGCTACTTAGTAATTAAGGTGCTTATTAAGGCGTGATTCATATGTATAAGAATACTCCGCTTGTTAAAGTGTGATCCAGATACACCAGGATGCCCTGCTTGTAAAAGTGTCATACAGATATACAAGGATGTCCTGATGTTAAGGTGTGATCCAGATATACAAGGATGGTATGTTTAATGACCTTTGTACTTCGTCTACCGTCTTCTGAGTTACAACGCTAAAATCAGGAGCTCAATTCCTTTCGGTGGATACAGCAGATAGCCCGACGTGGCTTTGCTAAAAGGAAACACACAGACACACACACCTTTTCTAGTTCGCGTAGTAATGTATCTTGGTATACACTATGTCGCGACAGAATGTGGCTTTGTGCTAAAGCAAAGGAAAACTTGGTATATGTTTTCTATATTAATTTTATTTACTTTTATCATAATTATGTCTAGTACTGTAAATATTGTGAAAACTTTCTGATTAAGTTTCATAAATAAATTATTTGTTTAATAATACTAACTTACACAAGGTAAGAAAGATCTTTATTTAAATACGCCATGATTTACACGCGCTAGTCTGTTTTAAAATTAGCCTGAAAGATATTTGAAGGTGAAAAATAGTAAAGAATTATAGGTAGCGCTAGTACTTTGCTTGAATAATTTGTACTACTATTCAACCTGATCTCGGTTATTAACTAAGAGTAAAGTATGAGGTAATGGGTGTTTTACAGTTTTGTTCAATTTTTTTAATAATTACATCAGAGACATAAATACTCTGTTATAAAATCATTTAATTCCAAAAGTATAGGTTTCTTTTAGTTAATTTGAGTAAATAGTAATACTGGCTGCATTGTGTTTGTAGTAGGCCCTTTGTTATTATTTTTAATTTTATATTAGTACGTGTATTTATTGCGAATTTTACTCCTTCCTGTTAGAGTTTAGAAGTCCGAGTCTTCTTGGAAATTGGAGAAGAAAAAATGATGGAGGTGTGTGTAGATTCAATTACATCTGCACTAAACGCACAAAAAGGAGGTTCGTGTCAAGTTCATCTCTAACGGTTTTTGCATATAGTTTATTCGTTTCAAATTGAATAGGTGTATTTTGTCAGGCTTGTAATAACTAATAGTGATATTCATTTCTTCTGCATGAAAACCAAAATTGAAACTGTTCCACCAACTTTTGTCTAAAGACAGTAAAGATAACAGTTAGACTGTTCTACTTTTGTCATTGACATTCACCATAGAATTAGTAAACAAATACCCAATGATAAAACATGTTACTTTACCATAGACTAGGCTTAGCGTTACCTGGTAGTTAGGATGATCTGCTTGTAATTTATATATTGTGGGTTTTGAATCCCTGCCTCTTTCCCTTAAAACCCTGGAAGCATCAGTCTCATTATATGTTAGTAAAAGGAGTAACCTGAGATTTGGCAGTAGATGGTGTAGCCTAGCTGCTTTCCCCTGTAGTCTTATTACAGAATTAGGGTTGAGTACTTGGAGAAATAGGTTGGACCAATTAAATTTTCACAGGAGCCACTGATGCTGCTGATGCATATAAAGTGCCCTACAGGTTTTAAGAATTCTGAACTCTTGAGAATGACAATAACAATAAACTAGACACAAAGCACAGGTAGTAAAGGAGAGGTAATCATATTATCATTACTAATTGTTTCAGTTGTTGATGTTAGTTAGTCATGCATAACATATGTTTGTCTAAAAATGATTATCTATGGATATTTATAATGAAAAAGTATTTAACACCAAAATTAGAAATATGGATATATATTATACTTGATGCATGTTTGTCTGTTTTTGTGATGGAATTTGGAGACTGCTAGTAGTTGTTAGTCATATGTCATGGTGAGATATTTCTTTAATGTGAGAGTGTGGTTTTCTAAAAGTGTTTGATTTAAAAGTGCCTAAAAATTAAATAAACTGATTTTATAAAAATAAGGCTGTAACCTCTTTCTGGTCCATATTAAAGAAGCAGAACATATCCTAGACTGCTTGTCTCATAAAATTACCATTGTGTAAGTTTAGCAAAATAGTTTTAATTAGGATCTGTTTCATATAAAATAGAAAAAAGTATAAAAATGGAAGTATTATATTTTTCATCATTTTATTCAGTATATTTGTTACCATACTGTACTATAAAGATTGAATTAATAGTTGTTCAAGAAGGACTACTTTTTGGATAATCTAAGTTGGTTGGTTCAGATGGAATTAAAGTTAAAAAAGGACAACTTGCCTGATAATTTAAGTTGGATGATGTTATGGATTGCTTTCTTGTTCTTTTTTTGGGTCAATGTGGCATGGAAATGTATGGAATATGTTATGTGAAAACAGATGAGAAGTTTCTAGTATTTCAAACTTGTTGGTTGAAAGATATGTTTTCACATGGTTGGCTGTTTATTCTGATAGGTCAAGGATTGTGGTATGTGATTGACTGGTTTTCTTAAACAGTGTAATCCAGATATTGTCAATTTCCCTTTCTTGGCCTCAATTCAGTGCTAGTGTTTGGTTTGTAATGTCTGTAGCTTATTCGAATTTCTGTTTCTTTGAGTTTTTTCTCTGTCAGTTATTTCTGACATGTCTCCTTCAAATTTGTCTCTTGTCAACACTGTATTCTATGATGGGAAGAATGTTGGTTTATGTTAATCAAACACTATTTAGATATTCTTTTAATTGTTCCCATAGATGTCTGCCTTTTTTTCATAAGTAATTTTACCCACAGCTGTTAAGTGAGTTGTTTATTGCTTCTTCATTTCTGAGTTTTATTTTTAGCAATTTGATATGTGTTAATAAATTATTGAAGAGTTTTGCTGAATGTAAATTAACTTCCACTGATATATTCTATACACTACATAACTGAGTTTTGGTAGTGTCATTCCCCCAGAAACTCATCTGTGTAAACAGATCATATTATTGAGTCCAAAGAATAAACTGGAATGGTTGTTTCATTTTTTTTTAATTTTCCAAATAAACCTGCATTGTTAAAGCATAAGTTGGTAATTGCTTAAAAGCTTATTTAAAAATGGGAAGATATGATTTTCTAAGTTTATTATAATATATGCTCCTCTTATTTTTACTTCTTTGAAAATAGGTGCTTCTCGAATTGAGCTGTGTTCAAGTCTTGCAGAAGGAGGACTGACTCCAAGCATTGGTATGTGTGTGTATACAGTTGTACATGAATTAATGTCAATGAAAGTATATTTATTGAACTTTGATTAATTTGTTAAGTTTACATAATAAAATGGTTTCTTCTACACTACACTTTTTAATTGTTATAAAATATTTTGAGCAGATAATATACAACAGATTAACGTTCTCAGTTTGTAACTAACTTTGGTGGGTAGTCATAATGATGCACTTATTTTATATTGTATAATGTTTTAGTAATAAAGTGCCTGTCACTAATTTTATTTTGAAGTTAACATAATGTACTTGTAAAATGAGAAAGTTTTTAAATTCTAAATTTTCATCAGGTTAGCTACATTCAACTTTCCAAACTGTAAACTTAAATGATTTCTTGTATGCATTTATACAATATTTTCATCCCATTGTTATCCAGTAGCTAATAATTTGTAGATAATGTTGGAGAAAAGCATATAATTTAGAGTTTCAGATTTAGTTGAAAGCTTGTTTGTATTATTCAAGATAGGCTGAGTTTTTACACTAGTTTAAAATTAGAATAGATTCTGAAAATAAGTGTCATTCTCAAATGATAGTGAAAATATGTGTATTACTACTTCTGTTTGTTTATCCAAGTTGCATACAGGTTTGTATAGATATATCGGTGTTGAAGTAATAAAGGTACCATATGTTTGTGGTCTCTAGGATTAATCCAGAGAGTGAAATCCTTGGTTCAGCTGCCAGTATTTGTTATGATCAGGCCTCGAGGAGGGGATTTTTGTTACAGTCAACACGAGCTAGAGGTCATGCTTGCTGATCTGTCAGCAGTAAAAGATAATGGTGTGGATGGTGCTGTTTTAGGAGTTCTTACTAGGTACACATTTCCTACATCTAAAATTAGTGTAGCTAATTCTTCATATACAGAGAACAAAACTAATTTTAACATTATTGAACAGAAACCTGCACATAAAGTCTGTGTATATTATAAATGTGTTTCAGGGGTTTCTCTAAAAAAAAACATTATTGTAAGAATCCATAAGTGAAAGCAAAGGTGAATATGCTGTAACAATTTTAAAATCATCTCAACTGTTATAAACAGTGTTAACGAACCCTAGAACTCTACTGACCAACCGTAATAAGACAGATGTAGCAGTGGTGTATGTGCTATGTATATACACATATACACCCAAGTTTGATGAAAAATAACTGTTAAAATATGGATTAGATGATGCAAGTGAATTATATATATAATCATTAATATTATTTACATCATTTATAAATGAGACTTGTAGGTAGGAATTAATAACACAATGTTATTTTAACAAAGTTTATTTACTTACTGTTTTTTATTACTTGTATTTGAATTAACTTGAATATCATTCACAAGAACTGCCAAACCAACAGCTCACTTTGATGTTCATAATGTTTATAAAAAGTATCCAAACTGTTTATTGAAATTTTTCAAAGACACAGAAATGGTTACGAGAAGGTTAGTAAACATTTTAGTAAGAAATATTGATTATGAATAGTCATATATACAGTAATGTTAGTCTTTTGTATTTTAAAGATGGCTGGTTTAGGTATTAAAACTTTAAAGTACAAAACTACATTTCGACTTTCTTGCATCACTTTCAGGTTAATGAAGAGAGTTTCCTTTTTCCAAATCTGAATTACAACAGTCATTTCAATTTCTGTAATTTAGACTCATGAAGAGACATCGAACAAATATTGAAGGATGATTACATATTGCTAACATTTGTTCACACTAGTTGCTTTTCTCTACCATTGTTTTCAGCTGATTAATGGGTGTCTTACTAAACTTACACATTTCTTTAAATCTTTGCATCTGCTCAGATTTGTGATTCTTGTTTATGTAAAGTTCTTACTGCATGATGTATTGAAAACTACTGAAACTAATATGGTTGATTTTGGTGTTAAGGAAAATCTCTGGCCCTGCTGATATAGCACATTGAAAACTACTGAAACTAATATGGTTGATTTTGGTGTTAAGGACAATAATCTCTGGCCCTGCTGAGGTAGCACATTGAAAACTACTGAAACTAATATGGTTGATTTTGGTGTTAAGGACAATAATCTCTGGCCCTGCTGAGATACCACATTGAAAACTACTGAAACTAATATGGTTGATTTTGGTGTTAAGGACAATAATCTCTGGCCCTACTGAGATAGCACATTGAAAACTACTGAAACTAATATGGTTGATTTTGGTGTTAAGGAAAATAATCTCTGGCCCTGCTGAGCTCTTCAATTTGCTGCATAACAGTGTAAATAAATCTACATGTAAGTATACAATGCTGAACTAGTAATTTGCCTTCCACAAGTCACTTCTATCACAGTTACCTCTGAAACATTTGAGACAAACTGTAAGAGGTTTGAAACATTTCATCTTTCTACTTAAATAAACCTCTGTTGGTTTAAAACTTTGTTTTTTTTCTACCCTTTTCATTTAGGTAGTTGAGTAATTACAGTTTTAAAAGGTGACGGGAGGTAGAAATCAAATGAGGAAAAACAAAAGTTGACAAAAAGAGTTGTACAATATATAAGTACATATTATTGTATTGGAGAAGTGTCTAAGAACTTGTGATATATGAAATTTTTATTGGGTGTCTTTCAGTTAATTGGTGGATGATTTTGTTTAGGCTATATTGGAACTTATAAAAAAGAAGTTTTAAGTTTTGAATTACATACGCTAAAGAAAAAAATTTAATTAGATTTCTCAAACTGTTTTTTAAATATATATTTAGGAATGGTGATGTTGATATGGAGAAATGCCACTGTCTTTTAGGTATGGTTATCTGACTAAAACTTTTTCTCCTTTTCAAGTTAATTTAAAAAAAGCCTTAAATAGGACTATACATAATTTGTTTAAAGTTCTCTGAAGTATTATCTGGTGGAAATGTCATTGACTTATCAGTATTATCCTTATGCTGTAAGGGTTTTGATTACCAGGAATAATTTGCCAAAAATGTTTCTTAAAGCAGTGTGTACAAAATTAAGTAATTTTGATTAACTTGGTATTTGATACTTAACAATTTTTAAAAAAATTACAAAAATTATTTTCTTCTAGATATCTGCCTTGAAATGGTGGTTTTTTTTTCATTTATAATTCAATGTTTAGATTAATTGTAGTATTCAGCCATGTCTAAGTGTAAGGCCAGATTTTTCATATCCTTACACTATAGATAACCACACATACACACCTTGTGTTAAGCAAAACCAACTGCATACATTGATGACTTTGAATATTTGGTCTGAGAGACATATCTGGCAAGTAAGTAAGAATAAAATGCATGCTTGGGTAGCTAGGAAAATGAATAGATTTTTAGATCATTGAGCCTCCATCAGGTCAACACAGGTCTGGAGTTATATGGATAGTTGCCCTTCTGTGATTATCACACTTCCCTTGATCAGTAATTCTGGTATCTGAATCAGTAAACCACAGAATGTTTGTGTCAAATCCTCAATCTTAAAGAAGGGTGTGTCTAATTTGTGCTATAGAGTATACAGATGATATATTAATGATTTGGTAGTGTGGATTTCAAGCAATACATTTTGTTTCAACATCTGAATATCAGGAATTCTAACATCAGTTTCACAAATCCTTTTTCTCATTGTTTGTGGAATAACCAGAGATCAGGATCTTACAGTTAACTTCCACAGAAAGCCTGCATCTAAAGACTCACAAAGCCTTTCTTTCCATTGATAGTAGATTAACCCCAGGTTAATGTTAGAAAACAAGTGTTTAAAGACAGCCATAAACTCTGATGAAAAGTAAGAGACATTAATATGATGTTATCACACAAACCTCAATGCCAGAAAACGTGCTAACATCATACTTGTGTTGAGGTCTATTGTCCAGATGAATTGCAAAAATATTCAAGTCCAATTCAAATCAGCCAAGTGCTTCATAGTCTCCTAATCCAAATAAAATCATATGTACTTTAAATCAGAGGTTTTTAAAACGTCTTTCTGCTGTATAGGAAAAATACACCAATGTTTGGGAGAAAAAAGAACATGAAGATGATATCAGATGAATAAAATTCAGACTTTTGCAATTACAGAATATGTTGCTGACCCAAGCATGAACAGAATTAGTCAAATAAAATCAGATAAACAGTGTGTGGTTTCTTGATGACGTGAAACCATCTTGAAATAAAAATGTATCTCGGGTGTCGGAATTAACACTTGATAAGCAGAGAACAAAGTCTTGACCTTCCTAGGTCATCTTCTGAGATACAGTGTGTGGTTTATTGGTTCAGAAACATACCAGTCAGATGCCAAAATAGAAGTTCTTTAACTCTATAGCAACTGATTTGTGTGAATGCCACTAGAACCACCAGATTGCACTGACCAATCAGATACCAGAGTTTCCTCAACTCAGGAATAGAAGCCTTTCTTTATTGCCATGACAATCAGTATAACTATTTAAATGTCAACAAGTAATGTGTAATGTTATTTTCCCTGTTATTGATGCTAGTTATCCACTGAACTCTTATTAAAGTATTGTAGTTAAATTATTTAGAAAACTGATACTGAAACACGTTTCTAATATTCTATTTTAGAACACGCTCACCCGTTACCTGTAACTTTTCATAGAGGTAAGTCTTTTTATTCACAGTATGTTTTATTCAATGGTTGTATTCTATGTAGTATTTCAACAAAAACTAAAATAGTACATGTCAACAGGCTAAAACATTTGCTATAAAAATACTTTTTTTTAGATGAAGCTATTACCTACTTAGATGTTTTAGTGTCCTCCATAACTCTCAAATTATATCACCATCTACTGCTGATATACTGAAAGTGTTTTGTCTTTAATTAATGATCTCTGTGTTTACGTTTACTAGGATTACCAAGATGGTCAGTAGTCTTTTGAAATGCACTCAATACCTCATAGGTTATTTTTAATATTTTTGTCAAAACTGAAAGTTAATGAGCAAGTCTGTTTGTGTGTACTAGTAACTGGTTTAGTGTTATTTGTCTTTTAGTCTCAAAAGTTTGTTGTGTTATGTATTTGACTCAAAAAATTGGTTTTGTGTCTAGTACAAAAGCTGATTTGGTGTTATGTGTTTGGCTCAATATTTGGTTTTGTCATGTGTGGTAGTAGCTCAGTCAGTGTTAATTATGTGTTGTGGGCCTATGATTGCTCTGTGTGTTTATGGTGGTATATTCTTGATTTGAAACACATTAGCTTAACACCATAACACTAGTGAATTGTGAAGGTGAACTTCCTTATCTTCTGCTGTAGGTTTAACTTTGTTAAAGAGATGTATCATTTTTAAAGTAACACTTGTGCATAATATCTTTATGTATTTGGAGCTTATGGTTGATGAAGTGATTTAAAAATAAAATATTGAAATACATAAATCGTAACATGTTTTTAACCCTTTTGCAATGTGTCAGGAGTCAAAGGCTGTTTTGTCGCATTGGTGGACTTGCATTCATATGTTTATTGAAAAATTTATTCAAACTTTTATTTAACAAGTTTTATAAACTTGTCAATAAGTTTGGAATCAAATTGTAGATTATAATTCAGACTTTAATATTATGTACAAGTTAACTTCTTAATTTAAATGTTAAAATAACACACCAAAATGTCAATTTTTGTGGGTCATGTGGTATGTTGAAAGCAGTGCTGGCTAAAATTAGATATTTGTGGTATCAAAATACTAAGTCTGTATATAGTTTTGTATGAATTAGGAACTCGAATTGCCTATATTGTTAAACTATAATATAAAATAAAAACCTTGTATTCTTTTACTTCTTGAGATGCAGTTTATGTATTGAATCAAACACAGTGACCCTGTTCACCTATTTGGAAACAGTCTCTCATACGCATTTTCTTCAATATATGACATGTGAATAACCAATTAACAGCTTAGAATGTCCCCTACTGGTTTTTTTCATCCATTTTAATCTGTTAAAAGGCTATGACATTCATTTAAACCAAAATTCAAAAGAAGTATGTTGCATTTTTAGTCTACTCGAAAGTTCATATTTTTCTAAACCTAAGTACAACTTAGTTATTAGGCTTGATAAATTTTGGTATAGTTGTGTGGTTTCAATATGGTAATTTATGACTTTCTGGCTATTGAACTATAAAGGGTGGCCCATAAGTCCCTACCCATCCATATGTTATTATGTTATATTCAATTATTCATGTATTATAAACTTGTTTCTTTTTTTTTTTCAGAGAAATATGGCTGATGTAAGCCCATTTACACTAAAATGTCTCGCAGAACATGGCATCGCATAATATTATGCAGCGAGAATGAGGGACAGCACACACATACACTGGATACATAAGATATATGGATGGGTAGGAACTTACAGGCCACCCTGTATATATAAAACCTAAAAATATGTTTTATATCATCCATGTGCAAAATTTTAAAAGGCTTAGCAACTCAGTTAAAAGGTCATAGCTATAAGAGATAATTATTTGCTTTACTACTTTATTTATTGTTCTATATTTTAAGAGAAATAAGTTTAACTATAATAATTAAAATGTGACTATTACAAAATGCTAGTCAACTAAAACACAGCCAAGACAGGGTCACTTTGTAAAGGTTATAGGTCAGTTTTATATCATTGGATATGGTAACACAAGTGTCCATACACTGCACCAATGCAAGTTATGTGATGTAATAATAAATATATAATGTTATGAGACTCAAGCTACTTAAACTCAACATTTGTATTTTCGTGTTATAGGTTGTAGTCATTCTAGCATGAAAAAAAGCATAATCTATATTTATTTCTTAATTTTAATATGGTTACAAGGTTGGTCAAACTGACAGATCCCACATAGTTAGGGTTGAGAAAATAACAGACAAAATATAATCTTACAGAAGACAAATGTTTGAAATGTGTTTAGGAAGATTTTTGAAGTACATAAATAATATATCAAGATTTTTGAAATAAGAATAGTTTTTACCTTAACATGAAATACCTTTGCCATGTAACTAGTAAAAAAATAACTTGATATTTTCACAAACAAATCTTTAATAAAAATCTGATTTTGTATGTGTGTGTGTGTGTGTGTGTGAGTACAAAAAACTTGTAATCTTTAATAAACCTGTACTAAATTTTGTGAAAATACACATACTGCACCACAAATTACAGTATAAATCTTTAATGCGTGCAAATTCATATACAAACTTGTGTATATTATACTGAGCTCATTGTAAAAGAGTTAATTTTATGGCAAAATATATTAAAGGCACTATTTAAACATTCAAATTGACTATCCATAATGTTGCCAAAATTGTGGCCTGTTGTTCCTTGTAACAAGACAGCTTATCGGAACTAGAATTTCGTCTGACTGGAACTTCTTAAATTAGCTTATGCTAAGGAAACTTACGTATAAATTGTTTTACTTTCAATTTAGTATTTGTCAGTTAACTTCTGTAAATAAAAGGAAGCTACCTTTTTACCTGTCATAACAACCTATCTTCTTGTGATACTTATTAACAAGCTACCTTTTTACCTGTCATAACAACCTATCTTCTTGTGATACTTATTAACAAGCTACCTTTTTACCTGTCATAACAACCTATCTTCTTGTGATACTTATTAACAAGCTACCTTTTTACCTGTCATAACAACCTATCTTCTTGTGATACTTATTAACAAGCTACCTTTTTTACCTGTCATAACAACCTATCTTCTTGTGATACTTATTAACAAGCTACCTTTTACCTGTCATAACAACCTATCTTATTGTGATACTTATTAACAAGCTACCTTTTTACCTGTCATAACAACCTATCTTCTTGTGATACTTATTAACAAGCTACCTTTTTACCTGTCATAACAACCTATCTTGTGATACAAGTAAATCTTTTAAAGTAACCAAAGTAGCATTATGTGCAAAGAATCAGATGTGGCAGAATTCTGCCAGTTTCAATGCATTCCATGCATTAATTGCATTACAGTTTTAAGCTGGGTTAATTTCTTTCAATTCAAAAGAAGATACAGCTTCCTTCATGTGTTTTCCCTTATGGGACTCAGTTGTTTTTTCTGTAAAATAGAATTTATTTTCAGTTATTTATATTTCTTTTACAATTCTCAAGTATTGAAATGTTTATAAAAAAAATTTTTTTTTTTTTTCTGTTAGCTTTTGACTTGGTTCAAGACCCTTTAAAAGCTCTAAGTGCAGTGAAAGCATTAGGGTGTCAAAGATTATTGACCAGTGGTCAAGCACAATCAGCATTAGATGGCCTTTCCCTTATTGCACAACTTGTAAAAGAGGTATGTTTTGTAACAGGTTCTAAATTATGATTAACATCTATAACTGTATACCTGACCAGGCATGGCTAGGTAGTTAGGATACTTGACTCATAATCTGAGGGTTGTGGGCTTGAATCCCTGTCATACCAAACATGTTTGCCCTTTCAGCCATGGGGATGGTTTAATGTGACAGTCAATCCACCTATTTGTTGGTAAAAGAATATCCCAAGAATTGCAGTAGGCGAGTGGTGATGACTTGCTGCCTTTCCTTTAGTCTTACACTGCTAAATTATGGATGCCTAGCACAGATGACTCTCATGTAGCTTTGCATGAAATTCAAAACAAACTATATACCTATATAGCTAATTCAACTAAATGAAGCATTGGAAATATGTATAACAAAATTTCATTTATATAACATAGTATTAGATATCTCCAAAATGACTTCTATCACTTTGAAAAGTGGAGGAAAAAAAATCAAAACTTGAGATTTTGTACTGTTGTGAGTCAAACTATTACCCTCACAAAGTGAAACCTCTAAATATGTCAGTTAATGGACTGTTTAGTGTTTTGTTATTTTATTAGGATTTCTCAAGGGACTTCACAATTCAAGAAATGAACAGTATTGTGAGCTGCATCTTTAACATATTAATTGAGATGTTTATTTGCTAAAGGAAAGGTGTAATTATGTCATGATGGTGACATAATGATGTGGAAATTATGAAATAAGCAGAAAAAGAAGACAATACAAATGTTAAAACCAGTGAAACAGTTAACAAAGTATTCAATAAAAAAGTTCACTGTTGGTGAGACAGAGTTATTGTATCTGTGATTACAGTTGTGCAGGTGAGTTTTGCATTTATGAGTTAGGTGTACCTTGGTATTTAGAAGTTCTTTCAAACATTGTTTCAACTGCTGTTTTGGTTTTAACCTACAATTTGTATTAAAGTGAAAGAAGAAATAAACTAATCTGATATTGTTAGGTAGACTTGGCCTACCATTATTTCTACCTAATAATGCAAAATAACCGACCTGATGATACAACATGTTTCAACAGAATGATTTTAAAGTTGCTTTTTTTTAAAAAAAAACAAACAAACTCAGAATTAACAATAAATGATAAAACATGTTCACTAGCTGTTCAGATCTGACATTTTAGTTTGTTGAAACATAACCAACTTCTTAATGAAGCATCCCTTGTTTTTCATATACAGTCTGGAGATTTCCTTTCCATAATGCCAGGTATGTTGTTTTTTTCTCAATTTAGTACTTTTATCATAATGTGGAATGAAGCATAGTATATAGAACAAACCATGCAGTTGTTATTGTAGAAAAAAAGCATTATAAATAACTGGGTTTAGTGTCTTGATCATCCATAGCATGGAATGAAGGTTAGTCTTTAAGGCTAACCAAGTACTTATTATTGTAGGAAAACATTACAAATTTAGTGCTTTTACCATTCTATAATTTGGAATTAAGGTTAGTGTTTAGAACTGACCAGATAGTTATATTTCTAGAAAAATGCAACTATTTTAGTTTATTGCTTTTCCATAACATAGCATGGACTGAAGTTAAACAAGTAGGTTTTATTCTAGGAGAACATTACAGATATCTTCATGTAGTTTTTACTGTAGTATGTGATGAAGGGTAGCATTTAAAGCTAACAGAATAGTTATTCTAGAAAAACATCATAAATATCTGTTTTACCATGTTGTGGTTAGTGTTTAGAGGTGACCAAGTATTTACTATTGTAGAAAAATATAACAAGTATTATTGTAGTATGAGTGGTTTTACAGGTGTTAAGAGATATTCTTTTAAATTAACTGATAGATCAGGTTTCATGTGTTAAAATTATAATTAGTTCACACACTGTCAAAATATGTCCTCCCACGTACGAGTCAAAACATGAACAGACCAAGTTATGACCAAACAGTTAAATAATGTTGTAAAACGTTTGTCTCCTAACTTTAAAACACTTCACTTCCGTTTTCTAACAGGATTTCCTCAATATTGGTGTAATGTTTCCAGTAGCATAGTCTCCCTGCAGTTCTAACCAAACATGCACAAGGCCACTTCATTGGATCAACCCCACATTGGAAAGGAATGTTGATTATAATTCCAAATTCACTGTGTATTTAGGCAAAATATAGCAAGATTTTAGTAAAGTGTGACACTCCATTTTATACAAACTGTTTTAGAAAAGTATTTGTACTCAAGTTATGTTTGTATATTGCATATGACACTTGGACTCTGATCCTGACACATAATAGTGTAAGGTGATGCTCATGTGAATAATGAAATTTTGTTTATAAACCAATTTCTACATTACATTGACATAACCTCTAGAACATACAAAATGTTTATCTATAATTTTTTTAGTATGACTGTATATTAATTGTTATTTACTATAAATTATCACTAAATCAGTAGTGTAGGCTAAAAATGAAGAATTGATGACTGTGGCATCATATGAATAGTGTGTTGAAAGGTCATAAGACACCCACTTCAACCTCTAACTGTACACATAGGGTTAATTTTCCATCATAATTATTTCCACATACTATGAACTCTATACATAATGTGTGTGTGTGTGTGTGTGACTATGTCATAATTTTTCCATCCCTACTGTGAAAATGCTTAACCTAGTTTCATGAAATGCTGTGTAACCAACTACATAGTTCCTGGGTCTGATATGATACTCTACCTTTGCTCATAAGATTAGGTTTTCTCATTTTATCAAAAGTTTTCATCAACCCTTTATTGGAATCCAAAGTTATAACATGTCTCTCATGCATTGCTTCTTCACTGATAAGGAAAAAAAACTACATGATGCACTTGACTACTTCTATGCAACACTACAAAATTATCACTTTGAAGTTTGGTACTGCTCAAGTGTAGACACCTTTCTTTAGATCACTGATTACCCTAGAAGTGGTTTAACTTTATTTACCTTAGTTTAACTTAATTTAATTTTACTTTTCTTTGAGAATATTTGAATTATTCGTGTTTGCTATGCATTTTTTGCTAGTTTAATATCTAACCTATTCCATAGTTGCTATTACTTGTTACTTTTATTACTGCACTTTGGGCCACAGGTATGAACGACCAGTTGGGAATTTCTTTGCTTTTGTTTACATGGAGATGGAGAAGTCTTCTTCCTCCTACTTTTTGAGCCTTTTACAGGCACATGCTGACAAAATTTTGACACCCCTCTCAAGGGTTTGCCATGCCTACACCCATCATTCTGAGGATTCTGTTCAGCCCTTGTTGATTTTCTCTGAGATTACATCTCAGGTATGTGATGTTTCACCTGTTGCCATAATTATTTTGACCTTCCTTATTGTTTCTGGTTTGCATTTTTCCTGTTCATTCTACCTGTGCCCCAGTTTCCCACCTTGGTCTTCCTCTGACACTCTTTGTAATACCTTACCTTGATCCTCTCCCTGTCTGAGGCTTTTCACAGAAACCATATGAAATTTTTTAAGGACATCCTCTTCCTTTCAACTGTAGGCTGAGTGTTGCCTTTGGCTCTGGCCCTACACACATGGGTTATAATACTGTATTGTCATAGACACATCACCTGGCCCCATATACATGAGACCTCTTTTCTGATGTTTTGAGTATGACATAGCTATTGTCTCCTTGGAGTTGCAGGTGGCTTCAGTCCAACAATGATACACCATTTCTAGAGGATGTACCATTGGGCATGGCTCTTTGTCTTGTTTCCCTACCTTACTCTTCACAGCTGGACTGCAGTTGACTGTTTTATCACAGCAATACATGACATGCAGGCAACTGGGGAGTTTGGGACTGGTGTTAGCTCATCTAACAATTTTCTCTCCAACATGCATATTCAATATTTTCAATTACAGGGTTTCATCTATCCTGTTTTCACCTTCTGCTCAGGATACCTGGTCATGCCAGTAGCTATCCGAGGCAGTACTCAACCTCCTCACCAAACAGATTATTGTATCTGATCCATGCGGGTAGTTTGGAATTTACTCTCACCAGTTAACCTATTGTGGGGTAGTATACCTCTTTTTATCACCCATATCAACTTGCAGTATTAAGTAAGGTGAATACTGTATACAGTACCAGCTGACAGCTAGCAATGGTGGAGACAGCTGATATTCTGTTGAACAACCAGGTGAAAGGAAGAAAGTTGGAGGAAGAGAGAATTGGAGAAAAGGTCTTTGGGTAAAAAGTAGACTAAGCCCCATGTGGATGGAAAAATGTGATCAAAAGGATTGAATCCTGGCAACTGGGCATCCACAGGATCCAACTCAAGTTAATTGTCACTGACAAGCTTAATGAGTGTGATGCCAGATAGAAAATTAGAAAGTGTGAATTGGAAACTAAGTTGAGGTACAGTGGTGGAGAATTGGATTTAGTTCATTGAGGGGACAGCCACAGCCTGTGATTTAATCAACCCAGGAATTGCTCCAAAACCTGCAGGCAAAGATCTTGTAGAAGGAATGAAAGAAGTCAAACTATGAATAGGAGAGTATCCACATTTAACAATTCCCCACAACAAAGAGTTGAGCAAACTAGAAAATAATAGAAGTGGAACAGGAATTGCCTGCAAGTTTCTATGAGCATGTTAGAATGCCTCAGACTTGAGGTGTTAACAGGAGATGTAATAAAGTATGGTCAAACAGATCAGGCAAAGACAGGAGTATTGGGCACTGGAGAGTAAAACTGATGCCAAGTAGTCTGCTCCCCTGCCCCTTCAAAGAAAGCAACAAAAAAGACAAGTTTAATCCTAAACATGGGAATCAGAAAAGAGATTCAAAATGATTTAAATCAAGGATATAAGAATCAGATAGATGGGGAAGGTTGCAGGAGCATAACTGGTCAAGGAAAGGGTGAACAAAATTAGTAAAGAGTCAGCATTAAAAATAACACAGGAGGAAAAAAAGTTTTTCACACCTGTGGAATTAAGTCTTGATACTGCAAAAATGTTTATGGTTTCTCTTCAACAAGGAGAGAGATTCCCAAGGCACAACTAGGAGAAGCAAACAATCTAATTTTCCTCCTTTTTTTCTACAAATGAAGAACACCAGCTGGTAATATCTTGTACTATGTTGTTACCATCATGGGTTTCAGGGGCACATTAAGTGGGGATGACATCATGATAAATGTGTATAGTTGGTTCTCTTACACAACTTGAATCTTCAGCTTCTGCCCCTTGTTTTGAAGGGAGAACAAAGGGGATGAACTTGATTGTTTTGGCACTGAGCACATCAAAAAAATGAATGATAATTGACATGTGCAAAAATGGTTAATGTGCAAAGAAGTGCATTGCCTTTCTATTGATGGAGGGTTTTTGCTGTATAATAATATCCTTATGAAGCAGTGCATTTTAAAAGAAACCTTGTAACATTAAGTGGGAATTGTCTAAAGGCTAGTGGCATGTAAAACTCAAAGATAGATGCAAGGGAAGGTAGCTCAGTTGTGTGAAGATATCTTGTCTCAAAACTACTCCAGTTATTCCAGCAGGATGGTTGCTCTAATTTATTAAGTAGTTTCACTTATTCAATCCACATGGTTTTCCTACAATTTTTTTCTTCCCATATAATTGGGTCAGTGTTCATGTTTATCGTTTTTAGTTTTCATTCAAAATTTAGTTAAAATTATTCACTGTATGTCAATGAAATCAGTATCCAAATGCACTTTGTCACTCAGATATCTATATTAAGTTTTTCTGTAATTTAAAAAGATGTACTTAATGTGTCTTCTCTGTGTTACATGACATGTGATCTGAATTCTCCCTTGTACATTCTGTATCTTACCTGATTCATATTTCAGATTGCCAAACTACAGATCATTACAAGTACATACTAAACTTTCAAACTCCTACCTTCGAGATTTGCTGAGATCAATAATTTTGTCAAATTCACTGAAGAAGCTCCTTGTCTGATTTTGTTGTACTCTTTGTTAATATCTCTTACAAAGTTGGTGGATGTCTTTATAACAAATAGATAGAGCATTTTCTCCACTATAAAAATAGAGTTGTTGTTTAGATTTGCTACATAAATCATTAGTTAACAGAATTTAATTTTGTTCTGAACACTTACATACTTTTAACTTCTTCATAGTTTAGTTAGAAAGCCAATTAAGTATTTTGAAATATTCTATTCTAGTGACTGATACACGTTTTATAGTAATACAATGCTACACTAATTTTTATTTGAACCAAAAAAAGGTGAGGTGTAGCACAGTTATGTTTAGCTTGTAAAAAGAGTCACAGATGGCTAATGGGTTTTTGATGGGGATTGTGGTCCAAACTACAAGAAATAAAACCATAAAATTAAAACACCTTTAAAAAAGGTTAAGGGTCAAAATTATGAATGAGAAAATTGAAAACCTAACAAAATGATGTATTAAAAAGAAAGAGAAAAGAAGTTCTTTATATTATTTGAAATTTTCCCACTTTTTATTTCATTATGTATTAACAGTTGGTATTAGGGTAGTTAAAGTTCTACTGAAAAATTTTAGGATTGTATCCTCATGCTGATAAGACAAACAACATACTCCTGTCCCCTAATGGCTCAGCTCAACATCTGTAGATTTATAATGCTAGAAAATGAGTTTTTATACTTTTTGTAGGCATAGCACAAACAGCCCATTGTGCACCTTTGTGCTTCACTAAAAAAAAAACAACAACTCAACTTACCCATAATTTTCCAACAAGGGGGGTAGTGCTTTAAACACTGAAGTATGAAACTTAAATTTATGTATAAAATTTTGTCAACATCAGTTGAAGCTTTTAAAAGGAAAGAACTCGAGTTCTGTTTGTTGTTTGAGTTGCTAAAGATAAATTTTATATTGTTGATTGTAACTTTGTTATTGATTTATTTGATTTTGAAAGTAATAAGTTTATTGCCAAGGTTAGATAGTTTATATACATTTAAAGTTTCCTACGTCAGGAGGTGGAATCACAGAAACTAACGTAGAAGAGATATTGTCCAAATCAGGAGCAACAGAATTTCATGCATCTGCCAGTGTGTACATTGCATCAGAGATGACTTGTAGATCTTCTGTCACCATGGGAACTCAGAGTTGCGAACAGAGGTGGAAAGTTTGTGATCCCAAAAGAGTAACTAACATGGTGAAACTTGCTCAAAATGTCATAAATTCCAGGCTTGCATAAATATTATTATATTGTATGGACAAAATAAAGTTGATTACTTTGTCATAGCAACTATTGTTGTCCATATTTTGTATTTTTTCTGCATTGGTAAGATTGATAGCACACCACAGTAAAAGTTGTATATCTTTACTCAGTTACATTTAGTCCTAAATCCATAAAGTTAGGTGAAGTAATGATAAAAAATAACATATAATAACCATTAATGAAGGAAACATTACAAGAAAAGGATAAGGTATATCAAACCACTATTGATGAGAAATAAGTACAATCCATAAAATCTGCTAAGTCTGAGAACTAATTACCTAGTGTACAAGACTCAAGTTATAATGGAATGCCCAAATGTAACACGTCTGAGGGAGGGTATACTCTCCATGCATCCCATGCTCTGATAGTCTGTAAAAATTGTCATTATTCACATGGTAAATGGCAAGTACACAAGCTTTAAGTGATTCAGAACAAATCACTAGAATGAAATTACCTAACTTCTTTGAAGAACTCCATTATTAAAACTACATGTCTGGAACGTTAATTCTTAAAATTTTAGTGTAAATAATTATAGTAGACAATATTGGCAGGAAATGGGTGTATGAAGAGTTTTAATCAACTTTGCACTTACAAGAGGATTCCAAAAAAGCAGCAAGAAATAGTGAATACAACAAAGTAATTCAGGGAAACTAATAACTAAAGCAATTGCTATATTAAGAACTTAAAATTAAAAGTTAAACTATTAGTTGTCACACTATTTGTTATTATAACCAGCATATACCTTGTCAAAAATTACAGGGCCAGTATTACCACTCCCATCCCATAGTATACACTAACTGAAGTAAATTTTGTGGAATCAAGCTTCACCAACATAGAGTGGAGAAGTGCAGTCAAACATCGGTAAATTCTTCTGTGAGCCAATCAGAATTAAGATTATTCATGGCATATTAATATAATAACTATTGGTAAAAATTAGACTAATAACTTCTAATATATATAGAAATATCAATTAAGAATTTATCCTATAACATCTCATAACAGTAAAAAAAATTACTTTTTAATATCCCATAATAGTTTTGTTGATAATCAACAATGTATATTATTGAAAACCATCAATGGAAATGTTCTTGACAGTATAACAACTCATAATAGTTTTGTTGCTAAGTGATGATATATATTATTGAGCATTACCAAAAATGGAGTGTGAAAATGTTCTTGACAGTGACAAAGGGAATAAGGCATGTTCATAGAATAATAGTACATTAACTTAACAGCTTCTAATACATATAAAATAGCTTAATTCAGAAAGGATTTAAGTTTAAAACTGAATCAATATTTTTACTTTTATGTAGTTGACTGTAGGCTAGATGATCCCACACTACATCTGCACCTTTGACTTAAAATACCAACACTTACTACACTTATAAAGTTTCGTGGTTTACACACTCTCAGTGCCCAATTCCACCCCTGTCACTAAAATCTTAATAGGCAGAGAGTAAGCAAAATGTATTATAACTTTTCTAACTCCTCGTTTACTTCAGAAATAAAGCGTGACGTGACACATGCTCACTTTTATGCAAGTTAGAATACCTAATTGAAACATAACTTTTGACAAACTACAAGACACTATGATGTGATAATACTCAGAGAAAAATACTGAAACTCTGAGTAATGCAACATCAAATTACAAGTAAACTAGACACACAATGTAGAGCTCTTACTGAGTTACGTAATGAGATTTGTTATAACTTTCACCATTAGAATAATTATTTTTAACACATGAAAATTAATCATTAAATATTAAATCAGCATATGAACTAAATCATAATTATTACAGTAAACAGTCTGTATATCCAACATTAATATATTGCCAGTTCTTTCTTTATTAATATTATAGCATTTGTTTAAATGTTCATTGGTATATTTCAGATTCTCACCTACTTTAATTGATAAAACTTCAGTTGTAGTTTTTCTGGCACCGACAATAAATCCATCTGTATGGTATTTTTTATGTAGGAAAGGGATCGTTAAGTATTACATACTCCAGAAACAAACCTGAGAATGATTAAACACCATTGTGTTTCTGTTTTGACATGTTTACGGAGCAAATTTAGCCTGGCCATCAAGTTAGTAAGGCATTTCCAGCTATGCTCTCCTTTACTAAGGCAACTCTTGATGTCAATCCCAAATGCACAAGATGATTACAGAAAGGAGGTATGTTCCTTCAGCAGTGATCACTCAAGATAACTTTAGGTACTTATGTTGACCATGGTATTCACAGCCAGTTGTAACTTGCCAGCCATAGACTACACCCTGTCTTTTTAAGAAAATGTTGACCAATCCACCAACCACTTGAAAAAACATCCATGTACTTCACCATCCTCACATTTCATAAACATTGTAGCAACATCTAAACAGGCAGCAGACTTCATATTTTGGCATGATTGTTTCCTTGACTTTCAACACTTCAATGCAAAAAAACCACATCATAAGCCCTGTCTGTCCCAGCCCTAATCAACATACCTCTCATGTTTTCTCACCATTCCAGCACAATAGCAGCTGTCAAACAGGATAAACAAACCCACTGTTTGCAATAAACAATAGTAAAAGACCAACAAACCCAGATAGCAACTACCACAGTAATTAAACAAGTCAACCCAAACATTAGCAAAAAGGAAAAGAAAGCAACCCAGACCCAGCCTCCACTAGGAGACTGTGTTCAACCAGAAACCACTCATAAATCACAACAAATCAACTCTTGGAATAGCTTACAACCATTTCTTACTAACTGATACTTCTACCAACTCTTTTATCCACCAAGCGATTGAACAGATGAGCTGCCCTCCCTTTTTCATCACTCCTCCACCACTAACAATGAGGATCCAACCAGAAAAGACCTCTTCCCAGCTATAGTTCCTTCCTAAGAGCAGTATTTCACTTGAGAATCTATAGGCCACATTAATTAACCTATAGTCATAGCTATCACTCTTACTTTCCCACCCATCATATCAATTAACCTTTTAATATATTCACGTTAATTAGGCACTGGTAAAGGACTGGCACCTTACCAGTGAAAGTGACTTTTGCGGGTTTCTTCCAAAGACTTTGAATTGAAAAATGTACCAATATTTTGTTTAATGCATTTACCAAACCCATTACCTATAGCAAATAAAACAAATATCCTTATTATAAAATATTTTAAACTAAGTTTTCTTTGCATCAATTATCATTTGTATAACAGAGTAGCATTAGTTAATAATGAAGAATAAATACAAGAAGTATAAGATCATATTTTAACTTCATCTAACCAACAGACAAATTCCATCTGATACTTTTTAACATTATAGCATTAAGTACATTTGTGTGGTAAGATTTATGTTATATTTCATTGTACCATATATTTTCTACTTAGGATTTGAATATATAAATATATTACAATCTACACTAGGTTCATAATTTCCCATCCAGTAAGATTAGCTAGTGTACAAGTATAGAATATGTCACTAAAAACAAAATGTTCATGATACACAATTGCTATCAACCACTTTAAATCATAACTGTTATTAATCAGTTATTTTGATCAAATCATTCAATTGCCTAGTCATGATTACTTACATGTTGCTTAATAAAAGTGAAATGACAAAGTAAAATTGCACAGAGGTTGGGTAGTGAAGGTTTCAGGAATGGATACAGAGGGGGGGGGTACATCCCCTTACTGGCCATACCAAGATTGTGTAGGTTAATGGGAAATAAGAAATATAAAGTACTGATCATCTCAATTAGAATATTTTTGAGTACGTAGACCACTGAGTGGGATTTCCACAGGAACAAGGAGCTACTGTCTCACCATTACTAAATTGACCTCAGACCTAGTGACTTTATTAGTATTGGCTAGATCAACCCACTAGGCCGTCACTTACTTCCTCTCAGAAATGTTTTGGAATAAATGAGAGTACATGGTCATATGTACTGTGATATTAAAGAGTTCATGTTAATATGTTGTATACGTGATTCGATATACTGCTATAGGCCTAAGTGCTGTATGTTTACTTGTAACATGTTATTTAGGAATGTATGAAAGTTCACTGTCACATGCACTATGTTGTGTGATTCAGTACAGTGCTGTACAATTACTTGTAACTTGATATTTTAGAATAAAATCAATAAATGAGAGTTCATAGTCATATATGTTTCTTTTCTTTGTTTCTAAATTAATTCCATGAAATGTACCTTGCAGTAACAAGGAAAAGTTTACTTGGGGTCGGGTTTAAGTCACTGTTACTTAGTCGATCATCAATTAATGTTTTTATCATCCATTGACTGAAGGTGATACCACAAAATTAGCTGTTGTTTTTATCATCCTTTGACTGAAGGTGTTAACTACTAAATCATCAATTAATGGTTTTTATCATCCTTTGGTTGAAGGTGATACCACAAAATTACCTCTTGTTTTTATCATCCTTTAACTGAAGGTGTTACTACTAAATCATCAATTAATGGTTTTTATCATCCATTGATTGAAGGTGATACCACAAAATTAGCTGTTGTTTTTATCACTAAAAGAGTGAAGGTGTTACCACTAAATCATCTGTTAATAGTGTTTATCATCATTTGACTGAAAGTGACACCAATCATTTTTTTTAATGATATTTGTCATTGTCATTTAACTAAGAGCTACAAGTTAACTCCATGGAAAGCAGTCACTGTTTCTTTGAGTAAAAGTAAAGACAAACTTTGGGCAAGGCAGATTGCTGGAAGTAAATTTAACCAGTGTAATATGAGCTGTTGGGTGAAGAAATACAAACTGTGTGAAACACAAGAAGGAACAGGAAGAAAACATCCACAGAAGCTAATAATCACGTTCTGAAATATACGAGCATACAAGATTGTTGACTGTCATCCACAAATCTCAAAAGGACATAACAGAAAGCTTTATTACTTTACACAACATTCATGACCACTTTACACTAATTCTGACACATCTACAATGCACAATCTCAAAATATTACAGGAACCATGAAAAGTGTAAAACAACAACTGGGCAATATAATGATCTTTCCCACCACTGTACACAACATCTGTCCCCCAAACGTTTAGAGGAACTATAGGTTCTCAGTCAAACAAAATACATCTTATCAACCAATTCTCCTTCTACAGTTAATTCTTAGAAGAACTGTTGGTTAGTTGTCATTCACAGACATCTGAATCAATTCTTCCTCTACATACCAAATTCTTAGATGAACTTAAGTTGTCAGTCACAAACATTAATTCTATATGATTTCTCTCTGTATTCTAAATTTTTAGATAAATTGTGCTAAACAGTATTCCTGTATCAATTCTCTCTGTGTTCCAAATTCTTAATAAACTGTGGGTATGTCCCCAGTCACTTATAATATCCTTTAACATAACATCTTTTGTCAACTCTTCCATCTATAATGTTTGATACAACTTTTTCTTCCTCCATCTATGTAAAAATTATTTCTTGCAGTGATTGTTAATTCAAGATCTTGGATATATATGCTTAATAGATGAAGAAACATGACTATAATAACTAATTAATACATGATAATGAATATGATAACTTCCCAGGTACATTTCAAACTGCCCTCAAATATGGTACTTGAATAAGTTGATGTGCAGTACTTCAAACTGGAATACCAAAAACATGAAAGAAATGCCACAGTAGACATGTGAGAAGAATGGCTGGATCTTCTCCTCAGACAGCTTGAGGTAGATTCAAAATGGTGAGTGAAGATGTGTAAATTTTATTCTCATCAGATAGGGGGAGAAAATAAAAATATATCCAGGGAAGAGGAAGCCTCAAGTAATCTCAAACTAGTAACTGACACAGTGTTCCAAAAGGGCAATCAAGGAATATAAGAACCTTGTTTTGGGGTTTAAAAAGAAAAGGAAGCCACTCACACAAATATTTAGCAACAAGATGCACTCAAGAAAGATGACTGTCAAAAAATATGTAAATTAAACTATAAACAAGATATCACACAGTATAATGAAGAAAGCCTAATAACTCCTTTTTGTCTTGGAAAGTATTCAAGAGAAAAAAGCATATACTGGTCAAAAAATAAACAAAGAAAGCTGTATTTGTCAGATAAAAGAAAATTCATAGAACACCCCAATTAACATAAAATTAAACTGTCCCAGCAATAACATTAAGCGAGAGTTAAAAACAAAGGTAAAAAGATCCCCAATGATGCTGTCTTGAAAGTGAATAATAGAGAATATCTTAGGTCATGAACTGCGAGTACCTTTCAAACAATAGCGGTCAATTTACTAATCATATGAGAAAAAAAAAGTGTCACACAGTTGGTTCACTGCAGGTTACAAACCCAAAGCAACGTGAATAGGCAAATTACATGAAGAATCCTCAAAACAGATTGGTTTCTCAAAAGAATAAGGTTTAGGAAATCACATAAGATACAAACTAATTTCAACACATTGTGCTAGATATAAAAACAGTCATATGAATTCAGGAGCAAATATTAATTTTACTCAACATTTCACTTTATGGTTTCCTTGGGAGCAATTTGAGAACACTCACTAAGAACCTGAAAAGCATAATCTATTATCTTCCACCTTCACGGTGACAAATACAAAAGAACTATCGTACTTCATCTTTCCATAGCTAGTAAATAATATATCTTTAGTCAAATAGATTCAAGTAAGTTGTTAAATATTTTTTGCAAATGTTCAACTTACTTATAACTGTCACTTTCCTTAACATAATGTGAAATATTACAAACTGGTACACATCTTATAACATTGAGCAGGCTGCATACAATGGAAGCCATTCTGTATTTAGAACTGTTTTGTTACTGGTGTGTTATTTATATTGATGCTGAGAGGCACCAACACAATCTTGAACAAGCTAATGCAAATTATGGGTTTATGCCCTTACAAATATATGTTAGCTATAACTTCAAATAAAAGCAATTGTGGATTGTGGGATACTAATCTTGGACTTTGGTATAATTTGAAAGTATAATGACATGATCATTCATACCTTAGTCTTCATCTTGCACTCAAATGTGTGATTCTTTCTGTTGTAAATAAATGCAAGCAGATGCTAACACTTCTCTAAATAAAGATTTGTTCATTTCGTCATTTTTATCAGTTGTCCTAATGCAATTTATATACAGTATAACATTTGTGGAATGTTCTGCTTTTTGTAAATTGTTCATCATTAGCCTTGTATCACAGTACTGTGCTGTCATAATAATGAAATTCATTTTATTTCTTCAGTATATGTTATATACCAGGAGTGCCAGATTTTCAAAACATATTAGTATCAAGGCTTATGTGAGCTGCTTTGTCTTTTTTTTTTTTTAGTAAAACAGGCCCACTTCAACCAATTGGGTACCTCTACAATCTTATAACAATTTTACAACTCACTATATATATATATATAAAGACTAACTGAAAATGTTTAACTAAAATATCATGTTTAGATGTTATCTATAAAGTTTGTATATCATCCTGATGTTTGATCTTACAAATCTTTCTCTACACACTGGAATATTAAGTCAATACAAGGCAGAAATATAATTAGTGGCTATCATGTTGACATAAGTACAAGCAGTTAGTGATTGTCAAGTTAACTCAAACATATTTTGTGATTGTCATGTTAATTTACAGAGAAGTAGTCAGTGATTCTCGTGTCATCTTAAAAACAACTGCTTGTTAACAAATATTTAGTATAAAATTTAGTTGGGGATAATTATGAAAAATGAAATGCCATAGAGAACTACAATATAAATAATGTGTTTGGACACTGGTGTAACTAAATGGAAAGAGTATCTGAATAAGGCCAGAAGAAACTCAGGGCAATGGAAAATGCACTTAATTGGAAAAAAGTGAAAAGCCAGCATAAAGTAAAAACCATTAAATGAACCAAACGTAGAGAAATTTATGGAGTCCAGGGTAAGCAGTCAAGATCCCAATAAATACCTTATGCCATGGGAGGAGTCTAGAATTAAGTAGATAATGAAAGAATAACACTAAACTGGCCCTACAAAGCAGGGATATTTGAAAAATATATGCAAGGCAAAGGTTTAGCAGCATAGATTTGAGATACATCAGAGATACAGATAAGAGCATGTAAAACTCAATGAGGACTGAGAAAGAAAATATATGGTTGATAGTAATGTCCCAATACTAATGCAACCTCATGCTGCTTCGTACCATGGGTGTCCGAAGTCCAAGACAGTTGCAAGCAATTGTCAACAGACCACTATCGCCACCAGGGAAATCAGCAAGTCATTAAAGATTCTTTCAATTTGAGTATCCTGATCTTCCTCATAACAGCAACTCCTTGACTCATAACACCATATACATCCAAGACCACTGTTAACTGTAACAAAATTGTATGAAAAAGTAGTTCGGACATCACAACTGGAATGGGCAATGCAGATGTTTGGCACCAATGTCTTCTACGCAAGGATCACAACATTCATCACAGATATCATATGCATATGCAGGAAGAACTCAAACAGTGATGGCATCATGTACCTTGCCACCGAGATATGTTGAGCTGCAACCACCTTGTACTTTGAAACTGTGACTATTAATCTACCTTCTGAAGTTCATTAAACAATGCCATTCTAGATCATGAACAGAACATGTAAGTGGTATCTTGGCATCCCTTCCATTATGGGTTAGGCAGAATCCACCCAGCTTGTGACCATAAAAGCATCTATGAGAGCACTTATACTATGATTTTTGATAACACTTGCATATATTTACAAACCTTTGCAAGTTACTGTTTAGTCTAAGTAGCTTAAATGTCATACAATTATACAGATATACATACATGTATACTATATTGACGAATATCACAGAAGTTACAATGTTACTACATCCAACAGTATAAAACTGACTTTTAGTATTTATAAAGTTAGCTGTTATGTTGGTGTTTTAGTGGGCTAGCATTTTGTAAAATACAGTCACAATTCAATTATCATACATTATTACTATTTACAAATAAGTTCTTAAGTCTATTTTTCTTAAAATATAGAATAGTAAATACATCTATATCTATTATTTACTATATCTTTTAGTTAGGACAACCTTTGTAGTTGCTCGCTTATGAGGTAACCAAGCACTTTAAAATTTTGCCTGTGGAAGATGTGAAAGGAAATAATTTTTTTTAGATTTTATATACATATATATATAATACATTTAAGTAATCAAAGAAAATTATAAATAACTATATTAATACCATACAATTTCACTATAATTTATGAACCTCAGTAATTAAGCTGAATTTGAGTTCAAAAAAATATGAAATTTCTTTCCAAACTAAAGACTCAACCTAGTTTCTTAAAATATTGTTTTGAAAGATGACAATGAACAAGACACATTTTTAAAGGGCTGATAAAGTCACCAGGGGGCATTCTCAGCTTTGATTGGTTATTCACATGTCATAGACAGAAGCAAGTATATACAAGTGAGCATGTTCAAAAATGGAAAGAGGTGAGTGACACCACTGTGGTTGATTCAGCATGAGTAATATCCAAGGAAATAGATAAGAGAGGAGGTTATTATTTTATATTCCAACTGGTTAATATTGATAATTTGAATCCTTAATTCATTCAAAACTATATACTTTATATTTTAACATCACAAACATCTGATTTGACCCAGTGCTGCTTTCAACATACCAAGTGACAAAAATCGTTTAGTTGTTTTTTTAATATTTACCTTGAAACTAAGAAATTAACTGATGTATAACACTAAAATGTGAATTATAATCTACAATTTGATACTAAACTTTTCAACATAAATTTGTAAAATAACCATTAAATTGAATTTTGAATGCAAGTCAACAAATAAGATGGCATGGTCTTTGACCCTCTTTAAAAAGAGGCCATTCCTGATGCCCCTAAGACTCTTCAAACCATGATATCATAAGTATTTGTCAGCATAAGTGTGTAGATATGTGTATATTTACACACACACATATTTCTTTTTTGCCCTTATAGCTTTCCGACTTTTTTTTAGATTAATCTTCGTTGTCTAGAAATTTTCCAGGTCTCTTCTTCCTCCTTATCAAGAGCTCTGTCTCGTGTGACATCACCAACTAACTTAACCCTATTTCAAATGTACATCATAAACTTCTCTCCAATCTTATTAATACTTCTGAACCATTCATGTATGAGGTGAAGAACAACAGATAGTTTCTTAGCATCCCCAATTGTCTTCTTCTTCTTGGAGAAGTCTATAAACTGAAATTAGTGCAAAGAAAGGATTCGAAGCATTTCCACTCTTCACTGGATCCCTTGAAAAGATGTCAGACTGAGCATCTGTGGAGAACTTTCACCACCCAAATATTTATAGTATCTAAAACAGTATATATCATAACAGGGAGTCTAGTAGGAGCCAAGAAATTTAAGGATTTACTGATTATTGTAGAAATATTAGCAAGTAAAGCAGAAGAATTGTTCATGAGACATCCAAACATTGGAAAGAGTTAATTTTACTGGTATTAAAGAAATTCATTTGTAACAAGTGTAGTGTGAACCCAACAACAAAAACTTAAGCAAAAATAGTTAGTAATTTATTTGTTAAAGAAAGTAGAAGCAGTAACAAATTATGCAAGCCTAAATGAGTGAAAGAGGCTAATATGTTTCGAAGTAAAACTTGTTCTATATTTTTATCATGTTTTCATGTATTTTTCTAAGAAAATATCCTATAATCTCACAAAATTGAGCTTCTAGTGACTGGCATCATAAAACTGTGATTAACCCTACTGTTAGTATATGTTGCAGTTTTATAAATGTAATATCTGTCACAGACACTATAATTATACACATCTTACATTTTTAAGGTTTACTCACAGTGCAAATGTTTAGGTTGATTTATTTTTCATTTTTATTCAACTACATGTTACACAAGTCCCTACTATGTATCCACATGCTACTTAAAAACAGTTTTTTAAGACAATTTTTTCCCATACATTTTACAGTACTAAAGTTTATCCCTCGTGTGTATCTTCTCATGCCTTTTTAGACCACTATTTATTACAAATTCTTTGCCATATATTTTATAACTATTTGGTTTCTCTCCAGTGTGTGTTCTCTGATGCAGTTTCAGTTCATCATTTCTTCCAAAGCTTTTCCCACGCACTACACAACTGTATGGTTTCTCCCCAGTATGTACTTTCCCATGGCTTTTCAGTTCATTATTTGTTCTAAAATCTTTGCCACATGCTAAACAATGGTATGGTTTCTCCCTGGTATGAATCCTTTGATGTATTTTTAGGGTATCTTTTCTTCCAAATTCTTTGCCACACACCATACAACCATATGGCTTCTCTCTGGTATGTATTCTCTGATGTATTTTTAATTTACTATTTGTTCCAAATATTTTCCACATATCACACAACTGTATGGTTTCTCGCCCGTGTGTACCTTTTCATGTAATTTTAGAGTACTATCAATTACAAATTTTTTACCACAAACTATACAACAGGGATACTAAAGTTTATTCCTCGTGTGTATCTTCTCACGCCTTTTTAGACCACTATTTATTTCAAATTCTTTGCCACACAATACACAACTGTATGGTTCTCACCAGTGTGTATCTTTTGATGTGTTTTTAGGTTACTATTTATTCCAAATTCTTTTCCATATATTTTATAACTATTTGGTTTCTCTCCAGTGTGTGTTCTCTGATGCAGTTTCAGTTCATCATTTCTTCCAAAGCTTTTCCCATGCACTACACAACTGTATGGTTTCTCTCCAGTATGTACTTTCCCATGGCTTTTCAGTTCATTATTTGTTCTAAAATCTTTGCCACATGCTAAACAATGATATGGTTTCTCCCCAGTATGAATCCTTTGATGTATTTTTAGGTTATCATTTCTTCCAAATTCTTTGCCACACACCATACAACCATATGGCTTCTCTCTGGTATGTATTCTCTGATGTATTTTTAATTTACTATTTATTCCAAAATGTTTTCCACATATCACACAACTGTATGGTTTCTCGCCCATGTGTACCTTTTCATGTCATTTTAGACTACTATCAATTACACATTTTTACCACAAACTATACAACAATATGGTTTCTTGCCAGTGGGTATTCTCTGATGTGCTTTTAGATTACTATTATTTCCAAATTCTTTTCCACATGTAAGACAACTGTACAGTTTCTTACCACTGTAAAGCATATTAGATTGTTTTAGATTACTTCCACATAAATTTGTTTTTCCCATAACATCACTGTTTAGTTTCTGAGATTTGTTGACTTTTGTTTCCATAAAAAGAACTTCTTGTGTTAGATCATGACCATCAGCAAACTGATTTCCAGAAGGGATGTTTACATGTGTCTTTATATCTAAAACAAAATATATGGATGTGAAATTTACAGTTATTAATAAATACATTGATAAAAATCTAAATACAGCTACAATGGCTTAACACATTTAACTGATAAATATAACTTATCAAAGGAATCCCTGTGTACTACACCCTGATATAACAACTACGACACATATTTTGTCACTTCAAATCCATTTTTTTGGTAGTGAAGTTCTGACTCTTCTGCAGCTTCATATAAAAAGTCCCAAAGTATGTTTTAGTAAGTCAAATCTGGTGAAGTATCGATAATACCCTTCTATATGAATGTTACAAGGATAAAAGTTGTCTTCCTTACAAGGATGTTATAAACTCTTCTAAATGGTAAACTACTGAAAGTTATTTAATTTTCTTATTGTGCAAAGTAAACTTTTCTGTTATGTTTTTTGTTAAATACTATTTGACATGATGGCCATTTTAAATTAGTTAGCCCTATGACTACTGGCTACTTACATCATAAGTAGATAATGTCTCTCTAGTCATATTTTATTCCAAAAATATAACTAATGTGTGAAATTTTTGAAGTTATAATTTTGAGATTTGAGAGAATTCATTACCCCCTAACTCATGAATAAAGCATGTGAATAGTATAATTTGGTATTTTGATCATATAAGATATAGAAGCCTAAATGAAGCAGGATGAGAATAAAGATGTGAAATAGAAGAAAGGAAAATCCCCTAAACAGAGGAATTATCTTCACAAGCCAACAAGGTGCAAGGGAGGAAAAACAAGCCAAAAAAAGGAGAAGATATGTAGAAGGATAAAAGTTTGGGAAATATTAATGACAAATAAACAGAATACCATGGGTGAATAGGAGAAGGAGAAACAAGGAGCATCTTGAGAGTGGTTTGAATACAGGCAAAGTGAGGCACAGCAGGATCACATTAATATTCCATCCACAAGAGCAGCTCACAGTAGAAGATGACTCATCTGGAAGAAGCACATCCACAAGTAAAGTGTAAGAGAGAGAAATGCATGACAAATTAGGGAAAATGAAAATTAATCCAAAAGTCAAGAAACGAAATCTGCAAGATGCAGAACAGTAAGTTTATCACAGGAAAAATCTGGATCCAGAAACCAACAATGGAAAAATTCCATTCACACTGAGAAACTTCTTTGTAGGAAGTGGACAAGTCAGAAAGGAGGCTAACTGGTGGGAAAAGCTGAATCACCTCGCAAATGACCAGAAGAGACCAGGCATGAAAATAAAGAGCAGAAAAGTCTGAATGCAACAACAGTGTTGAACAGTGTCAAAGAAGGGACAGTTATAGAGGAAAAGGTAATCGAGGATGAATGTGTGGCTGAAAGAGTCACAAAAACCACAGCTGAAATGGCCAGAAAAAAGCTATCACAAGCACTGAACACTGAAAGTCAAAGACAAACAAAACCACCTGAAAAAGAAAGAGAATAGGAGGATGGACAAATACATAGGTCCAATCTTAACTGAAAAAAATCAATAGCCAGAGCAAGAAGGTGACAAACAAGACACCAAAATCAAGACAACTTTTAGTTAAAGAATATTGCAAAAGCTTCAATACAAGGAGTACACTACTGAAAGCAAAGCCATTGGACAACAATAAAATCAAGAGACCACTCTGTCAGATAAATGTTATCTGGACAGGAATTTCATCCATAACAAAAGCACCCAGATCATGACATGTAATGATAGGAATATTGAGCATGTGAACCCTAAGAGAAAATCCAACGCATGAATACAAAGAGATGGAGAACAGGTGTTGTCTGCCCTGGTAATTGAGATAAGCAACCACATAAGAAAAGTTGGAATGAATCATTGGCAGATGATTTCTTGCCAAATGGAAAAAAATTGAACTAAAATACAACCTACTGTGAGAAGCTCCAGTACATTGATAGGAAAATATCTTCCAGCTGCAGACCAGAAATATAAATCCTCCAGTTGAGCAACCCACAACCCTCCACCTCTAAAGGTGTAATGTGGAAAACTAGAAGAACAAAAGGAAGTAGGAAACTCAAACCAACGTGCCAGCTATACCTAAACACCAATGCCTATCAATGAAAAAGGAAGAAGTGAAGGGTAATAAGAGCTGACAAAGGATTCCTGTGACATTCCACTGGTTCACAAAAAATCCCAAAAAAGCCTGACTTAAGGGGCTAAGGCTAAGTGATAGAACTTTCTGAGCTGTAATCAGACTGAATTTTTTCTGTATATAAAGAGCACCACTAGACAATAGTTATTTATGGGAGTGGAGGTAATGTGTTATTTCCGTACTTGATAAGAACTTTCCTAAAAGTATCTAGTTTCAGAAAAATATTGAATTTTTATTTTTTCTACTATTTTTAATAGATGTTCATTATTTAATATGCTTGGACACTAAATAGTTCAACTACAAGATTATTTCTATTTTAAGTATAAAAATGATTTTTATATCTTACAGTTTCATGTTTCACTTGCTTACTCTATGGAACCTAAATAAATATCAAAAGATTTTTTTAAAGTAAATGTTTATACTTTATTTTCCATTTCCTCTAACACATCATAAACCAGTTATTATCATAAACATACAGTGGAATTAAGTGTTTAAAATTAATATATTCATTAATATAATCTTAAAATACATTCTTTGGGTCATACACATATTTTTACACTTTTCACTTAGCTTATTTTTAATGTTTTCTTTCCATTTCTTTTATTATTTATGCTGAGACACTTCAATGGGTGTTCATGGACAACATAATGTTATGATTGGTATAGATGGTTTAGTTTTCAGCAAACTTTACTGTATTTACTTAGTTAGGTAACAACTTGTTGAGTGATATGAAATGTTTAAGAAATCAAATATTAATTTTAACACACATATAACACATAATTAACAAAATTATAAAAGTAAGACCTAAATACACTTTATCTGATTATCAAACTAATATGTTTAAGGCAAGATAAAATAGCTAAGTGTTAGGGACAATGATCTCAAACAACGTACTTAGCAATTGTACATCTTCATAGCTAATGGTTACCGTGCATGAGATTGCAGATAATATGCTAGAATCATATTAAGAAATCTGCTAAGTGCAGAGCCCCTGTGTCATGATGTTGTTATAGTGTGAATGTGCGTGCAATTAATTTAAACTGAAATAAAAAATGATCCTGCCATCCATCAAAAAACTACTGCAATCAATGCATCCATAGTAGATGTTCATCCTCTATACATGTATGAATCATATATATATATTTATATATTTAAAATTAATTTTTTTAATTAATTGCTAATGGAATATTTAGTACATGAATTATATACTGTAATAATAACTATACTAGACATATAATACACTTTTTTATTAATTTCAACTATACAATTGCAATATTTATGAATCTTCCAATCTCTTGTAAGATTGTTACTGTAAATATACAAGATTTACTGAAGATAAAATGTTATGTCGTATTTGTTTTAGTCTTTACTTCAAATGCCATTAAAATGGATTATAACTGGAATTTGTAATCGTTATAACTTTTAAAATCTCACTTCACATCACTCTGTTTTCATAAACTTCTTTAGAGCTTTATTCTAACTATTCACTGTCTTTCAAAACATCTTAACTAAAACCTGGACTGTTGTAAAGGTTTCACTGCAACTGTAGACTTTATACAACTCTGTATTGTCATCAACTCCTGTAGTGCTTTTACTTCAAACAGTCATTATGACTGGAATATATCTTAAGTAAAATTTGTAATTTTAGACTCTTGTGAAGGCCTCATTTCAACTCTACACCTTGCATAACTTTGTATTTTCACTGACTCTTGTAAGATATTTACTTCAGTTATATAATTTTCACTGTTATTGTTTCTTAAACTACACAATTCACAAATTCTGATCCAGAACAGACTTAGTATAAAAAAAGTCTCACTGAATTAGTTTACTTTTTCAACTATGATGAGCTATGAAAGGGCTAGCAGTAACAACCCTTTACAATAGCTATTTCAATTTTCACTGGTGTGAGCCTTAAATTCTAGCCAGTGTGATCCAACCATATATAGTTTTATCTCAATATATCACTAAATGTTTTTTTCACTATAGTCTTTCATTATCACATTGTTGGGTTTACTTCTGTATATTTTACTAGACTATTAAGACTTAGCTAGGTGTTTCTACTACAGTAATTCTTCCAATACAGTACTAATTGTATTTTGTTTTTTCACTAAAATTTAACTACAAGTTAAAGTGCATAAAAATATATGATAACAAAGCTAAATGTTTTTTTACAGACAGTACAGACTATGTTTTCCAACATAAATTACAAACAATAAGACATACTTACCAGAAATATTAATTTCAATGGTATATCTTACTAATTATCTGTTTCTGAGGCACAGATGAGAACTGTCTCTAATTTTGATTAATTTTCAGTATCTTTAAACATAATTTTTGAAATAAAATAATTACAAAGCTAAAACACATAATTAAAAGTTCTGATTTTTGTCTGCAAGACTTGTGATGCTTCCTAATAGCTTAAAACTATTATGTAAAGATAATTGGTTATAATTTGCATAAATACAAAAAAAAATCTTTGTACCACTCCTATTCATTTTGATTTACTGTTCATTATAAAGAAGGTTTCGCAGTATTAACATACTATACGTATTAAGGACTAACATAAATATAGTAGGTTATTCAAACCTGGGGTTATAATAAAAATACCAAAAGTTACCAGAGAGATTGCCCAATTGATGAAACAAAGCATTCTAATTTTTATAAGTAGAAACTAAAGATAATTTATATTTAATTAACTATACTAATTACCATATTGATTTGTTGTTTTACACTAAGTACACAGCATGTTCTATTTAGAAATTAATTTATTAGTTTCAAATTTTAGATTAACTAACAAAAATTAAATAGAATAAAAAAGAATGTAAATTACTCTCTCTGAAGAAAAAATTACAAGAATGTTTTTGAATATATTACCTCAGGTTTCTCTGTTATTCTACCGTAGTTCTCTTCTTGGTTCTCTTTTGATACACTGATATTCAAAATGATAAGTGAAGGCCTTCCTCCTGAGGAATCAGCAACTCCGATTACTAGAAATATAAATAACATAGATTTCTCTGTAACAAGATGATATAAATATCAATCACTAACAACAAATGTTCACATAATGTAATAACATATCAATGTTGAATTTCGTCAGAAGGTAACCTAATAACACACCCCTTGTACTACCTTTTCTTCAAAGACAGTCATGTCTCACTTGAAAGACATGATGTGTGAAGCTGGATGACAGTAGGTGTGATTTATTTTCTTGTACAGATACAAAAACATGTCCTTTCAAAAGAAATGAAGGTGGTTCAGGTGCCTAATAACATCAATAGTTGCTTCTATTTTCTGTCCACTTCTTTACTACTAGTATAAAAACATGCAAAATTTTGTACACTGCATGTTTTTGAACAATAAATACATACAATATCAAAATTAACTATTTTGAGCTGTCTCAACATCAGTGACATGACAACCTTATGTTGCAGAGTTATTTTGTCAAAATACACAGATTCAGTTTGAGCATGATTGGGTGTAGCAATGCAAGGTATAAAAACATGACAAAACTGTTTTAATATAACACACTCAACTGTATGTATAAAAACATGACAAAACTGTTTCAATATAACACACTCAACTGTATGTATAAAAACATGACAAAACTGTTTCAATATAACACACTCAACTGTATGTACAAAAACATGACAAAACTGTTTCAACATAACACACTCAACTGTATGTACAAAAGCATGACAAAACTGTTTCAATATAACACACTCAACTGTATGTATAAAAACATGACAAAACTGTTTCAATATAACACACTCAACTGTATGTATAAAAACATGACAAAACTGTTTCAATATAACACACTCAACTGTATGTATAAAAAGATGACAAAACTGTTTCAATATAACACACTCAACTGTATGTATAAAAAGATGACAAAACTGTTTCAATATAACACACTCAACTGTATGTATAAAAACATGACAAAACTGTTTCAATATAACACACTCAACTGTATGTATAAGCATGCTAACAATTCATATTACAAGTCAATAATATACAGAAATTTGGTTTAAATAATTGCCTTAAAAGGGATGGACGTGTCTGGTTGGTTTGACAAATTGAGATTGAATGTTTAAACTTTTAATTAAATTTTGAATAATAATTCTATTAGAAGTCATGAATTTCACATTAGTTAAAATAAATTATTTGTATCACCATTTTGTGAACCATACTTCATTGATTTTGTCTAGTTCTGAAGGTTTGAACTTGTTTGTTAACTCACCTATCTAAGAGGTGTTACTTTGACATCTAATAACTTCCAATACTGATAAGTTTGATTTTTCTTTATTAGAGCATTGTTATTAGTTACATGGTTTATGTTTTAAAATTTGCTGAACCAATATTTTCTTCACACAAACACACATATATATATATATATACTTTTAGTCAAAACTCACCCCTTTTCATATCTTCCCACAAATGAACCAACTGTTTAACAGTAACATATCAAAAGCTTTTTATATATGATATTACGTTATTTAAAGTTCCATAGTTAGGATTGTTAAATTAGTTTTCACTAATCAATCACCATTACTTGAAAAAATTAAGTAGAATCGCTAATACTCATATAACACCAAATATTAGTGCAGAGCATTGGTATAATTTTCCACATAAATGGTTAGGTGTGCTTTTGTTTAGCATTTGTCCTTCTGTAACTTCAACAGTTTTTCTAATGATTATGCACTACTGCAAATACATAAATGAGAAGTATATTCATGTTTCATGTATTTGTGAGCTGTACAGATTTACAGAGCAAATGACTGGTACTGTACATCACAAGTAAAAAAGCATTAATTAATGAAAATGACAGTTAAATCAATTATCATTACAATAACCACTTAACCAAATTAATGTTTCCAGTTTTTCTAACTATCCAAGTAATCAACATGTTGTCACCATGATTTTTTCATATTGTTATATTTTATTGAATTCAATGTTCAGCTGAATAGATTAATGATGACATATGAAAATAATCAATTAATAGAAATTTGTGTTTCCAATTATCATTATTTTTGAATATTTCAACAACAAAAGTCTCATGTGAGAACTGAATAGTTAAATGTAATTCATCATTTGGCTTAGCAATTGTTTGATCAACTCTACCACTTACAATAAAAATAAAAAATGAAGAATGCTTTCACAAATAACCAAGACTACAATTTTCTTTAATACAGCTCTATTAGCTTTACAAATGTGATACTGACATGCAATTATCTCATCTCAAACCTTTCAAGATTGAGACAGAAAATGTGTTCACAGTTTCAGTCATGGTATATCAGCTGTAACGTGTATTTTCCTATTTTTAAACCATCACAACAAGCATAACATGAGATTAGAACACAGCGATCAGTTAGCAGTGTATCAGCATTAATCAAATTAATGATTCTATCAATAGCTGAAAGTTTCTTTAACAGCAGAGTCACTTTGGGGTTACCCACTGTAACCACCTTGGGTTATAGCATTGTAATCTATCAATTTACTGCTGTCCCATCTGAACACAAATTGTTCAATGAATGTGTAATAGTCTACTGTTAACGTTTTATACCGCTAATTAATTGTAATTAGATGGCTCAATTGTACATCACTGTCAGAATATACTGTCAGACTGGATAATGGATGTAGTAGTACATGGTGGAATCGCACTGATTACAGTAGTATTAGTACATGGTGGAATCGCACTGATTACAGTAGTAGTACACGGTGGAGTCGCACTGATTACAGTAGTAGTACATGGTGGAGTCGCACTGATTACAGTAGTAGTAGTACATGGTGGAGTCGCACTGATTACAGTAGTAGTACACGGTGGAGTCGCACTGATTACAGTAGTAGTAGTACACGGTGGAGTCGCACTGATTACAGTAGTAGTACACGGTGGAGTCGCACTGATTACAGTATGTGTATATGGTTAATTCAAACAAATGGTTCGGTTAAGCTAATTACAGTAGTAGTAAATTGTTTATTTAGACTAATTTTAGGGAGTAGATGGTTTATTTAGTATAGACCAGGTGACACTTTTGTCTACATTCTCCATTCTTTCATGTTATCAGTCAACTTCATTTTGTGAGTCATCAAGTTGCAAGTAACAAGAGGGCTGCAGGAATAAAAGTTTATTACAGCTAGAATAATGTAAAACATAGGTTAAATAAATCTGTTACAGCTGGTAAAATATGAAATATAGCTGGAATATGTCTGTTAGAGCTAGAATAATGTTAAACATAGGTGAAAAACAAGTTTGTTAGATCTATAATAAGCTATTCTTGTTCAGCACTGCCGTATATGCAACATTTTCTTTACACATGCCACAAGCCTTCTGCTTCCCCCTATTGGAATTACAAGATTCCATCATGCATCACTTCTTCACCAAAAACAGCATGATATGCTCATGTGACATGTGGCTCCCTCTACACTCCTTTATTCAACTATCACATCAAACTTTGGAAGAAGATGTCAGCACCAGAGAAAAGTGGGAAGGGAGATTGGGAAGTGTTAGAGGAGATAAGTACCTATTGGAAATACATTTTCAGAATAGGAATATTATAACTTTGATACAGTACTTCTTTCTTCTCACAAGATTAGTTAGAATCCCACTTTGAGAAAAGAGGAGAAATCAATGCAACAGAATGACAAAAGTACCCCATCCTCCTAAAGAACCTGAAGAATACTCCTGAAAATGAAATTCAGATCTGATGATCTGAAGAGAAGAACTGCACCACTTCTGAGTCAGGTATACTCTACATCAATGTGTGTAACTTAAGGGCAGAAAATGATAGGAGCACATTTTAGTGGGAATGAATGTGGTAGGAAAGTGATCCTATCTAGGGAAAGATATTGTAGCTCAATCCCACAATGAGAAAAGGATGTACTTCTGGATGTAGAGTGGCTAGAGTGTGGAGGACTGTACTCAGTACATTAACTACTTCCAAAATGCCTCATAGGCACCAACATCTGCATGAGGGTAGAAGGAGGATCATACCATCTTTAGTTTAAACCCAAAAACCAGGGGATTGAGAACCACTCCAAATCCTAGGTATGGCACAAAGATTAGCTCTGAGGTCTATACTATATAAGAACTACACTGACAAACACAACACCAACATTATTTATAAAATACAATGTGATAACTGCCACAACTTCTATACTGAAGAAGCAAGTAGAAAAATGGAAACCAGATTCACAAAACACAAAAAGTCACCTTCACACATTTTCAAACACTGCAAATCAAATAAACACACCATAACTGTAAAAAACATCCAAATAATAAACAAAGAAACAAACATAATCAAATGCAAAATTAAAGAAGCCTTACTTGTACAACAACTCAAGCCCAAAATAAACCAATACAAAGGAAAACCTTTATACCAATATTAATAAGTGTAATCAAACATCTAAGCCCTCAACTACACCCTCTGATACCTTTGTCAACCATGGAATACTATATTCAACATCAGTTGTTCACCCACAAAAAGTCCAGTTAGCCTTTTCTCAGTGTTTCTTAGAGGTGTTCACCCATGTATCGAACCTGATGAAATTAAACAAGCCATGGAAAGTTAGACCGAAACCAGGCTATATGCTGTCCATCATGTTTTTTTCAAAGCAAGTCCAAAATAAACCAATACAAAGAAACACCTTTATACCTATATTAATAAACACAATCAAACATCTAAGCACACCCTCTACATTCCTACACTCAGTTATACAACCCCCTTCAAACATGTGGTCAGCTATAGGTCAGTTACCTCTTTCTTTCTTTGTGAACCTGACGATGACTGAAGAAGGTTGAAACGTTTTCCGCTTCTCTGGATAAAAAATTTTCTCAACCCATACCAGCAATTTTTACATTTATATTTTTCTCTACAAGTGGGTTTTCTCCTCATCAAAGATGTTACCAATTATCAAATAACAATTCCTTAGAAAATGACGATTACTTAAGTTAATCATGCTAAATTATCCACAAAATATTTCATTAGTGCTAACAGAATTACATGATATACTGTAAAAGTGAAAAAGAGAAACAAAAACAAAACAAAGACATCTGATATGTACAAAATAATTACCAAGTACTACATAGGCAAAATGTCAATGTTTAAAACACAGATTCAGCATGAACTATATTTTTAAAGTGATCAGATAATTACTATTCTTATGCTTGATTTGTCAAAAGTATGACAGTATTTCTACATATAAAAATTCTTATTACTTAGAGAAACCAATGATTGTTTTTTTTAGTCTGAAATCAAGTAGGCACTCACTCTTTACCTTGCATTTAAGAATTTGAAAGGATATGAAAGTTATGTGACAATCCCAGTTGTTGTGTTCTCAGATTATGACTTCTTGAGTGAGAACTGCTGCTTCCTTGGTGGTATGAATTCTGTTCATTCTACTACATAGCATCCTAGTGTTTCCATATCTTTTGCTTTTCCTAGCTACACTATACAGCACTGTTGGAATTTTAATGGTTAGCATTTGCACTTCCTAGTTATGCCAGATTTGATACAGAGGACTTTTCTCCAAGTCTTCTAGCTTCTTTGTTTAGATTTATCATTTTATGAACTGGCACATATTGCCTGACGATGCTAAGTATGTGTAATACTACTGAAGTAATTTATTTCTTCATTCAGTAATGTTTGCTGCAGTACACACTATATTCAACTGTAACCTTAACTTCACCACTGTTTCAATAGAAATTTTTTTTACTAATCTAACTTACTTGTAAAATTTCTTTGCCAATCAACCAATCAGACTAACTTCCCCTTTTAAACAGATGCACTAACTCTTCCCATCTAATTACCATAAACACTGAACTAAATATTTCACTGGTTCACTCATCAATACACTAATTCTCAAACCCATATGTATATCATTGCTCATTTTCTCCCTACTGCAAAAAAAAAAAAAAATCTTAACTTTAATAAATTTTCTTATGACATAACATGCATTCTATAGCATCAAATATTTAAATTAAAATATTGCTCACAACATTACATTTTAACTTGAAAACAAAGTCCACATCATCAAATATTCATAATTTGAACACAGCATAATTAATTCAAACACATAATAAATACATGAAAAAGTTCTCAGTTCAGTAAAAAACATTAATACACTGAAAGAGTATTGTACAATGTAATGAAACAATCTTACCAGATAAGTTCCAACTATTCCAGTCATATACATCTAGTTTATAAAAATCACTCAACATAATATTTATCTTCAGTATCCTTGACTAATGAGCCTATACAGTCTTCATGTAATTATACGTCTGAGAATAATTTAGGTCAATCCCACTGTTAAAGTTGAGGACTTGGTCTAGGATCCCATAAAACATATGGTGGAGGTCACAAAGTAATCTTCAAAGTTCTATCCATCATGCAGAAGATGATAATCTCTGTTGAAAGGAAGAAAAGACAAATGTACAATATTATTCAATATAATTATGAACTACGGTCTAATTTATCTATATAACTTCATAGTTATGCAGTAACACAAAACTGTGAATTTTTACATACGAGATTTTTAAGTGTTTAGCTGCCAGAAACTTTAACCAAATGATAGGAATTTTGTACTGTACAAATGCAGTGATGATCCTAGCATCTAGCAAAAACGTATGAAATAACCTGAATCCAAATATTGTTTAACTATCAGTAAATCAAATAATTGCAATTGTGTTCATGGGCAAGGTTTATGGAAATTAACTAGAAATAAGAATATATAAAGTTACGCCAATAAAATATAGTAAGAAGCTTCGCTATTTATTCTTTATTGATCAAAAAATAAATCTTACCTAAACGGCGTCTACAATTCATACATCTAACAGTAATGGTCTAATACTAACAAGTCTAAAAATGAGTAAACACTTGGCAACCATCAAAATTAAATGGTAGCACTTTCAAGTGTAGCGTTAAGGTTTTAATTTCATCAATTTCTTTTAATTTTCACAATACATGCATTAATTAGTTAAAACATATTCAAATATATCCAGTAATTTTATAACACTTGCAACACTGGACCTATTTCTCACAAAAACTTGTCTAATGAGGTTTGTTTCTGCCTGCATTTTAAAATGTTTCTGAAGTAAGACATGGCATTGTCATTGAAAAGGTTTATACTGCGGTTTGCTACAGCTTTGTCATGGTGAAATTTTTCCACAAAACTTTGTAACTCTTCCCATTTTCCACACATTTCCTTGATCAGTGAACGAGGAACATCCTCCCTTCCTTCCTCTTCATCTGAAGACAATTCCTCAGTTGCCTTCTGTTGCTGCTTCTTCTGAAAGTCTTGGAGTTCTTCCGTGGTGAGCTCAGTGTTGTGGTCTTCCACCAACTCCTCCACATCATCACCACTCGCATTCAAGCCCATACACTTGCCTAGTGAGACAATATCCTCGACAACAGGCTCAGCCTCAAAGTCTCTATCTGCTACTGAGTTTGGCCACAATTTTTTCCAGACTGAGTTCATGGTCCTCAAAAACACTTCCCTCCAGGCTTTGTCTATGATCCTCAAGCAATGGAGGATATTAAAGTGATTTTTCCAGAACTCTCTGAGGGTTAACTCTGTGTCAGAGGTCACTTCAAAGCACCTTTGAAACAGTGCTTTGGTTTAGAGTTTCTTAAAGTTCGATATGACCTGCTGGTCCATGGGCTGAATGAGAGGAGTCGTGTTAGAGGGCAAGAGCTTCACTGTAATGAAACTGTACTCCTCCATCAACCCGTCCTCCAAGCCTGGTGAGTGAGCAGGTGCACTGTCCATCACAAGAAGAGCCTTGAGTGGCAACTGTTTTTCCGTGAGGTAATTCTTTACACTTGGGGCAAACACTTTATGGACCCACTCCATAAAAAATTGCCTGGTTACCCATGCTTTACTATTAGCCCTCCACATGACATTTAGTTTACTTTTCAGGACATTATTTTTCTTAAAAACCCTAAGGTTCTCAGAATGGTTCACAAGCAAAGGCTTAAGTTTAAGTCCCAACTTGCATTACTACATAACAATAGATTTAAACTGTCCATAATTGGCTTGTGTCCTAGCAGTGACTTCTTCTCCTTGGTGATGTAGGTCCTCTTTGGCATTTTCTTCCAAAAGAGGCCTGTCTCATTACACTTGAACACTTGTTGGGTAATAAAATGCTCAGTTTCTACATAGTCCTTAAATTCCCTAACAAATTTATCAGCAGCATCTTTGTTAGAACTGGCACCCTCTCCATGGCTCACCACACTATGTATGCCACTTCTCTTCCTAATTTTTTCAAACCACCCCCTACTAGCCTTAAAGGCATCACTTGTATCAGCACTCATTCCAGGGGTGTTTTTCAGGAGGTCAGTATGCAACTGCTTTGCTTTCTCACAAATGATGGTCTCAGAAATGCTATCACCAGCTAACTGTTTTTCGTTTACCCAAATCAACAACAGTTTTTCTACCTCTTCCATTGTTTGTGATCTTTGTTTCGTAAGCACTGTCACTCGTTTTGCAGCATCAGCTCCTTTGATGACCTCTTTATTTTTCAGTATGGTGCAGACTGTAGACTTTGCCATATCAAACTGTGTAGCAAAGTCAGACACGCAAACACCACTCTCATACTTCGCTATGAGAACTTTTTTCACCTCTACTGTGGCTCTAACAACTTTTCTTTTTGGTTTGCTGCTTTCATAATCCTTCTTTGACCCAATGGTGGCTTATTTATTCAGAATATTTAGAAAAACAAAAATAAAACAATAAGAAAAACGAGAACGTTCACAGCAGGTTTTAGCGGGGGTGTGGACTGAGCGACAGGTGCGAGTAAAATGTTTTAGGCAAGCTTGGTGTGGGCCAAAAATGGTCAAAGGGTCGTTCGGGTCATTTCTGGGGTTTCTGCCATGACAGCTTGGGTCGGGAACAGAGTTTATGTTCGACAACCGAGACATTTTTTTTTCAAACAATATGTTTAGAAACTGAATTGTTCGACAAGGGAGTCATTCGAGAACCGAGGTACCACTGTATATCAACTGCCTCGTGTCCATAAATCATTGATGATTATTGTATCACTAGAGAAGCAGAAACAGCTACCACAAAACAACAAAATCACAGAACAATGCACACACAGAAACCACAAAAACATAACAGATATGATTAAATAAAGGTGCAGATTATGAAGGCTATATATAACTTTGAAACTACAAATAAACCTATACAGCTATAAAACAGACTAAAAACATTGCACCAGGTGCCGACAATATACAAGCTATATTACTCAAAAATGGAACTCAGTTATTACTTGAACATTTCAAGGCACTCTTCAACCTCTCTCTCAAAACAGAATATATCTGTCCCTTGGAAGCAAGCAAGTATTCTCTCGATTTTAAAAAAAGGAAAAAAAAAACAGCAAATAAGCCACAAAACTACAGATCAACCAGCCTAACTAGCTATGTAGGATAATTTTTAAAGTTCAATAAGTACAAAATGGTTTCAAAAATTTTTGGCAAACAACAAATCGTTTAGATAGACTGGCCAAAACAGTAATAGATATTTTTTAACAAAAGAGAGTGTATGGTTATTTGTATTCTTGATTTAGAGAAGGCTTTCTATACAATCTGGCATTCAGGTCCAAGGTTCTGAATGTTAGAGATGGAACTACCACGAGGAGTTATTCACTGGTTATCAAACTTTCTAGAAAACATAAAATGTCGGGTAAATGTAGAGGGCACCTGCTAGGAATATTTTACTCCTGAGTCAGGGGTAGTTAGCCCCATATTCTTCATCATGTATGTAAGTGGCATGCTATTAAACGACCAAACTTTCTGTTTCACTTCACAATCTGCAGACAATATAGCTATATGGAAGAGTTCCAAAACACAAACAGCTCAGATTTTGAATTAACGAATACCTGGTCAGGCACCAGTCACCACAGAGCACAATGAATGCGATAAAGAACTAAAGAAAAGCCCCTTAAATGGAAAGAAAGTATGAATAAAATGTTATCAATTAAAGTCACACTGAAGAACATCCACTGGTGATGGGTGAAACTCTGGCAAAGAGTAAACTATGATATAATGGAGATAGTAAGAGATAATCATAATTGGTGTGGTCCACGTACCAGGTTAGAAGAATTTCCTCCACTAAACGACAAAGACAAGAAGCAAGGAGAAAAGAGATATGCAAAAACTAATGTGAGGACACCTGGAACAAATTCCAGGAGGAAGAAGATATGGAGGAATAGGCCAATTGAATCAAAGGATGGACACAATTAGTAAGAGTAGAAGGTGAAGGATCATAAAGGAAAGAAGATTGGTAGGGGTGTAAAAAGTCGAGAGGAAGTATTATGGGCAATATAACAACCCAGAGCCCTACTTAGTCACAGAAACCTATCCAGATACAGTTGAGGGTAAAGATGGGAAATGAAAGAAAATAAGACAAGAGAAAAGGAGGAACTTCCCTCCCAAGCTTCAAAGGCCTTTGGGAGAAAGAAATGATTTAAATAAACAAGATAGATAGGGTGATAAAGGGTGCATGAAACATCATTTATAAAGAAGTCTGACTGTTGACATCCAGAGGCTAAGAGTTTTAAGGGAAAGATAAAACATGAAACACGAGAAAAGAGATTCAAACAGAGATAAATTAAGGGAATAGAGGATCACATTAACATTTCAGTCTGTAAGGGTAGATCATCTGGGAGAGCGATGTGTCTGGAAGTGGGAGTAAAAACCTTATAGTATCGGGAAAAATGAAAGGTATCAGATAAGACTGCCCGGTATCCTGAAAGCAAACCAAGGATAAGGACGAGGCTGAAGTGATATCAGTATATGTGGGTAAATATTGGAGAAACCCATTTTTGTCATCCATAATCATTGAATAAAATTCCCATCTAGGGGTGAGAAAAGACTTCATGGTGAACTGGGAGTAGTGAAATAAAGTGATTGAGGTTGAGGTGAAATAAATTTATTACTGGCTACTAATCTCCAGTTTTCCTGGAGACAACAAAAAGGCAGAAATAAAACTGCAGGAAGGATGGGGAACAGGTTTGATGTTCTACTGTAATAGCAATTCCCAAACCACTTTTTACAGACACTGGCTAGTCACTGGATCTCGAGAAGGAGGAAAGGAAATGTGGTAAGAAGAGAAGGGAAAGAAACTGGACAATGAATCATTTTGACAGAACCTGAAACACATATTGCTTATTGACGAAGGAACACCAGTGATGGACAAAACTTGAACATCTGAGTTCCCAATGGTCCTGAACCCATTGTATGGTCACCAGTACTTGTGGCAATGGAAGGTGTATCATCAAGAAATCGAAAAGAAAAAGTAATTTGAGCAGAATGGACAGGGAAGGACAGGAAATGGGAAGCATATGAGGCTCTGACTAAGAGAAATGGGCTACAAATTTTATGAGTGGACTGTTTGACTGATGTCACTGGAACCATATAAAAAAGTAATGTCTCAGAAATGGGGCCACACATAGATCTCTAAGATATGTGGAGGGTAAATTAACCAAATTGAAATGGCATCATGATTTATTATGCCCAATAACAAAGAAATCAGGTATGTAATGCCAGAGATTAGGATAATATGTAGGATAAAGTGGAGTAGAGAAGAGCAAGGGTACTTCCAGAAAAAGTTTCATATAGTAGATGTAAGGAAGAAAGATATTATAATAGATTTGTAATGTTAAGATGCTAGCAAGAATATTGACCATAGGTAAGACCGACAAATGATTTGTGAGCTGCCCCCCCCCCCAGTAAGCAATAAGGAACATAACAAATGCTTGTTTTAAAATGTGGTGTAACATGTTAATCCCCTCACTTATATGTGAGGCAAAGTAATCAGCATGAATCTGAATATTAGGTGAGGGATAAAAACTAAAGAGGGTTGGGCAGATTACCATAAGTAGGGTTGAGGTGCATAAGGAATAGAGGAAAAGGATACAATATCACATATCTGATACACAAAATCCATAAAGACCACATGAGACCAATCAGACTCACTGAACTGAGAATGGAAAGAAATGAAAAATCTGGATGTGGAAAAAGATCAACATGCACATAACCAGTCTGTTCTGATGGAGCCTGGGGACAAAGACTGTTCCATGTGACGTTTAATCTCCTAGAATATAAAAGCACAGAGATCCACTGTCAGGTTGTCAATATCTTCAGCCTGAGAAAAAACACTGGTCACTATTGGCCCCTGAAGTGATAAAGTCAACTTCAGAATTCATTGCACAGAAAGGTTCAGCAAATTCGAGTGCAGAAAATAAGTTGACTGATGAACTGATAAATACAAGTAGAAGAAACAGGCTGAATGAAAGCAAATTAATTTTTAAAACAACTGCTTCATGAGGAAAAAGTCCAACTTGAAGCATTAAACACACAGAAGAGTACATCTGCATTGCCAAATGAGAAGTGACAGTTTGGTAGATAAAGGTAGAGCATGTGAGGATGTCACGTTCATATTAGTGAGGAAGTGCTGTATGATAACGTGCATGAGAAACAATAGGGGGAAGAGGAAGGTTTCTGGTGTGCATAAAGAAAAAGTTCACATATGGAAGGCAGCCCTCAACAAGAATAGTTAATATTGTGATAGGAAGCACGCACTGTATTTGAAAAAAACTGTTTCAAGAGGTGCAATGTGTTCTGAAATAAATATGATTTTCAAATTCTGTAAAGTGCAATTTTCACATAAGCGTGAATTGTTACAAATGGAACTTTATAATTTTAATTCAATGAGTACTGGCACTACAGTTTAATGAATTATATTACTTTGTGTTACTGAACTATATTTATCAGTGCTTTACATGAATTCAATGGTGTTATTAACAATATTTGATGCCCAGAGTATTACTGAGGCTGTTTAATATATTTATATGTCGCGTTGTATATTTTTGCATGTTACAAATTGCATTGGGTATTAGCCATCAGTAAAGTACAAAACTAGTAATTCTTCAGAGGGTCTAAAAATGTTACATTATTGAATGATTTATTGAGTAGAGCAGAAATGTCAAGGAGTAGAGTAGATGAAGCAGACTGGCGCAGTAGAATCGTGCTGGGCCTATAACTCAAAGGTCCGTGGATAAAAACCATGCTCTGCTACAATGTTTTTGGCCCGGCATGGCCAAGCGTGTTAAGGCGTGCGACTCGTAATCTGAGGGTTGCAGGTTCGCATCCCCGTCGCGCCAAACATGCTCGCCCTTTCAGCCGTGGGGGCATTATAATGTGACAGTCAATTCCACTATCCGTTGGTAAAAGAGTAGCCCAAGAGTTGGCGGTGATAACTAGCTGCCTTCCATCTAGTCTTACACTGCTAAATTAGGGACGGCTAGCACAGATAGCCCTCGAGTAGCTTGTGCGAAATTAAAAAAAAATAACAATTGAGTAATTCTAGAACTACTTACCTAAACTTTTTAAATTTTATTGCTTGAAAATATTTTGAATGTATACTCCTAATAAAAAGTTTTGATGACCAAGAACGGTCATTTTACATTAGTCTTCCATTTATTGTATGGCCTGGCATAATTTAGAGATTAGGGCACTTGACTAGTAATCTGTCTTTCATGGGATCAAAACCTACCACTATACATTCTCGTACATTTAACTATGAGGGTGTTATAACATACATTGGGCCTTCTTCCAGCATGTTCTTTGAACACGTTGTGTTTGGCAAACTCAATACTTTATGGGATTTATAGGGATAAGAAAACATAACTGCATTAGGTCTGCAATAAATGTTTGTATAAATAGATGTTTTTTTTACACATAAAAGCACTAACTATACAGTATTGTAAGTGAAATAAAAATATAAAATCATAATAACATTCATATATGTTTCCTGGACCTCCAAATTAAAATAAACTAAATCAAATAATACAGTATTACATCTTGTTGTAACACCTATGAATAATGAAAACCTTCTGTTGATGAAAGGAGTATGTGTAATGATAACATATCTGGAGGTTGATAGGTTAGTTTGAGGTCAATGACCATATCTGGATAATCAATGAAGCAGATGGTTTTCTGAATTTTGTGCAAAGCTACTCGAGGGCTATCTGCGCTAGCCATCCCTAATTTATCAGTGTAAGACTAGAGGGAATGCAGCTAGTCATCCCCACCCACTGCCAACTCTTGGGCTACTCTTTTACCAACCAAAGGTGGGATTGACCGTAACCTTATAATGCCCCCATGGCTGAAAAGGCAAGCATGTTTGGTGCGACGGGGGAAGCAGATAAAAAAGTAAAAGAAATGGGGTCAGAAGGTTTTTACATTAGCTAACTCGGGCTTCAAAAAGCCAGTATTTTTCTGTTATTTGGCTTTCCTCTGGAAATTTGGCAAGATTTCTCTGTAGGGCGTTAGAAAGTCGTTAAACCTTCTTTTAAAATTAATACTTCTCTCCATTGTGGGATCAATTTCCATAAGCCCATCTACCTTGTTTGGGAAACCGGACACAACCTTCGCTATGAGGATGGGGTAAGCAGGTTATGTCTCTTCAGTATCTTCATCACCATCACTGAAGGTTATTAGAGCTCCAAGTTCTTCATTCGTTGGCTCTTGGTAATGGGATTCTTGTAGCTCAGCCATCTTTTTATCTCACAATATCAGTAACTTTTTTCTCAACCATTGGAAAGCCCCTAAAATCGTTCATGACTTCATGCCAGCATGCATTTACGATAGTTTCACCTCACCCCATGATATTTTAGTGATATCGATGAAGTCCTTAATGCTATAAGCTTTCCAAAACATGGTTAAGTGTTGGAAAACACCAAAGTCTATAGCTTGGGTTGCACTTCGACAGACATTCCTCGCATAGTAACACCTGAACGTTTTTATTACTTTTTGTCCATTGGTTGCATGATGGATGGGGTATTGGAAGATATAAATATTATCCACACATTAGGATGGTTGGTTTACAGTGCGTCAAGGTCATGGACAGAACAGTTGTTAAAACTAGAAAAATCTCAAAGTCGAGGTTCTTCAATCTCATACACAAAATGATTTTTAGCCAGTTATTGAATAACACCCTAGCATTTTCATTTCATACTTAACAACAAGCAAATGTTGCTCATTCTCGTCGAATAATGCACTGGTATAGAGCTACATTTAAAGTCACCCGATATACTACTGCAAAAAAGCAGAGTGAGCTTATACTTAAAGGTCTTAGACATGGATTCTACCTTTTGCTTCTTGGTGATATATGTCCTGTTGTCCATAAGAGTCCTGTCTAACCTGCATTAAACACTTATTTAGGGGTATATCATTTTTCCTTAATGAATTCAAGAAATCGTGCAGATGCATTGCCATTGGCTGACTCTCCTTCACATTATGCAGATTGAAGCTTTCAATAAATTTAGCAAGCCAGCCTTTACTTGCTTTAAATACAATGGCATCCTAACACTTCCATCCACATTGGAGACTATGTATTGATACATACTACTCGCTTTCTTACATATAATTCTGCTATTTTTGTTCACTGATCCACTCATATTTAATAATTTATCCATTTTTGTTTCCATGAATGTATTCCTTATGTGCACTTGAGAAACCTCAGCATTTATAGGGACAGGATTCATAACACTTACACGGATTTTTATTCACTCCTACTAATCGTACATATGGAAGACTTATTCACGCCATATTCCCTTTGTAACTTATGAATGATCTAAAGATTTTCAGCTAATGTCATAACTTTGCAGCTTTTCTTTGCCTCACTAATATTTAAAATACTTTTCATGTTGATTCCATACTGCCATCAAAGGGTAATTATGAAAAGAAAAAAAAAGGCAAAAATTGATTTTTATGGTACTGACTTTAGCCCGCCAACTGAGACACGTGGTAGAGTGAGGTTCAGGAAACTGTCTAACATACTAAATTACACAACTACCTAAAGCCACCCTGTGTAAATTAAATTACTTAATCTCAGGAAATATTCAAAGTATACAAAAGTTTAATTAACAAATCACCCTTTCCTTACAGCCACATAGTTCACGCATTTTTCTTTAAAGGGGTAAAAAAAATGCTTTTGAGTGGGTATAAAAAACAATTGAGTAAAATGAGCATACTTAAACAAGTATTTCCAAAAATGGAAGTCTCTGGAGTTTTTGGTTTGAATTTCGCACAAAGCTACTCTAGGGCTGTCTGCGCTAGCCGTTCCTAATTAAGCAGTGTAAGACTAGAGGGAAGACAGCTAGTCATCACCACCCACTGCCAACTCATGGGCTACTCTTTTACCAACGAATAGTGGGATTGACCGTCACATAATAACACCCCCACGGCTGAGAGGGCGAGCATGTTTGACGCGACGGGGATGCGAACCCGCGACCCTCAGATTACGAGTCGCACACCTTAACACACTTGGCCAGACTAGAGGGAAGGCACCGAGTCATCACCATTCACCGACAACTCTTTTACCAGCGAATAGTGGGATTAACCATAACATTATAACGCCCCTAGGTTAAAAAGGTATGTTTGGTGTAACATGGATTCAAACCCGTGACTCTCAAATTACGAGTCGAGTGCCTTATCCACCTGGCCATGCCAGCTTCTCTTTATCAGTAATTTGAGTTTCTGATTCATAAGAACTATAGACATTGTATTAAGGATATCATTAAATCTAATCTGAATTTATTCACATTCATTCATAAAACAGGAGTTCAATAAACTTTTTAATGTAATAAAATAAGTTGAATATTAAATAAGAAATTTAATAAATGAGAACTAATTTAACGATGAAATAAATTTGAATAGTAAATTAAGAAAACCAACTTTTCTGTAACAATTGCTTTTGTAATAAAGAGTAGAGGCAGTGAATTCATGCTACTTATGTGGGATTAAGCGACAATTAACGAGTTAATTTTTGCCTATGAATTGCTTAATTGTTATTCAAATTGAATAAGCACATTGCTTGTTTGGCCACTTGTAGTATAGTTAATTAAAACCCAGGCTTTTAAGAACTAGAAACAGCTGAAGTTTTGTGTATTATGATTCATGGTTATGTCATTACAATCAAATTAACCTGTTGACTGCCAAGTATTTCAGCTGCTACAATACAATTCTAATACTTCTTCATTTTGTTACTTTTTTCATGACGCCATTTTGGATCGAACGTGAAACAACTTGAAAGTAGATCAAATGCATGTATGGTGCTGACATCTAGCGTTGAAGTTAGGTATTATTGAGATCGAATTAACTCGTTCGTAGCACTGTGTTACCGATCGGCTTGGACGAGTTATCTCGTCGACGGCACTGAACAGGTAAAGTGCACCAAAATCTGCAAATAGCCATATATGGAAATCCCCTAAAAACAGCTATCAAGAGCAAGAGATGGATGGTTTAAAGTTAAGCACCCATAATTAATTTCTACAAATGTGGGTGTTTCTTGAAATAAACATTTAACATTAAAACTAAGTTTCTTAATATTGTCACCAATAAGGCCAATTTAAAATGTCTTGAGTTCACTGGGTACATATTTTAGTATGGATTCAATGCAATAGTGTGATAAATGAGAATCATCTACATTACCATGGTTACACAGTATGCTATGAAATATTGTTTTAAGCTTGCAAAATAAGTCAGAATGTCAACTCTTTTTTATAAGACCAGATAGAAACCTAAAATGGTTTCAACCATTAAGAGTTTATTTGTATCTTGTTACAAGAAAGAAGCTTTTGAAGACGAGAATGTTTAAAAAGGTAAAAGATTTAATTATTACAAAGCCAAGAGTATTAATATATGATTTTTGAATAAGTGTTTTGGAGCAAATTGTACCTTGTATTAACATATATAACTATTTTATTTGTATTAAATGCTGTTTCCGTTTTCAACCTTGCTTGCACAATGAAGATTCCAAAGACATGTGCAAACGTGTCAGTCATAACTTGTTATTTATATCGAACCTGCAGAGAGAGATTGTCTCTGCCTCACATACAGGCCATATGACACTGATAAAGTTAGTTTCCTTCATTTAACAAAGCTTACATTATGGAAAGAGTAATTGTAAGATATACCTATCTTACGTTACTTAATCTTAAATTTAAAAGAAAATAATTTTTAATGTATGTTAAAGATAAAACAAAAAGAATAATTATAATCATTTAACAGATTACAGAAAAGACACTGTGTACTTAGATAAAGTTCCTGACTGTACATCGCATAACGCAGTTGTTTTTGAATGAGGAGGAGGTAGATATGTTTGACTTTGTTGTTTATTAGGGGAGTTTCTAGTAGCTTATAAAAGGTATATGTGATTGACACCTAGCCCCAACCATTCCTACAAGTCCTAATATGATACAATTCATAAAAAATTGAATTGGTTTATGTAAGCACTGCTAGAATATTAAATTCAAATTTGATTATTTTATTAGTTCTCTGCAGTCAAAAATAATGTAAAAATAAGTTAAACCACTACCGAGATGGTTATGTTTACAAAATGATTTTTATTTCTTCAGTTTAACATGCCACATACACCCACGCACACAAAAAGCACTGAGGTCAATTATACATTAATAACTATACAAAATATTCATGGACTGACAACTCATTGGATCACAAGTGATAACTGAACTGCAAATAATATATTAGACATATTACCATTAATATTTAGATTTTACACTGAAAACATTAAAATAAATAGATAATTGCAAAAGTTTTCAGTTAACTCTTTTTAAAATTAAACAATCAAATAATATCTATAATGGATTATGAATGAACAAAATCAACTATACATATATTCACAAGATTCTTCACTACTTCAAATTGACTGGTGAAGAAATGACCCAGAAAAACCTATTTTTCTTTTCTCTTAAGCCCTTAGTAACATATTCCACTTGTTACACGTTTCTAAATAAGTAATATCACAGTCACATAACTAAGTGCAATCTATAGAGTTTGTAATCCTGATGTTTTAGGCTCCACATATTTTTCTACACATCATACTGATGTGGTTTAAAATGTGATACACCATAATTGTAAACACCTAATACTTCTGTTGTTCATCCGAAGTATGAATCCTCCAATGTTTTATTAAGGTAATCATAACTTTCATTCCTTTAGTACACAAAACACAACTGTAGTTTCTCTCTACCGTATGTCCACCAAATGCATACACATTTCAGTGTTAAGGTTTAGCTCTGGTGTGTATCTTTTGATGTTTTCTGAAGTTAGAAGAACAACTGTAAGGTTTCTCACCAGTATGTAACCTTTGATGTTTGTTTAGGTAACTCTTTGTTCCATATTCTTTGCAACAGATTACACAACTGTACAGTTTCTCCCCAGTGTGTGTTTTCTCATGTTTCTTCAGGTAACTCTTCATTCCAAAATTTTTGCCACAGATTAAACAGCTGTATGGTTTATCTCCACTGTGTTCACTCTCATGTCTTTTTAGGTAGGTATTTTTACCAAATTCTTTCCCACAGATTTCACAACTGTATGGATTTTCCCCAGTGTGTATTCTCTCATGGCTCTTCACATCACTTTTCCTTCCAAATGTTTTGCCACATACTACACAATCATATGGTTTAACATCAATATGTATTATCTGGTGGCTTTTTAGCTCATGTTTTGATGCAAAGTCTTTCCTACACACTAAACAACTGTATGGTTTTCCCCAATTATATGTTTTCAAGTTACTACTACACACAAATTTTTCACCACATACTTTACAACAATATGGCTTTTCTCCAGCATGTATTTTCTGATGCGTTTTTAAATTACCATTTCTTCCAATTTTTTTTTACCACACAACCATATGGTTTCTCTCTGGTAAGTATTTTCTGATGAATTTTAAATTACAGTTTGTTCCAAATACCTTTCCACACATGACACAAATGTTTTCTCACGATTATAAGGCACAACAGACTGTTTCAGGTTATTTATTCCGAAATTCTTTTTCCCAAATGCATCACTCTTTGTATATTTAAAAATGGCTGGTATGGGTTGAGAAAATTTTATGTAGAAAAACCAACAAAATTTTGACCTTCTTCAGCCATCATCAGGATCACAAAGAAAGAAATAGGTAATTGACCAATAGCTGACCACATGTTTGAAGGGGGTTGTGTAACTGAGTGTAGGAATGAAGAGGGCATGCTTAGATGTTTGATTATACTTATCAATATTGGTATCAAGGTGTTCCTTTGTAGTGGTTTATTTTGGGCTTGAGTTGTTGTACAAGTAAGGCTTCTTTAATTTTGCATTTGTTTGTTTGTTTCTTTATTTAGTATTTGGTGTTTTTTTATGGTTGTGTTTATTTGATTTACAGTGTTCAAAAACATGTGAAGGTGACTTTTTATGTTCTTTTAATCTGGTTTCCATTTTTCTACTTGTTTCTCTAATATAGAAGTCGTGGCAGTTATCACATTGTATTTTATATATAATGTTGGTGTTGTGTTTGTCAGTGTAGTTTTTACATAGTATAGACCTTAGTTTCGTACCTGGATATTTTAATGAATTTGGTATGAACTGGAATGTCATATTTTGTTACTAGTTTTTGCCACATGTTGGCTATTTTTCTGATGATGTCGAAAATATATATTATGCAGCAGTATATGGTTTTGTGATTTTTAATTCGTCGGATGTATTTACTTTTGTTAGTTTATTTTGCTTTTTGCCTAGGTGTGTGCAAACACCATTTTCTACAGTTTGTGGAGGAAACTTATTGATGTTGATGAAGTGTTGGTTTATTTTGTCTAATTTGTTGTTAATTTTATCTGGTGAGCATAGTTTTATGGCTGTGTTTGATTTCTTAGTATGTTGAGTTTTTGTTTCTACATAAAATTTTCTCAACCCATACCAGCCATTTTTAAATATATATTTTTCTCAACAAATGGGGTTTCTCGTCATCACATTATTATTTCATCACAGCAACTGCATGAGAAGTGTAAATCTTTGTACTTATCTATGTAACCATTATGTCTGAACTAACACACATTACACCTCTATTAACAGTACACGCTCATACAATCATAAAGAAACTAAGAAACTTAAACCAAAGAATTATCAATAGAAGAAATGTAAAAAGGAACAACTAGCCCCTAACGTTGTAAAGGTAAAACTATCAAAAAATTGCAATCAGTGCACAAACATTATCCAAAATGTACAGACAAAAATACTTAAAGCCATGTTGAACATGAAATACAAAGAACTATATCACTTACAGAAACAAAAAATGAACCTAAACCATCAACTGGCATGATGCATTAAATCAAAGATCTATGGATTTATACAACAAAACATAAATAAAATCACCACTAGGATTGACAGGGACATAAATTAGAAAAACTAAGATGCAAACAACAGAAAAGACAAACTGATGACTAACCTCATAATTAACAGATCCGACTGACAAACACAGACGAGTTACATCTACTTAACAAAGGATTCAGCTTCGCAATAGCACCTAGGTACATTCCAACCTTAGAAATTAAAACATGTTTAGAAAACCTAGCCTGGAGCCTTGTGATACTTTCCACAGAAAACAAAAACAAGAAAACAACCAAGAGAAAGAAGACAACTTTGACAATTTTATTGACATCCAACAGCCAAACTTCCCAGAAAAAAATTAATTTATATTTTCAAGAAAACCTAAAAACAACATCTTAAACGATTTTTTCAAAGAATTTTCTCGCAAAACCATCAACGTAATTTCACAAAACAGAAAACTAAAAAACAATCTTACAAAAAGAGACATGAATTCCATTAAAAACCTAAAACAAGACAAAAACATCAAAATTCTTAAAGCAGATAAAGGAAATGCTATAGTCATAATGAACACGAACGAATATATCCAAAATATGAATTAGACACAAACAAATTTAAACCAATACACACAAATCCAACAAAGGAAATGCAACCAAACAAAATACTACTAAAAATGAAAAAAGCCAACACAGTTTCAGAAACTTTATTCCTACCTACGCAAGACTGACTCACGCACACTACAAATATACGGCATCCCTAAACCTTATAAACCAGATTATCCACTACGACCAATAATGTCCACATAATGAATCGTTTAATTACAATCTTGGCAAATATATAGGATTGGTATTCTCTAAATATGCAACATCAGCCAGCTCATTCATCAAAGACTGTTTTAATTTCAAGTCTAATCTTAATTAACTCAATTATAAAGCCTTAATGACCAATTTCGATGTTACATCCCTCTTTACAGAAGTCTCAACCGCTGAAGATAGCCTTAGAACTCCATATCCAAGACCCTAACCCAGTGGTGGGATTCAGGGGGTTCGCGCGAACCCGTTCTTAAAAATTTTTGAGCTTAGCGAACCCGTTGATGGCTTCAATTATACCGTCGAATTGTTGATGTCGTGGAAACTGATTGCGTCACACTTCATCACACATTTCGACAAGAAAGATTTAATGAGAAAATCACAGACCGTATTATTGACAAAGTTCGTCAAGTGAATGCAGTCAGTTTCTTAATTGTCCATACGTTGAACCCCATCTCGTCGATGTAGATGACACGGGGTGCGCGAAGTGCCGTCTCCATGAACCACAGGGCATAGTCTTTCCTTTCAGCCTTCACGTCAGGCCGATTTCTGTCGGCTGGGGCGGCTTGCAGTTTCTTCAGAGTGAAAAGCATTCCATGACAAATTTTCCCCAGATGTTGTGGGGTGACAGAAGGCTTATCTGGAAACTGTCTCCGGAGCTCAGCACCACAGATAATAGATAAAGTAGATAGCCACACTTCTCCCATTTGCATGTCGGCGCGTGTGACCGTTTTCCTATTACCATTCCCGCTACGGGGGAAAATCGATAGAGTAAGTAACTCGCTTGCTTGCGCTGCAGTCATGTCGGCTTATGCACGAGTCATCATAAGCGTGCATTCGTTTAAGCCCCATTCATAAGTTAAAGAAGATCGTATAGTAGGCCTACATGTCTTCACATCAACGTAATAAGTAGATTTAATCATTTCCATACTTAGAGCTGAAATAGAGCACTTAGTTTGAATAAATTAAGACGTACTATATTAAGGCACTGAAAGGGCCTGAAGACCGAAGAATACCAAAGAGTGGCAAAGAACAAGGTCACTGTGAACCGCGCGCGGGCTACGCAACACCCCCATAACTGCGGAGGTGACGTAGGCTTTTGTCCTTGTCCACTGACCGGCGAACAGGAGTGTGCTCTCCGCAGAGACCTTGAGAACAATAAAGAGTCACGTCCGGCAGGGAATCTGAGGAGGGAACGTCACAAGTGTGATTGAAACAATGGTCAGGTCACTCTAGCCTCAAAAAGTTTGTTTATTGCTTCTCGCAAAACTTCATGTAAAAATTTACCAGAAACTCCGTTAACAAGAAAATACGCAAGAGGCAATTTCCAATACGACTTAATCCCTACAGCTGAAGTTGAGGTGCACCTTTTCTTGATAGGAGGTTGCTGAAGACGGTCAGGGAAGTCAAAAATGCTGGGAACGGCGTTTCCATGCAGTCTTTTTCGCGATAATATAGAAAAAGAACAATCTGAATCGATAAAGCAGTCAGACTCAAAATATTTCGAACAGAGGACAGCCGATTTGGAAGGATTAAAATTTTCCCGCCGTGTGGCTAAAATCCATTTTGTACGTAATTCATGATCTGATGGAAACCGGTGAAAAGAAATTTCTGATCCCTTCACACGATAATTTCGGCAGTTAAACGCATTGCACGTTCTTCGATTTGTCCTCGAGGGTCGTTCAGAATTTACATTAGCCATTCTATTCAATCAATAAAAAATAAGTGGAGACGACGCAGATGATGCACGAATGACGTGAAGACCACAGAATGAATTCTACATTCAAGTGATTTACTTGCAAGTACGAAGGAAACACATGGGCAGACACATGTCGGTTGCAGCCGCTTGTGGCAAGCGTTACTTACTGTATCGATTTTCCCCATCATCAACTTTCTCAATAGAATTTTGGTCACAACGCGGAAGTCAGTCTGGCTATCTACATTATCTATTATCTATGCTCAGCACTCAACTTTGTCAGCTTATTCATCTCGTCATAATGCTTTTTCGAAATGCGCGCAGCTAGCTGTCTGACTGATGGCTGGCAAATCACAATTCAGCTAGTGTGACGTGGCATCGAATAGAATGCTTCTGTTGTTAGTCGATGTTCGACGTGTCTTTAGCCATCTTTGAAACAGTATTTACTTTAACGGACGAAGGGTCTAACTATGATTGATTTCTCGTTTCATTTGTATATAATCAAGTCCCTTGAAATTTGACTCATTTATTCTCGAATACTTTTCGTGGAAGCATCATAAAGTAAGTGAATTTCTATTTAACTTGTGTTTTCAATCCATACGTAAAGTTCAATTAATTAGTTCAACCCAATTAAGTTCAATTAAATTGTCCTAAGGCGGGAATTATAAACTACAGTTTCACTCAGCTGTAGCACATCTTTTATTTCGGAACAAAGAAAGGTAATTTATTATTTTCTTTTCAACTTTTTCTGTGTCTAATTCCATTTATAACTGTATTGTTTAACTATCAGTCTAATTTAGTTTTAAATTATGTTTCAATATTTACGCCTCACTCTGTAAAAGAAAGTAATTTAACATAAAGACCTTACATAAGTTTTATAGTGAAGGTCTTAAAAATACTTTTCATTTCAGTGCTCGGACGTCGGACCTTAAAATGAAGAGACAAAAGGATATGGATAGCTTTTTTCGTAAAGTTCCTAGAACCGAACCTTTAAAGCAAGATGCAAATGACGATGAAACAAAGTTAATTTTACGGCATTATTCTAATGAAAGTTGTACTGCGAATGTCGCTGAAGGTAAATGTGAAGAAGTTGAAACACTCGATCTTCCAGATTGCTGGAGTATAGAACAGTATATGAACTTCAAGGAAAAGTACGATGGGTTGATTGTTCGTAGTAAAAATGTTGGATGTGATATATGTTCCAAATTTTATTTTAAATTAGTGAACATGAAAGGAATTCACATGTCACAAGAATGGGTCACTTGCAGTGTTCAACCTTCTGGAAGAGATAAAAAAATTCAACAAGCTTCCCTAAGAAAGAAGATGAATAAACACTTTTCATCAAAAGCTCACAGCATTTGTATTACGCACCGAAAAGATCGTGCTAATAATTCGATTGAGAAATGCATTGACAAATTGAACAGTAAGTATGTGGATTCTACTAATAGAGTTTTTAATACAATCTACAGTCTAGCAAAAAGAAATCGTCCCTTTTCTGATGTCAAAGATGAGATTCAGCTTCAAATGAAAATGGAGTAGATTTGGGTATTGGACTCCATTCTCGAAAAACTGCTGTGAAAATAACAGATCACATTGCAAATGAGATAAGGAAAGAGGTATTCACAAAATTATTGAACAGAAATTAAAGATCTGTGTCATCATTGATGAAAGTTCAACCATATCCAGTAAGCCCGTACTCGTTACTTTCTCAAAGATTGAAGACTGCTATATATCTCCAACTATTTTTTTGGATTTGGTCGAATTGAATGGACGAGGAGCAGAAACAATATACACGTCATTGTTGAACAGTTTGCACCGTGCCGGATTCGATAATGAATATTTGAAAACTAATTTGATTGCTTTCTGTTCAGATGGGGCAAGCGTAATGCTTGGCCGTAATTCTGAGTGGGCGCTCGATTTAAAAGCAATTTCCCAATATTATCATTTGGCATTGCCTAAATCATCGATTACAACTTATTTTGGATGATTCTGTCAGAGAAGTAGAACAAGTGAATCACTTCAAAATATTCATGGATAAAATCTACACAATCTTTCACCAATCAAACAAAAACCAAATGGACCTTTTCAAAATTTCAGAAGAACTTGGCCATCAAATTCTGAAGATAGGAAGAGTTTTGGGACCAAGATGGGCTGCTTGCAGTTTGAGATCTGCACTTGCTGTATGGCGTGTTTATCCAGCATTGTACAGATATTTCTCTAGTGACACGAAATTTTCAGGAATGGCTGCGCGTCTTGGCAATACATTTCTTTCATGACTTGGCACTGATGATAGATATACTGACAGAAATTTCTTTACTTTCTGATGCCCTTCAAGCTAGATGTTTAACCTTGTCAAGAGCTGAGAAACTGATAAAGAGATCTATTAAGGCTTTTGAAATACTGAAAGAAGGTATTGGAACATTTGAAAAAGAAATCGACGATAGAATTTCTTCTGATGAATTTAAGGATATCCATTTTATCAAAAATAATAGATTTGTTAGACTTCCTCGTAACAATTTACTTGATGTAATAATCGAAAATATGAAAAAAGGCTGATGGACTGCGATCATTTAATATCCAAGAACAATGACCGGGAAGCTGACAACAAACTTCATGAATTGCTGAACTTGCTGGAACCAAATACTTGGAATATTCAGGAAATTGTTGTCCCATGGAAAGCTGCGGAAGGAAAGTTGAATGGCTTCTGTAAAATATTTCATCACAACATTCCCATTAATGATTTTCGTGATTATGTGGAAAATGTCTTGAAAGATTTTAATAATCCTGTAATTCCTGAGAGTATACAAAAGGCGAAAACCATTATGAATACGATTGCCATCAGTTCTGCAGAGGCAGAAAGAGGGTTTTCAAGAATGAATATTATATACTCAGATAAAAGAAGCCGCCTCACAGTAGAAAATGTCAGAAACCTATTGACGATTAATCTTATTGGCCTTCCTTTCGATTTATGGGATGCTACTCCTTTTGTTAAAACATGGCTTCGCAATAATCACAGTGCAGATGATAACAGAGTGAAACAGAAAAAAACGGACAAATATGATGACAATCAATTGACTATTTGGAAATTTTTAAAATGAAATAAATAAAAGATTTTAAAGCACTTTTTCCATTATTTTCCTTTTCAAATGATGTATCAGTATAGACTTCCGGAAAAGTAAGAGAACCCGTTATTATTGAGGCGTTCCCTTGAGAGAACCCCTTCTTAAAATTTTTGAATCCCACCACTGCCCTAACCCATCAATAGACATTCCCACAACCAATTAGCAATGCTCATAGAATTCACCAGATCAAGAAACACTTCACGTTCAACAACCACAACGATATACAAACAAATTGCCTAAGCATAAGCAAACACAGCATAACCAGTTCTAGCCAATATTTTTATGGCTCAAGTTGAAACAAGCAGTCAACACAGCATTACATCCACCACTATAATAGAAGAAACCAAATAAACACAGCAATAAAACTATGCTCACCAGGTAAATTAATAATGATGTAGACAAAATAAAATACTTCATCAACATTAATAAGTTTCCTCCATACACCGTAGAAAACATTATATGCATGCACCTAGACAAAAAGCAAAATCACCTAACAAAAGTAAATATATCCCACGAATTAAAAAATCACAACCATATACTGCTGCATACTATATATTCCTGACATCAGCAGAAAAATAGCCAATATTTGGCAAAAACTAGTAACAAAATATGACATTCCAGTTAATACCAAATTTATTCAAAAACCAGGCACAAAACTGAGGTCTATACTATGTAAAAACTACACTGACAAACACCACACCAACATTATTTATAAAATACAATGTGATAACTGCCACGACTTCTATATTGGAAAAACAAGTGGAAAAATGGAAACCGGATTAAAACATTGTAAATCAAATAAACACAACACAACCATAAGAAACACCCAAATACTCAATAAAGAAACAAACAAATGCAAAATTAAAGAAGCCTTACTTATACAATAACTTAAACCCAAAATAAACCAATACAAAGGAACACCTTTATACCTATATTATTAAGTGTAATCAAACATCTAAGTCCTCTACACCCTCTGATTTACAATACCTTTGTCAAACATGGATTACTTTATTCAATATCAGTTGTTTGCCCACAAAAAGGCCAGTTAGCCTGTTCTCAGTATTTCTTAGAGGCGATCACGCATGTATCGAACCTGATGAAATCAAACAAGCCATGGAAATTCAGACCGAAACCAGGCTATATGCAGTCCATCATATTTTTTTCCAAAGCACACTAACCAACGCACCTCACTTTATCAAGATAGTAACAACTTCAAAGCTTTGGGCCGACTACATCTTGTTCAATGGTTGTTACTACCACATATTCCATTTCAGTGCCAAACGCCCACGTCGCCATTCCACCCATCCACAGGCTTATGACACTCTCAAACGAAACAGGCAACCCAGAGGCGACTTTAAGGAGCCAAGTATCGATTTGTCACTCAATCCAGACAAGCGTGAATAACATCCAATCATCATCTCCCAGTTCTACACTGATGCCCTCAACCTCCCATAACAGCAATATTTCCGGGCTTGTCGACCCAATGAAAACACTTGCCAAATCTTTTCAGACTACAGCTATAACTTCTAGTACAATCTCTAGCCTGACACAAAACACATGCACCAAGGCTATAAATGCACTATTTCAAACTGACTTCAATATGACTAGCACTCAGATGGTTCAAACTAAGATTGCAAAAAGACACAAATCTGTCCAGACAACAGAAGAACAAAACACCCAAGGAATACAATCTCATTTCTCTAAACTTCTCTACTCTTCATGCGCTTATGCTTGTAGCTAACTACCCGATGATCCAGACCTTACTTCTTCGATTAACGAGATCACACGACCTGCAGTTCAGCCGAACAGCAAAGCAGACACAACCTCCTTCTAACCTTAGTTTGCTGATCAAACATGCAAGACATTTCAGTGACATAGCCCCATAACCTCTACTGGAGCTATGACTCAGACCTTCCTTCTTCCTCAAGTGAACTAAACAGGCACTAGCTGGATTATTGGCACCAGCCAGTGAAAGTGGATTTTCTCGAGGTTCTCACATCAAAGATCCCAGCCACCCTACTGCACCCTAAGTCATATATCGGCCGTCAATTTTCTGATACTCGTGCAAAGAGGTTGCTTGGTGCTGGGTTGTCAGTTTTACGTATTTCTAACCTGCTTATGATCTCACTAACCTACTATCAGGATGATCTTGTTTTACATCGTTTTTTTTTCCCGGGATTGTCGATCAAACTCTCAAATCAAGAGTGAAATGAAGAGAAAGTTCATCTTTCTGAGCACCCCCGCTTATCTCTATCTCCTCTGGGGATGGAGAATTTTAAACCGAAATAACTGTTGGTATTTTGTTGTATCTAAGCATGCCCTCTACATTCCTACACTCAATTACACAACCCCCTTCAAACATGTGGTCAGCTGACGGTCAGTTACCTCATTCTTTCTTTGTGAACCTGACGATGACTGAAGAAGGTCAAAAAGTAGTTTCCTCCTCTACATAAAATTTTCTCAACCCATACCAGCCATTTTTAAATATAAAATTTTCTCAACCCATGGGTCTTCTTGTCATCACGGATTATTATTTCATTACGGCGATTGTACGAGAAGTGTAAATCTTCGCGTTTTCTTCATGTATTTGTACTTATCTATGTAACCATTATGTCTGAAGTAACATACATTACATCACTCTTAACAGTACACGCTCATAAAGAAACTAGAAAACTTAAACCAAAGAATTATCAATAGAAGAAATTACATTATTTCATTCAACAATGTAGAAAGGAACAACTAGTCCCTAACTTTGTAGAGGTAAAACTATCAAAAAATGTTAATCATTGAACAAACATTGTCCAAAATTTACAGAAAAACTTCTTGAAGCCATGTTGAACACGAAATACAAAGAACTACATCACTTACAGAAACAAAAAATGAACCTAGACCAGTGGTTCTCAACATGTGGCCCGCGAGCATGCGATGTGCGGCCCGCAGATCACTTTCCAATGATGACATCCTAATATAACTCAAATAATCAAAAATAAAAAATATGCACTGTATATAACATGTACATGTAGGCTACTCACTGTGGTGTGTGCAGATAATAATCTAAACCTTCAAGTAAGATGAATAGCAATTACTTTTAATATCTCTATGATGCTTCGCGTTTGCGATTTGCCTCGGCCTTTGTTTACGCTTTCCTAGCCATTGCCTTGACCCATATGCAATGAAACTTAACTTTGACTCGATACCGCGTCGACAATAGTGACGATATCTCTCCAACGTTTCTACCGCGTCGCCAACAGCAACGAGCTTTCCTCCGATCACGTTCGTTCTGGTTTCACCGCCCATTCCGCCCGCTCCTGCGTGTATTCGCCATGACTCATCTTCTCTCCATTGTTTCCTCTAAGACGCTGATTAGCTGTTCGAGTTCGTGACGCACTATTGTTGTGACCTACTTCTCACTTCTCCCCGTTTGTCGGCTACGGCTGTCGCGAATCTCGTGTTCCGAAGGGCTTGAATTAGGTGAGGTGGTAGTCATAGGAACAATATACAGTGAACGCTAAGGCGTGTCGCTTGACAATGTTATTTGTAAAAAGACCCCATTAATATGAACACGCCGCTGCCGAAGAAAGCCCGCACTGTTTCAGACGAGAATCGCCGTTTCAACACCGAGTGGGAATTAGATTTTTTCTTCATAGAAAAAGAAGGAAGATGTTGTTGTCTTCTGTGCAATAAAATCATAACTGTGATGAAGCGATCTAACTTAGAACGCCACTATCGTTCGCTTCACTCCTCAAGCCTGGATAAATACAAGGAACATGCACGTGAGGCCAAACTCGAATCCCTGAAAAGGAACTATCGAACTCAAACAAACATATTCACAAGAATTGTAAACGAATCACGGAATGTAACTCTGACGTCCGACAAGCTTAGTCATCTGTTGGCAAGTCGCATGAGACCGTACACCGATGGTGAGATCCTGAAACAAGGCATTCTTCTATTCACTGAAAACTGCTGCCCGACTTCAACTCAAAAGGCAACGAAACTGCAGCTGAGCAACGACACAGTGACCAGACGGGTTGAGTGCATTTCAAACGACCTACGAGAACAATTGATGAGTGACTCAAAGAATTTCGTTTGCTATTCGATTGCCCTTGACGGTACGAAAGACATTGCCGACATCGAGCAGCTCGCTTTTTTCATTCGCGGAGTTAAGCCTGATTTTACCATCACCGAAGAACTTCTTTCTATTCGCTCTCTTCATGGTTCGACTAAGGGTGCTGAGATCTTCCAACAGATGATGACTGTCCTCAAGGATGCGGAGCTTGATCCAGCGAAGTTAGTCGGCGTAGCAACCGATGGTGCTCCTTCTATGCTTGGCCTCGGTGAGGGGGCTGCAAGGTCACATTACAAGATGGCGTCAGGCCTAGGAACTGAAACCTGTTGTATGGCACCACTGTATCGTTCACCAAGAAAACTTAGTTGCAAAATCGCTGAAATTTAAGCATGTTACGGACATAGTTTTCTCGACCGTGAACTGGATCCGTGCGAATGCGCTTAATCATCGCCAGTTTAAGCAGTTTCTTGTTGATATCAATGCAGACTACGGCGACGTCATCATTTTCACGGCAGTGCGCTGGCTGAGCCAATCGTCTGTCATAAAAAGATTCCATGCTTTACTCCCAGAAATACGGACTTTCCTCCAGGAAAAAGGTGAGGATGTTCCTCAGCTCAACGACAATCAGTGGCTTCAAGATCTCGCTTTTTTTGTTGACATAACAGGTCACTTGGCGCATCTTAACCTGCAACTTCAAGGAAAGGATAAAATGTGTCACGAGTTGTTTGCCACTTTTACTGCATTTACATCGAAGTTAGAGCTGTGGATATCTCAGCTTCAGCGCGGCAGTACTCTTCATTTTCCGACTTTGGCTGAATTTAGTGCTTCGTCGTTTTCATATACAGAAGTACTTGTGGATCTCAAGGTTGAATTCGATCATCGCTTCAAGGATTTCAAGACATCAATAGAGGAACTGCATTTTTTCTTCGCACCTTTTCAATGCAACCCGAGTGATGCACCCGCACAATACCAGCTAGAGCTGATTGACCTGCAGGCAGATATTTCGCTCAAGACTGCCTTCCATGGAAATTCTCTCATCGATTTTTGGCGACGCATGCCTCAAAAAACTTTTCCTCAGCTCCTTGAAAATGCTTACCGTCAGGCGTGCATATTCGGATCAACATATACTTGCGAGATGGTTTTCTCGAAATTAATTCGCATAAAATCGAAATTCCGCAGTCGTCTTACTGACAGTCACATGACCCAGCTCCTTCAAGTCGCTTCAACAACAATGACTCCTCGTTTTGATTCCTTGGTGGACTCGCAGAAACAATTCCAACAGTCACATTGACTAATTCACAAAGACTTGCAGGTTCATGGTTGGGTGTTTAAATTTTATTTTTGGTTTGAATAGCTTCGAGTGTGCTGGATATGACTTGGAATATTTTTGTATATATTTTCAATAAATCCATTGTCTGTCTGGTCATACTGACATTTTACTTATTTACACCTCTTAAAATAATTACTTATAATTTGTATCGGTATACAACTTAATAACATACTAACGTGGACCAAAGTGAAACGATATTCAGCGTTTTTTTCTTTGGCTTCCTCCGCACAAGAAATAATTCATAACATACGTTGCAATGCAACTAAAAGTGTAATAGGAGGTAACCACTCTAAAAATCGAACCATTCAATCAGATGTAAAAGGACGGCATCAATTTATCAGAGAATTTACTATAATTTAGTGACTTGCGGCCCGCGAGTCCAGATCGGGTCATCATGTGGCCCGCTGACAAAAAAAGGTTCAGAACCACTGACCTAGACCATCAGTGGCATGATGCATTAACCTGTTCAGTGCCGTAGACAAGATAACTCGTCCAAGTCAATCGGTAACACAGTGCCACGGACGAATTAATTCGTTCTCAATAATACCTAACCTCAACACTAGATGTCAGCACCTTACATGCATTTGACCTACTCACAAATTGTTTCACTTTCGATCCAAAATAATGCCACGAAAAAAGTTACAAAATGAAGAACAATTAGAGTTGTATTTTGAACTTGTTTCGAAGTTCGAAGATAGCAGTAGCGATTCAGAAGATTTGCATTTTGAAGATTCTTTGAAAAATACGGAAATACAAGGTTCAGATGTTAGTGAAGATGATGAGAACTGGCCATCAACCAGCACTGGTAAATGGGCGATAACACCAGGGAGTAAACGTAAAATTACAAGTATTGGTAAGAACAAATCCAAAAAAAAGTGCCCTAATGACAATGATTGGAATGCTGAATCATTTGCTGCACCAGTTATAAGCCCCTTCTCAAGAAATCATGTTTTCAAGTACAACAATTTGAGCCAAGAATCAAAGCCTTTACATTGTTTTCAAAAGTCTTCCCTCCCACAATTGTCAACAATATTGTAACAGATCAATAAATATGTAGAAACTACGAAGGCCCTCGCTGATTTGAAGGAACATTCTAGAGTAAAATAATGAAAGCCACCTAGAGAGAAGGAAATTTATGGGTCTGATAATACTAATGGGCATAGAAAGAAAACCAACTGATTCCATGTACTTCAGCACTGACCCTTTGCTTACCACACACATTTTTGGTCAGTGCACGTCAAAAAACCAGTTTCTTTTGCTGCTATCGATCCTACACTTTGCTGACAATACCCAGGAAAATATTGTTGACCAACGACAGCACATGATACAGCCCATTATTGACCATTTACGGGAAAAATTTAGAACCTCATATGTACCAAACGAACATGTTTGTATTGACAAATCTGTGATACTACGGAAGGGTAGATTGAGATTTCGACAGCACATTCCATCTAAAAGGGCTAGGTTTGGAGTCAATAGTTGAGCTATGTGAAAGTGTAACGGGCTATGTTTGGGACTTTTTCATCTACACTGGTGCTACTACACAGTACACCACTATAGACGACAGACAGGGCGAACCTGTTGTGTGCACATTCATGGAATCATTGTTTGGACAAATTATAAGCTCTATTTGGATCGTTTTTTAACAAGTCCCACTTCAGTGAGGTCATTGCTTGATCATGACACCTATTTAATTGTGAAAGTTAATGAAAAATCGAACTGGGAGGCCGAAATGTTTCACAAATATCCAAAGGGGAGAAATGGAAGTGGCACAAAATACAGCATTGGTGTTTTTCGCTGGAAGGATAAGAGGGACATTTTCATGTTGCATACAATACATGACAATACCATGCAAAACACTGGAAAGATCAACCGTGCTACTTGTGCAACTATTGTAAAACCAAAATGTGTCATTGATTACAAGTGTGTTGCATGCTTATCCAAGTATGCACAAGGCTTTCAAGTGGCACAAAAAAGTATTTTTTCACATGATGGATATGGCAGTGAACAATGCTTTGGTAATTTACAAATCACTAGGAAACAACCCGTCTCTCCTGGAGTTTAGACTCTGTTTTATCCGTACCCTGATTGAAGATTACCACACCCAGCGTCCAAAATCCAGTGGATGCTGGCCTTCCTTGGAAAACCCATCTTCGCGTCACAGAACACCACTTCCACACACTTATTCCCCAAACAGAAAAGAAAAAGTAGCCCACTAGAAAGTGTAAAGTGTGCTCTGACAAATCCACAAGGAGGAAAGCAGATATGATTGTACTGATTGCAAAGTCGCTCTTTGTGTTGACCCCTGCTTCAAAATATTTCATTGCATTATTGTTTCATGTCTGGTACACATTTCTTCATTTTGTGTACTACTACAAGTCTGGCTTATAGAAAAAATAGTATTTGTTGCTCATTTTCTTTGTTTCGAAAATTACTCAATTTTGCTGAAAGAAACCCAGCATAGGAGCTGCCGTAGCAGCTGAAATACTTGGCAGTCAACATGTTAAATCAGAGTTCTACGGACTTATACAATGAAACATAAACCAAATCAACACTAGGAATGACAGGTACAAAACAATCTGCCACAACAAAAAACTAGAAAAACTAAGATGCAAACAACAGAAAAGACACCAAAAAGACAAATTGATGACTGACCTCATAATTTACAGATCCGACCGACAATTAAACACAGACGAGATACATCTACTCAGCAAAGGACTCAACTTTGCAATAGCACATAGGTACATTCTAACCTTAGAAATTAAAACATGTTTAGAAGACCTAGCCTGGAAACTTGTGATACTTTCTACAGAAAACAAAAACAAGAAAACAACCAACAGAAAGAAGACAACTTCGACAAATTTATTGACATCCAACAGCCAAACTTCCCAGGAAAAATTAATATTTTCCAGAAACACCTAAAAACAACACCTTAAACGACTTTTTTGAAAGAATTTTCTCACAAAACCATCAACGTAATTTCACAAAATGAATGCTAAAAAACAATCTTACAAAAAGAGACATTAATTCCATTAAAAACTCACCACCTCCCTTTAACCTTAGTTTGCTGATCAAACATACAAGACATTTCAGTGGCATAGCCCCTTAACCTCTACTGGAGCTATGACTCAGACCTTCCTTCTTCCTCAAGTGAACTAAACAGGCACTAGCTGAATTATTGGCACCAGCCAGTGAAAGTGGATTTTCTCGAGGTTCTCACATCAAAGATCCCAGCCACCCTACTGGACCCTAAGTCATATATTGGCCGTCGATTTTCTGATACTCGTGCAAAGAGGTTGCTTGGTGCTGGGTTTTCAGATTTCCGTCTTTCTAGCATGCTTATGATCTCACTAACCTACTATCAGGATGATCTTGTTTTACATCGTTTTTTTTTCCCGGGATTGTCGATCAAACTCTCAAATCAAGAGTGAAATGAAGAGAAAGTTCATCTTTCTGAGCACCCCCGCTTATCTCTGTCTCCTCTGGGGATGGAGAATTTTAAACCGAAATAACTGTTGGTATTTTGTTGTATCTAAGCACGCCCTCTACATTCCTACACTCAATTACACAACCCCCTTCAAACATGTGGTCAGCTGACGGTCAGTTACCTCATTCTTTCTTTGTGAACCTGACGATGACCGAAGAAGGTCGAAATGTTGTTTGCTTCTCTACATAAAATGTTCTCAACCCATGGGTCTTCTCATCATCACGGATTATTATTTCATCACAGCGATTGTACGAGAAGTGTAAATCTTTGTGTTATCTTTATGTATTTGTACTTATCTATGTAACCATTATGTCTGAACTAACATACATTACATCACTCTTAACAGTACACGCTCATAAAGAAACTAGAAAACTTAAACCAAATAATTATATAATTATCAATAGAAGAAATGACATTATTTCATTCAACAATGTAGAAAGGAATAACTAGCCCCTAACTTGTCCAAAATTTACAGAAAAACTTCTTGAAGCCATGTTGAACACGAAATACAAAGAACTACAGTATACCCTCGCCTGTTCGCGGTTCCCCATTCACGGCCCCGCATATTTGCGGGTTAGGCTCTTAACCCTATCGCATCGTATGCCGGTATACCGGGCTAGCGTCATAACGTCATAAAAACGAATGCTCGGTAAACCGGGTTTTTGTAGGTCATAGAGACTAAAAGCGCGTTTCGAGGGTATGTCTGTATTTACTCTCTCAAGCAGTTTTATCGATTGACGTCTTTATCGAACAATGGGCTGAGCTGCTATTGGCTGACTGCCTCAGCTTCCCCCACAACGCAAAAGGCAAAGCACAGCCGGTAACGCACTACACACGCACACACACAGCGCTTGGTCCAGTTCCAGTTCGACTGTGTGGGTATTTGGGTATTGATGTTGTTAAATACCCAGGAGGGTCAGGTACATTTGACCTCTTCCTCCCTCCCGAACGATTATAGCGTCTGTCTTTAGGGTGTTTTTTTTTTGGTTTTTTTTTTTTTTAAAGCTTTGGGCCAGAGTAAAAGTATAACATCATACTCAGGTCCATTTCAGGGCTCAGTCCATGCATGGACGAACAAGAAGTTTTTTTTTTTTTTTTCCATTTAATTTTTTTTTTTTTTTTTGTATTTTCATATATATATATATTTTTTTTTTGTATTTTTTCTCCTTTTCTCGATTGAGAGAATGCTACTACTACTTGTAGCAACACAACCACTCACACAGAAAAGAAAGTAATAATAATTATTATTATTCAATACTTGAATAATAATTCAAAAGAGAAGAAAATAAAATAATAATAATGATTAAAAAAAAGAAAATAATAATTATAAAAATAAAAGAATCAAGGACTAAGTGTCTAGTGCATAGTGGCCAGCTTGTGTTACATTTCTTAAATATATGTTAAAGGGGAGAGGTATTTAGTACCATTTACATCATGTACGTGATATCTGTCGAGATCACACATTAAGTCATTTTGTGCCAATTCTTATTGAAATATTTTAGAGAATTATGCAAGAGTCTTTCAGCTATTGTATCTATGTTTGCATACTTGTGCATGAATGTGGTTGAGGTGCTACATGGTACTTTGTATGCTGAAGTTAGTACAGAATTTTGTATACGTTGAAGTTTCTGTACATGTGTGGGTGCTATGTTAATCCAGGCAGGTGATGCATATTCTATTGTTGGTCTAATGTACGTTTTGTAGATTTTAAGTATGTTGTCTGGTGATGTTCCTTGGATTTTACCTGAAAGACTTCTTGCATAGTTTGCTCTTTTCCAGATTCGTATCAGTACATTTTTAATATGTGGTAGCCACGTTAATTTTGAGTCATAGGTTAGACCTAGAAATTTAGCAGAAGTAGCAGTCAGTAAAAGTGATCCATTCATATAGAGTTTTGGTGGATCTTTTTCAGCTTATTCAGTCTGCTGAATACTATGACTTGGGTTTTTGGAATATTAATTTTGATTCTGTATTTCTGGCAGTATTCTTCGATGTTATTTAGGACTGGTTGTAGGTTCGTTGCTGCTATTGACGGAGTGGGGGCACTTTTCCAGACTGCTACATCGTCAGCGAACTGTGATGCATAACCTAAATTTAGGTCCGACAGAGGCATATTACTCACGTACATGATAAATAATATAGGGCTAACAACCCCTCCTGCGGGACTCCTGCTTCGGGTGAAAAGGACCCTGAGTGGGCCCCATTTACATTTACTTTACACATTCTGTTATCCAGGAAGTTGGACAGCCAGCGAATAGTTTCCTGGGGTAATGCCATTTCAAGCAATCTATGTCTTAAGCCGTTATGCCACACTGTGTCAAATGCTTTCTCAATGTCGAGAAAGCAAGCTACAGTGCATTCTTTTTGTTGAAGCTGTCGGTAATTGATTCTGTAAGTCGAATCAGGTGGTCTGTAGTTTGGCGGTTTTCGAAATCCGTTTTGAATTTCTGGTAATTTTGAATTTTCTTCTAAGTAAACTGACAGACGATTACTAATTATCCTCTCTAATACTTTGCCAATACAACTGGTTAAGCTAATCGGGCGGTAGTTGTTTGGTTTATTCGCTGACTTTCCTTCTTTCTGGAACATTAATACTATTGCTTCCTTCCAAGAAACGGGGATATATCCAGCTGATAGTGAGAGATTAAATAACGCTGTTAGGTGTTCATATAATCTCTGAGTGCCTTGTTTTAGGAGGATAGCTTGAATACCATCTTCTCCAGGAGCTTTGTTTTTTGTGTTTTAATAGCAGTTACTACTTCTGTAACAGTGATATGTTTTACCAGTTGATGAGTGCTCCAGTCTTTTGTTTTTTCTTGGTGTGTAATATTGTTGACTGGAAATTTAGGTGTAAAAAATGCTTCTGTTTTGGTCAATAAAGTTTGTGACTGTATTATAAAAGTATCTGTTCATGTCTGGTTCATGATGTGTTTTGAACGTGTTTTCTAGGTGTTTTTTAAATATCTCGGCTTTTTCTGTGTTAGTGTATGCTGTTTCTCCATCCAGTTCCAGTGGTGGATATACTGTGTTTGTTGTTCCTGTGTTTGTAAATCTTTTCAAATGTGTCCAGAATTGTTTAGGATCAGTTTTATGATTTAGATCGGAACAGAAGGTGTCCCAGTTTTCTTGTTTCTGTTGTCTGATTAAGTTTCGTATTTTATTTCTTATTGTGTTTATCTGAGTTTTAAGTGTGGGGTTTCGATGTTGAATGTACTGTCTGCGGAGTATACGTCTGTTTTAATTAAGTGTATTATATCTTTATGTGGTTGCCATGAATGAGTTGTTGTGAAGTGTTTTTGTTTCGGTATCGAACTGTTGGCTGCATGTTTTAGACACTCAGAGATGATATGACAGTATGCATCTATATCTGATGCGTCCGCGGCAATATGTAGTACTTCTGGAGGTAAGGTTTCATTTAATATAGTTTGGAAAACTGGCCAATTAGCTTTTGTAGTTCAGTTGGTCTCTCACTATGATTTTATTTAAGTGGGGGTGAGATTGAAGATACACCAAACTGGAAGGTGGTCACTATCTATATCGTGACCAACATGAAAATTACGAATTTGCGACTCATATTTGACGAACACAGGCATAGGTCCAGTATTTCACTGGTGCCATGTGCGTACGAGATATGTGTCGGTGTTGCATCGTTTAATAAAGTCATGTTTGATTCGTCCAGAAATTGATAAAGTAATTTGCCATTTGCGTTTGAGCAACGACAGTTGAATGCTATATGTTTACTGTTTAGGTCGCCGATAATAATAAGATTACAGTTGCTATTATACAATATATTCAATAGATTTACATCTAACACGGTACTAGGCGAGCAGTAGATGCCCGCCACAGTAACGTCTGTCTGATTTTGCGTTTTTACATTAATAACTATAGATTCATTACTGGAAGGGATAGTAAGTTCCTGAACTATAAGTTCAGTCTTATACAATAATAAAGACCTCTGTTTGGATCTCTATTATCCTTCCTGTCATGTCTAATAGTAGAGTAGCCGTTTAATTTAAATCTATGGTAGTTATATAGAAGAGTTTCACTAATTATGATTACATCAGGTTTTATGGAGCTTGTTGTATCTTCAATCTCATGTTTCTTGGAAGCAAGAGCACCCTGGATATTGATGTGTAGAACTGTGAAGTTATCCATGTCTAGTACAGTTTATGATGGAGGTTAAAATTTGCGGCAAGAACTTGTGTATGTTTTCAATATGATTTTAACAATTATGTCTGTGAGACTGTTGGTGTTTGTGGGATTTGTATATTCTGCCATTATTTCCGAGAAGGTGGAAGTTATGGCAGTTGTCAATATTGTTTCAATTGTTGTTGGTTGTGTATTTTGAGGTGGTTTTGGTATTTCCTCTTCACTTGGTAATGGTTTTCATGTCGGGATGATGAATTTTTAACCACTGCAGCGTATGTGTTTGTCTGTGTAGTTGTACTTTGTGGTGCTGGAGTGGTAGGTGTGGGTTCCTTAATTGTTCGTGGTGGCGGCGGCTTGTTCATGTTGGGATTTTAATTTCGTATAAGTGTGTCTTTATGGATTTATATTTCTGGCAACCTTTATAATTTGCCGTGTGTTCTTCCCACAATTGCAGCATTTGGGTTTGGGGTTCTGTTTTGTACACTGTGTAATGTGGTGATTCTCCCCACAGCCCACACAACGCGCATTTGCTTGGCATGCTGCTGCTACATGTCCAAACCTTTGGCATTGGTAGCACTGTGTGACAACCACTGCTGGTGTTTTTGTTTGTTCTACTGTGTACTTATGATACCACATAGTGATACCATTATTAATGAATTGTGTAATATCCTGGCTGTTGTCTGTGACTACTTTGATTAGGTTTGTGGGTCTTTTAGTAATATTTGAAATTATACGCTCAACTGAAATGTGTTTTATGTTTTGTGTACTTAACTCTTCCTTAACGTCTTCTATGTCTATTGAATTATGTACACCTCGTATCACAAAAGATTTCGGTGTTGGTTTAGTTCCTGGTAGGTGTATTGTAATACTTCCTATTTTGAATGCGTCTGCAGGCCAAGCTTTTAGTAGACTGTTTAAGTCAGCGGGTTCCTGTCCTTGAACCAGAACACCGCCTCTGGGCAGACGCTTAATATTAGTAATCTTTGTATTAGGTTTGCACCTGTATATTTCTTTGGCCAATTGTGGTTGGTTGTAACTACCAGGAACTCCTTGGATTATAACTGCGTGCTTAGGTGATTTTGGTGCGATTTGTGTATGTGTGTCTGTGGTGGTTGTTCTTTGTTTAATTTGTTTTTCTGACTTCGAGTCTGCACAAGCGTGAAGCCTTCGTCGTCAGAAAGAACTTCGTCTTTAATCTGAACTTGTTTGTTTTGAATATCCAGGGTGGGGTTTGGGTTGCTAGTACTGCTAGTTTTGGCATATTAAAGTCTATAACCGTAGTCTTAGGTACATTGTCTTCACATGCTGAAATCATAATATCTTTTACTAGTTTTCGTTTTTTTTCGAGTCCTTACAGTATTTTCTTTAACCGGCGTTAACTTAGTATTTAGTTCTTTTTCGGCTATGAACATTAAAGATTTTAATTTTAAATTATCATTATCTGTTTGGCCACAGTCACTAGACTTACATTTTGTCCCTGAAACAGACGGGCTTGCTCCCTCAGTCTCAGACGCTACATCGCTTTCCCTGGTCTCCGACTCCCCGACCGGCATGTCGCCTCGTTGTTTAGCGAAGGGGTATTTCCTGTCTTGGGCCAATTCAAATAAGGTCTTCTGTCTACTGGCGTAAAACTAAAATTCGAAGTGAAAAGTAAAAACACTAACAAAATATGAAGCAAAATATAACACGTAGAAATCTAGAGCCTTTCAGAGGTATGTCCTTCCTTCACCCTGTCCAAGCGCAGACGCTTGGTCCCGAGAAGGCTAGGAAATAGGTTTGAATTTAGCCAATGGCTGACAGCTTTAGTTTCTCCTTCTTGCTGATTGGCTGCATACGCGTGCTGCTGATCAGCTGTTTCTCTCTTTCATTCGCGCGTGAGTTTTTAACGTGGTTGTTTATTTTTACAATATTATTTACACCCTACAATGCCATTCAATTGCCCTACACCTCCAGCATCTGGCAAGGAACCTAAGCGCCAGAAAAAAGGTTATGACCCTGCATGAGAAGGTACAACTGCTTGATATGATAAAGCAGGGGTGTGCAACAGGCGGCCCGCGGGCCACAACCCGGCCCGCCAAGCCATTTAGTGTGGCCCTAGTTGTTGTAATCTAACCATGTGGCCTGATCTGTAATCCAACGCAAATGGAATATTTTTTAAAGCATCGATCCTACGGGATTCCCAGGCTTCGACTCGACAAACTTCTAAAATTATCTCTGCTAGAGAGGAGCAGGCCGAATTCGATTGGTCGGCCTCCTTAGGGCATGAATAGGTGACGTGCACTAGCACTATTGTCTACGCCTCAACGTCATGTCCTGAACCTCGCCTTCGCCCGCTGGCGACAATTTTCCCAACCTCTGCTGTCCGTCATTCATTATTGGTGAAAATTTTATTACCTTTTACAGTTACTACAAGAGATTGAAGGTAAATTGATTATTATTTAGCATATTGTTGTGACTTTACTGAATTTATTAAAATTTTTGCTTTCAGATGCATCTGATTCTATGTACAGTGTGACCTCGTTATTCGCGGGGTTACGTTCTTTACCCTCCCGCGAATAGCGAAAAACCGCGAATATTGGACGCAGTTTTAAAACGTATATGTATGCGATTATATATTATATGAAATGCTTCCCAAACACTAATGATACTTATACTCATTGATGCAGTAATAATGTAGCAATATTGCATACTGTTATGTATTTCACTAAATTGTACCGTGCGTTACCGGGCTGTGCTTTGCCGTTTGCGTTGTTGGGGAGCTGAGGCAGTCAGCCAATAGCAGTCAATCTTGTTTGGTGAAGACAATTTATAAAACGGCTTGATTGAGTAAATACAACAGAAATCTCCTCGAAAAGCCCTTTCAGTCTCTGTGACCTACAAAACGCAGTTCGCGCATAACCCGCGAATATGCGGGGCCGCGAATGGCGAACCGCGAATAGGCGAGGTCACACTGTATTTTGCTATTCTCAATTAATTTAAGTACCGGAAGGCTATGATCGGGATGCCAATTTAGAAACATGTGTTTCTGTCCATAAGAGGTTCCATGTGTAAATAAATTCTATGTTTTTCTACTTTGCTATTTTCGTGAGAATAATTTTTGTTTTGATTTCAGGGCTAGTAAAATGTCAGCAGTTAAGAAACGAAAAATTGATGATGAGGGAAGGTTATTCAACAGTGAATGGTGCACAAAATATCTTGTTGTCCCACATAATCAAGGTGTTGTCTGCCTCGTCTGTCAAACTACAATTGCAGTCATGAAAGAGTACAATATTAAGCGACATTACGCAACTAAGCACTCCTCCCGGTTTGATGAAATTGTTGGTCAGGCACGAAAGGACAAAATTGAACATTTAAAACATCCATTGAAAAGCAACAAGGTGTTTTACCACTTTCAAGAAAAATTCAGAACTGGTGACAAAACTGAGTTTTAAGCTTTGTGAATGTATGGCAGAAAAGGGAAAGCCTTTCAGTGATGGAGAATTTATTAAAATTGTTTAACAATATTCACAGAATATGCATGTCCAGAGAAAAATATTTGGTGGAGCAAACTAGCCTTTCCCTTTACTGTCTCACGCAGGACAAAAGATCTTTCAGAGGACATCAAAGAAACTTTGAAAGAGATTGAATTCGTGTGAAGCTTTCAGTCTGGCTTTGGATGAAAGCACTGATATCAATGACACATCCCAACTTGTCATTTTCATCAGAGCTGTTACTGCAGGCTTTGATGTTTTCGAAGAGTTTTAGATATGGCAAGCCTTTCCTCCACAACCACAGGACAGGATATTTGTGAACAAGTGCTTAAGGTTGTAGAAAAGTTTGAACTGAATCCTTATAAATTATGTGGTGTTACAACAGATGGTGCTCCTTCCATGACAGGTAGGACAAATGGATTCACCAAGAAATTTCTGACTGCAATTGGAGCACAAGACGTAGTTGTAAGCCATTGCATTATTCACCAAGAGAGCTTGTGCACCAAAGTTCTGGATTTTGCAGAAGTCATGAAAAATGTCGTCCAATGCGTAAATTATATTCGAACACGAGGATTAAATCATCGACAATTTAAAACTTTTTAGATGAGCTGGACAGTGAGTATTCAGATGTTTTGTACTTCTCTGCTGTACGTTGGCTTAGTAGAGCTGCTACTTTGAAGAGATTCTGGAATCTGCGAGAGGAGATTAAGTTCTTCATGGAGAGCAAACGTCAGAATGTGGACTTCTTGAGCAATGAGAACTGGCTGAATGACTTAGCATTCCTCACAGACATTACACAGCATCTGTCTGATTTAAACTTAAAACTACAAGGGAAAAGTCAACTTGTGAATAAGTTGTTTGAGCATATTTGTGCTTTTGAGAAGAAATTGGAACTTTTCCAGGTTCAGTTGAGAAGAGCCATATTGACCCATTTTACATGTCTTGCAACCAGGAAACTGGAATTTCTAATCTGGATTGCACCAAATATGGAACCAGTGTACAAAAGCTGCGTGATGAGTTTGCAAACAGATTTCCAGATTTCAGACAAACTGAAATTAGATTGAAATTGTTCGCTCAACCTTTTGATTTGGCAGTGGAAGACAGTCCTGATGATTGCCAAATGGAACTCATTGAACTGCAGGTTGACATGGACACTAAAAGGAAATTCTCTGAAAACAGTTTGCTAGACTTTTACAAACTCTGTGTACGTGAAAAGTTTCCCAATTTGTCCCGTCATGCACAAAGAATTGCCTCCCTTTTTGGTAGCACCTACTGCTGTGAGCAATTTTTTCTCCAAAATGAAGCTCATCAAAACCAAATGTAGAAGTCAGCTGACTGATGAACATTTGACCAGTCAGTTAAGAGTGGCAACCACTTCTGTCAAAGCTGATATTGACAAGCTCTGCAAGGACTCTAAATTTCAAGTGTTGCACTAAAATGATCACTCATGCAAAAATATAAAATATTATTGCTTGCATTTTGAGAATTTTTTTTAATTTATTGTGCATGTACACGAATAAGCTTGTTTTTTAAGTGGCCCCGCTTGATTGATGAAGTTGGTTATATGGCCCACCGACGAAAAATGTTGCACACCCCTGCCTTAAACGATTTTTTTCAAAGAATTTTCTCACAAAACCATCAACGTAATTTCACAAAACAGAATGCTAAAAAACAATCTTACAAAAAGAGACATTAATTCCATTAAAAACTCACCACCTCCCTTTAACCTTAGTTTGCTGATCAAACATACAAGACATTTCAGTGGCATAGCCCCATAACCTCTACTGGAGCTATGACTCAGACCTTCCTTCTTCCTCAAGTGAACTAAACAGGCACTAGCTGGATTATTGGCACCAGCCAGTGAAAGTGGATTTTCTCGAGGTTCTCACATCAAAGATCCCAGCCACCCTACTGGACCCTAAGTCATATATCGGCCGTCAATTTTCTGATACTCGTGCAAAGAGGTTGGTTGCTTGGTGCTGGGTTGTCAGTTTTACGTATTTCTAGCCTGCTTATGATCTCACTAACCTACTATCAGGATGATCTTGTTTTACATCGTTTTTTTTTCCCCGGGATTGTAAATCAAACTCTCAAATCAAGAGTGAAATGAAGAGAAAGTTCATCTTTCTGAGCACCCCCGCTTATCTCTATCTCCTCTGGGGATGGAGAATTTTAAACCGAAATAACTGTTGGTATTTTGTTGTATCTAAGCACGCCCTCTACATTCCTACACTCAATTACACAACCCCGTTCAAACATGTGGTCAGCTGACGGTCAGTTACCTCTTTCTTTCTTTGTGAATCTGACGATGACCGAAGAAGGTCGAAACGTTGTTTGCTTCTCTACATAAAATGTTCTCAACCCATAGGTCTTATCATCACAGATTATTATTTCATCACAGCGATTGTACGAGAAGTGTAAATCTTTGTTTTCTTTATGTATTTGTACTTATCTATGTAACCATTATTTCTGAACTAACATACATTACATCACTCTTAACAGTACACGCTCATACGATCATAAAGAAACTAGGAAACTTAAACCAAAGAATTATCAATAGAAGAAATGACTATTTCATTTAACAATGTAGAAAGGAACAACTAGCCCCTAACTTGTCCAAAATTTACAGAAAAACTTCTTGAAGCCATGTTGAACACGAAATACAAAGAACTACATCACAAAAAAAAAAAAAGAAAAAAAGAACCTAGACCATCAATGGCATGATGCATTAACCTGTTCAGTGCCATAGACAAGATAACTCGTCCAAGTCAATCGGTAACACAGTGCCACGGACGAATTAATTCGTTCTCAATAATACCTAACTTCAACACTAGATGTCAGCACCTTACATGCATTTGACCTACTCACAAATTGTTTCACTTTCGATCCAAAATAATGCCACGAAAAAATTTACAAAATGAAGAACAATTAGAGTTGTATTTTGAACTTGTTTCGAAGTTCGAAGATAGCAGTAGCGATTCAGAAGATTTGCATTTTGAAGATTCTTTGAAAATTACAGAAATACAAGGTTCAGATGTTAGTGAAGATGATGACAACTGGCCATCAACCAGCACTGGTAAATGGGCGATAACACCAGGGAGTAAAGGTAAAATTGCAAGTATTGGTAAGAACCAATCCAAAAAAAGTGCCCTAATGACAATGATTGGAATGCTGAATCATTTGCTGCACCAGTTATAAGCCCCTTCTCAAGAAATCATGTTTTCAAGTACAACAATTTGAGCCAAGAATCAAAGCCTTTACATTGTTTTCAAAAGTCTTCCCTCCCACAATTGTCAACAATATTGTAACAGATCAATAAATATGTAGAAACTACGAAGGCCCTCGCTGATTTGAAGGAACATTCTAGAGTAAAATAATGAAAGCCACCTAGAGAGAAGGAAATTTATGGGTCTGATAATACTAATGGGCATAGAAAGAAAACCAACTGATTCCATGTACTTCAGCACTGACCCTTTGCTTACCACACATATTTTTGGTCAGTGCACGTCAAAAAACCAGTTTCTTTTGCTGCTATCGATCCTACACTTTGCTGACAATACCCAGGAAAATATTGTTGACCAACGACAGCACATGATACAGCCCATTATTGACCATTTACGGGAAAAATTTAGAACCTCATATGTACCAAACGAACATGTTTGTATTGACAAATCTGTGATACTACGGAAGGGTAGATTGAGATTTCGACAGCACATTCCATCTAAAAGGGCTAGGTTTGGAGTCAATAGTTGAGCTATGTGAAAGTGTAACGGGCTATGTTTGGGACTTTTTCATCTACACTGGTGCTACTACACAGTACACCACTATAGACGACAGACAGGGCGAACCTGTTGTGTGCACATTCATGGAATCATTGTTTGGACAAATTATAAGCTCTATTTGGATCGTTTTTTAACAAGTCCCACTTCAGTGAGGTCATTGCTTGATCATGACACCTATTTAATTGTGAAAGTTAATGAAAAATCGAACTGGGAGGCCGAAATGTTTCACAAATATCCAAAGGGGAGAAATGGAAGTGGCACAAAAATACAGCATTGGTGTTTTTCGCTGGAAGGATAAGAGGGACATTTTCATGTTGCATACAATACATGACAATACCATGCAAAACACTGGAAAGATCAACCGTGCTACTTGTGCAGCTATTGTAAAACCAAAATGTGTCATTGATTACAAGTGTGTTGCATGCTTATCCAAGTATGCACAAGGCTTTCAAGTGGCACAAAAAAGTATTTTTTCACATGATGGATATGGCAGTGAACAATGCTTTGGTAATTTACAAATCACTAGGAAACAACCCGTCTCTCCTGGAGTTTAGACTCTGTTTTATCCGTACCCTGATTGAAGATTACCACACCCAGCGTCCAAAATCCAGTGGATGCTGGCCTTCCTTGGAAAACCCATCTTCGCGTCACAGAACACCACTTCCACACACTTATTCCCCAAACAGAAAAGAAAAAGTAGCCCACTAGAAAGTGTAAAGTGTGCTCTGACAAATCCACAAGGAGGAAAGCAGATATGATTGTACTGATTGCAAAGTCGCTCTTTGTGTTGACCCCTGCTTCAAAATATTTCATTGCATTATTGTTTCATGTCTGGTACACATTTCTTCATTTTGTGTACTACTACAAGTTTGGCTTATAGAAAAAATAGTATTTGTTGCTCATTTTCTTTGTTTCGAAAATTACTCAATTTTGCTGAAAGAAACGCAGCATAGGAGCTGCCGTAGCAGCTGAAATACTTGGCAGTCAACATGTTAAATCAGAGTTCTACGGACTTATACAATGAAACATAAACCAAATCAACACTAGGAATGACAGGTACAAAACAATCTGCCACAACAAAAAACTAGAAAAACTAAGATGCAAACAACAGAAAAGACACCAAAAAGACAAACTGATGACTGACCTCATAATTTACAGATCCGACCGACAATTAAACACAGACGAGATACATCTACTCAGCAAAGGACTCAACTTTGCAATAGCACATAGGTACATTCTAACCTTAGAAATTAAAACATGTTTAGAAGACCTAGCCTGGAAACTTGTGATACTTTCTACAGAAAACAAAAACAAGAAAACAACCAACAGAAAGAAGACAACTTCGACAAATTTATTGACATCCAACAGCCAAACTTCCCAGGAAAAATTAATATTTTCCAGAAACACCTAGAAACAACACCTTAAACGACTTTTTTCAAAGAATTTTCTCACAAAACCATCAACGTAATTTCACAAAATGAATGCTAAAAAACAATCTTACAAAAAGAGACATTAATTCCATTAAAAACTCACCACCTCCCTTTAACCTTAGTTTGCTGATCAAACATACAAGACATTTCAGTGGCATAGCCCCTTAACCTCTACTGGAGCTATGACTCAGACCTTCCTTCTTCCTCAAGTGAACTAAACAGGCACTAGCTGAATTATTGGCACCAGCCAGTGAAAGTGGATTTTCTCGAGGTTCTCACATCAAAGATCCCAGCCACCCTACTGGACCCTAAGTCATATATTGGCCGTCGATTTTCTGATACTCGTGCAAAGAGGTTGCTTGGTGCTGGGTTTTCAGATTTCCGTCTTTCTAGCATGCTTATGATCTCACTAACCTACTATCAGGATGATCTTGTTTTACATCGTTTTTTTTTTTCCCGGGATTGTCGATCAAACTCTCAAATCAAGAGTGAAATGAAGAGAAAGTTCATCTTTCTGAGCACCCCGCTTATCTCTATCTCCTCTGGGGATGGAGAATTTTAAACCGAAATAACTGTTGGTATTTTGTTGTATCTAAGCACGCCCTCTACATTCCTACACTCAATTACACAACCCCCTTCAAACATGTGGTCAGCTGACGGTCAGTTACCTCATTCTTTCTTTGTGAACCTGACGATGACCGAAGAAGGTCGAAATGTTGTTTGCTTCTCTACATAAAATGTTCTCAACCCATGGGTCTTCTCATCATCACGGATTATTATTTCATCACAGCGATTGTACGAGAAGTGTAAATCTTTGTGTTATCTTTATGTATTTGTACTTATCTATGTAACCATTATTTCTGAACTAACATACATTACATCACTCTTAACAGTACACGCTCATAAAGAAACTAGAAAACTTAAACCAAATAATTATATAATTATCAATAGAAGAAATGACATTATTTCATTCAACAATGTAGAAAGGAATAACTAGCCCCTAACTTGTCCAAAATTTACAGAAAAACTTCTTGAAGCCATGTTGAACACGAAATACAAAGAACTACAGTATACCCTCGCCTGTTCGCGGTTCCCCATTCACGGCCCCGCATATTTGCGGGTTAGGCTCTTAACCCTATCGCATCGTATGCCGGTATACCGGGCTAGCGTCATAACGTCATAAAAACGAATGCTCGGTAAACCGGGTTTTTGTAGGTCATAGAGACTAAAAGCGCGTTTCGAGGGTATGTCTGTATTTACTCTCTCAAGCAGTTTTATCGATTGACGTCTTTATCGAACAATGGGCTGAGCTGCTATTGGCTGACTGCCTCAGCTTCCCCCACAACGCAAAAGGCAAAGCACAGCCGGTAACGCACTACACACGCACACACACAGCGCTTGGTCCCGAGAAGGCTAGGAAATAGGTTTGAATTTAGCCAATGGCTGACAGCTTTAGTTTCTCCTTCTTGCTGATTGGCTGCATACGCGTGCTGCTGATCAGCTGTTTCTCTCTTTCATTCGCGCGTGAGTTTTCTAACGTGGTTGTTTATTTTTACAATATTATTTACACCCTACAATGCCATTCAATTGCCCTACACCTCCAGCATCTGGCAAGGAACCTAAGCGCCAGAAAAAAGGTTATGACCCTGCATGAGAAGGTACAACTGCTTGATATGATAAAGCAGGGGTGTGCAACAGGCGGCCCGCGGGCCACAACCCGGCCCGCCAAGCCATTTAGTGTGGCCCTAGTTGTTGTAATCTAACCATGTGGCCTGATCTGTAATCCAACGCAAATGGAATATTTTTAAAAGCATCGATCCTACGGGATTCCCAGGCTTCGACTCGACAAACTTCTAAAATTATCTCTGCTAGAGAGGAGCAGGCCGAATTCGATTGGTCGGCCTCCTTAGGGCATGAATAGGTGACGTGCACTAGCACTATTGTCTACGCCTCAACGTCATGTCCTGAACCTCGCCTTCGCCCGCTGGCGACAATTTTCCCTAACCTCTGCTGTCCGTCATTCATTATTGGTGAAAATTTTATTACCTTTTACAGTTACTACAAGAGATTGAAGGTAAATTGATTATTATTTAGCATATTGTTGTGACTTTACTGAATTTATTAAAATTTTTGCTTTCAGATGCATCTGATTCTATGTACAGTGTGACCTCGTTATTCGCGGGGTTACGTTCTTTACCCTCCGCGAATAGCGAAAACCGCGAATATTGGACGCAGTTTTAAAACGTATATGTATGCGATTATATATTATATGAAATGCTTCCCAAACACTAATGATACTTATACTCATTGATGCAGTAATAATGTAGCAATATTGCATACTGTTATGTATTTCACTAAATTGTACCGTGCGTTACCGGGCTGTGCTTTGCCGTTTGCGTTGTTGGGGAAGCTGAGGCAGTCAGCCAATAGCAGTCAATCTTGTTTGGTGAAGACAATTTGTAAAAACGGCTTGATTGAGTAAATACAACAGAAATCTCCTCGAAAAGCCCTTTCAGTCTCTGTGACCTACAAAAACGCAGTTCGCGCATAACCCGCGAATATGCGGGGCCGCGAATGGCGAACCGCGAATAGGCGAGGTCACACTGTATTTTGCTATTCTCAATTAATTTAAGTACCGGAAGGCTATGATCGGGATGCCAATTTAGAAACATGTGTTTCTGTCCATAAGAGGTTCCATGTGTAAATAAATTCTATGTTTTTTCTACTTTGCTATTTTCGTGAGAATAATTTTTGTTTTGATTTCAGGGCTAGTAAAATGTCAGCAGTTAAGAAACGAAAATTGATGATGAGGGAAGGTTATTCAACAGTGAATGGTGCACAAAATATCTTGTTGTCCCACATAATCAAGGTGTTGTCTGCCTCGTCTGTCAAACTACAATTGCAGTCATGAAAGAGTACAATATTAAGCGACATTACGCAACTAAGCACTCCTCCCAGTTTGATGAAATTGTTGGTCAGGCACGAAAGGACAAAATTGAACATTTAAAAACATCCATTGAAAAGCAACAAGGTGTTTTTACCACTTTCAAGAAAAATTCAGAACTGGTGACAAAACTGAGTTTTAAGCTTTGTGAATGTATGGCAGAAAAGGGAAAGCCTTTCAGTGATGGAGAATTTATTAAAATTGTTTAACAATATTCACAGAATATGCATGTCCAGAGAAAAAATATTTGGTGGAGCAAACTAGCCTTTCCCGCTTTACTGTCTCACGCAGGACAAAAGATCTTTCAGAGGACATCAAAGAAACTTTGAAAGAGAGATTGAATTCGTGTGAAGCTTTCAGTCTGGCTTTGGATGAAAGCACTGATATCAATGACACATCCCAACTTGTCATTTTCATCAGAGCTGTTACTGCAGGCTTTGATGTTTTCGAAGAGTTTTAGATATGGCAAGCCTTTCCTCCACAACCACAGGACAGGATATTTGTGAACAAGTGCTTAAGGTTGTAGAAAAGTTTGAACTGAATCCTTATAAATTATGTGGTGTTACAACAGATGGTGCTCCTTCCATGACAGGTAGGACAAATGGATTCACCAAGAAATTTCTAACTGCAATTGGAGCACAAGACGTAGTTGTAAGCCATTGCATTATTCACCAAGAGAGCTTGTGCACCAAAGTTCTGGATTTTGCAGAAGTCATGAAAAATGTCGTCCAATGCGTAAATTATATTCGAACACGAGGATTAAATCATCGACAATTTAAAACTTTTTTAGATGAGCTGGACAGTGAGTATTCAGATGTTTTGTACTTCTCTGCTGTACGTTGGCTTAGTAGAGCTGCTACTTTGAAGAGATTCTGGAATCTGCGAGAGGAGATTAAGTTCTTCATGGAGAGCAAACGTCAGAATGTGGACTTCTTGAGCAATGAGAACTGGCTGAATGACTTAGCATTCCTCACAGACATTACACAGCATCTGTCTGATTTAAACTTAAAACTACAAGGGAAAAGTCAACTTGTGAATAAGTTGTTTGAGCATATTTGTGCTTTTGAGAAGAAATTGGAACTTTTCCAGGTTCAGTTGAGAAGAGCCATATTGACCCATTTTACATGTCTTGCAACCAGGAAACTGGAATTTCCTAATCTGGATTGCACCAAATATGGAACCAGTGTACAAAAGCTGCGTGATGAGTTTGCAAACAGATTTCCAGATTTCAGACAAACTGAAATTAGATTGAAATTGTTCGCTCAACCTTTTGATTTGGCAGTGGAAGACAGTCCTGATGATTGCCAAATGGAACTCATTGAACTGCAGGCTGACATGGACACTAAAGGAAATTCTCTGAAAACAGTTTGCTAGACTTTACAAACTCTGTGTACGTGAAAAGTTTCCCAATTTGTCCCGTCATGCACAAAGAATTGCCTCCCTTTTTGGTAGCACCTACTGCTGTGAGCAATTTTTCTCCAAAATGAAGCTCATCAAAACCAAATGTAGAAGTCAGCTGACTGATGAACATTTGACCAGTCAGTTAAGAGTGGCAACCACTTCTGTCAAAGCTGATATTGACAAGCTCTGCAAGGACTCTAAATTTCAAGTGTCGCACTAAAATGATCACTCATGCAAAATATAAAATATTATTGCTTGCATTTTGAGAATTTTTTTTAATTTATTGTGCATGTACACGAATAAGCTTGTTTTTTAAGTGGCCCCGCTTGATTGATGAAGTTGGTTATATGGCCCACCGACGAAAAATGTTGCACACCCCTGCCTTAAACGATTTTTTTCAAAGAATTTTCTCACAAAACCATCAACGTAATTTCACAAAACAGAATGCTAAAAAACAATCTTACAAAAAGAGACATTAATTCCATTAAAAACTCACCACCTCCCTTTAACCTTAGTTTGCTGATCAAACATACAAGACATTTCAGTGGCATAGCCCCATAACCTCTACTGGAGCTATGACTCAGACCTTCCTTCTTCCTCAAGTGAACTAAACAGGCACTAGCTGGATTATTGGCACCAGCCAGTGAAAGTGGATTTTCTCGAGGTTCTCACATCAAAGATCCCAGCCACCCTACTGCACTATATCGGCCGTCAATTTTCTGATACTCGTGCAAAGAGGTTGCTTGGTGCTGGGTTGTCAGTTTTACGTATTTCTAGCCTGCTTATGATCTCACTAACCTACTATCAGGATGATCTTGTTTTACATCGTTTTTTTTTCCCGGGATTGTCGATCAAACTCTCAAATCAAGAGTGAAATGAAGAGAAAGTTCATCTTTCTGAGCACCCCCGCTTATCTCTATCTCCTCTGGGGATGGAGAATTTTAAACCAAAATAACTGTTGGTATTTTGTTGTATCTAAGCACGCCCTCTACATTCCTACACTCAATTACACAACCCCGTTCAAACATGTGGTCAGCTGACGGTCAGTTACCTCTTTCTTTCTTTGTGAATCTGACGATGACCGAAGAAGGTCGAAACGTTGTTTGCTTCTCTACATAAAATGTTCTCAACCCATGGATCTTCTCATCATCACAGATTATTATTTCATCACAGCGATTGTACGAGAAGTGTAAATCTTTGTTTTCTTTATGTATTTGTACTTATCTATGTAACCATTATTTCTGAACTAACATACATTACATCACTCTTAACAGTACACGCTCATACGATCATAAAGAAACTAGGAAACTTAAACCAAAGAATTATCAATAGAAGAAATGATTATTTCATTTAACAATGTAGAAAGGAACAACTAGCCCCTAACTTGTCCAAAATTTACAGAAAAACTTCTTGAAGCCATGTTGAACACGAAATACAAAGAACTACATCACTTACAGAAACAAAAAATGAACCTAGACCATCAATGGCATGATGCATTAACCTGTTCAGTGCCATAGACAAGATAACTCGTTCAAGTCAATCGGTAACACAGTGCCACGGACGAATTAATTCGTTCACAATAATACCTAACTTCAACACTAGATGTCAGCACCTTACATGCATTTGACCTACTCACAAATTGTTTCACTTTCGATCCAAAATGATGTCACGAAAAAAGTTACAAAATGAGAACAATTAGAGTTGTATTTTGAACTTGGTTCGAAGTTCAAAGAATGCAGTAGCGATTCAGAAGATTTGGATTTTGAAGATTCTTTGAAAATTACAGAAATACAAGGTTCAGATGTTAGTGAAGATGATGACAACTGGCCATCAACCAGCACTGGTAAATGGGCGATAACACCAGGGAGTAAACGTAAAATTGCAAGTATTGGTAAGAACCAATCCAAAAAAAGTGCCCTAATGACAATGATTGGAATGCTGAATCATTTGCTGCACCAGTTATAAGCCCCTTCTCAAGAAATCATATTTTCAAGTACAACAATTTGAGCCAAGAATCAAAGCCCTTATATTGTTTTCAAAAGTCTTCCCTCCCACAATTGTCAACAATATTGTAACAGATCAATAAATATGCAGAAACTACGAAGGCCCTCGCTGATTTGAAGGAACATTCTAGAGTAAAATAATGGAAGCCACCTAGAGAGAAGGAAATTTATGGGTCTGATAATGCTAATGGGTATAGAAAAAAACCAACTATTTCCATGTACTTCAGCACTGACCCTTTGCTTGCCACACCCATTTTTGGTCAGTGCATGCCAAAAAACCAGTTTCTTTTGCTGCTATCGATGCTACACTTTACTGACAATACCCAGGAAAATATTGTTGACCAAAGAAGGTCGAAATGTTGTTTGATTCTCTACAATAAAATGTTCTCAACCTATGGGTCTTCTCTTCATCACGGATTATTATTTCATCACGGTGATTGTACGAGAAGTGTAAATCTTTGTGTTTTCTTCATGTATTTGTACTTATCTATGTAACCATTATGTCTGAACTAACATACATTACATTACTCTTAACAGTACACGCTCATACGATCATAAAGAAACTAGGAAACTTAAACCAAAATAATATTTGTTGCTCATTTTCTTTGTTTTAAAAATTACTCAATTTGGCTGAAAGAAACCCAGCATAAGAGCTGCCATACCAGCTGAAATACTTGGCAGTCAATACGTTAAATCAGAGATCTATGGACGTATAATGGTAAGTCATAACAAATCATAACAAAAACACAACAAAATCAACACTAGGAATGACAGAGACAAAAACTAGAAAAACTAAGATGCAAACAACAAAAAAGACACCAACATGACAAACCGTTGACTAACCTCATAATTAACAGATCCAAATGACAATTAAACTCAGACTAGATACATATACTCAGCAAAGGACTCAACTTTGCAATAACACCTAGGTACATTCCAACCTTAGAAATTAAAACGTTTAGAAGACCTAGCCTAGAGACTTGTGATACTTTCCACAGAAAACAAAAACAAGAAAACAACCAACAGAAAGAAGACAACTTCGACAAATATATTGACATCCAACAGCCACACTTCCCAGAAAAAAATTAAAAATTTATATTTTCCAGAAGCACCTAAAAACATCTTAAAAGATTTTTTCAAAGAATTTTCTCACAAAACCATCAACGTAATTTCACAAAACAGAAAACTAAAAAACAATCTTACAAAAAGAGACATTTATTCATTAAAAACCTAAAACACGACAAAAACATCAAAATTCTTAAAGCAGATAACGGAAACACTATAGTCATAATGAACACAAATGAATACATCCAAAAAATGAACATCGTGTCAGACACAAAGAAATTTAAACAAATACACACAAATTCAACAGACACACGAAACTCAACTATACAAAATAATACTACTAAAAATGAAAAAAGCCAACAATTTAAAAAACACTATTACTTCCTATGCAAGACCAACTTACGGACACCACAAATATACGGCATCCCCAAACTTCATAAACCAGATTGTCCACTACGACCAATAATGTCCACATAATTAATCATTTAATTACAATCTTGGTAAATATATAATGTGTACATTCTCCAAATATGTAACATCAGCCAGCTCATTCAAAGGCTCTTAATTTCGAGTCTAATCTTAATCAACTCAATCATAAAGGCTTAATGACCAATTTCGATGTTACATCCATCTTTACAGAAGTCCCAACTGCTGAAGATAGCCTTAGAACTCTATATCCGAGACCCTAACCCAACTATAGACATTCCCAGTAACCAGTTAGCAACCCTCATAGAATTCACCACTATGAAGACAAACTTCATTTTCAACAACGAAAACAATATACAAACAAATGAACTAAGCATGGGCAATTCAGTATCACCAGTTCTAGCCAATATTTTTATAACACAAGTTGAAACATAAGCAGTTAACACAACATTACATCCACCACTATACTGGTACAGATATGTAGATGACAATTGTGGATTCACATCTATAGAACACACTTAATTTTTTCAATCACATTAACTCTATACATCCCAACATCAACTTCACATGTGAACAGGAAAAATGCAATCAAATATCATTTTTTAACCTCAAAAGTACAAGAACTAATACACAATTTAAAACAGAAATCTACTGAAAAATTACCCATTCTAGAATGTACATTCCTTGGGACTCAGCACATGAAACATAACAAAAACTCATACTAACAAACCAAATAAACAGAGCCATAAAACTATGCACACCAGATTAATGACAAAATCAATGACAAATTAGACAAAATAAAACAATACTTCAACATCAATAAGTTTCCTCCATAAACCATAGAAAACATTATATGCACACACACAAAAAGCAAAATCAACCAACAAAAGTAAATATATCCCACAAATTAAAAAAAATCACAAAACCATATACTGCTGCCTACCATATATTCAACATCAGCAGCAAAATAACCAACATTTGGAAAAAACTAGTAACAAAATATAACATTCCATTTAATACCAAACTTATTAAAAAAAACAGGCACAAAACTGAGGTCTATAATGTGTAAAAACTACAATGACAAACACCACACCAACATTATTTATAAAATACAATGTGATAACTGCCACGACTTCTATATTGGAAAAACAAGTGGAAAAATGGAAACCGGATTAAAACATTGTAAATCAAATAAACACAACATAACCATAAAAAAACACCCAAATACTAAATAAAGAAACAAACATAAACAAATGCAAAATTATAGAAGCCTTATTTACACAACAACTCAAGCCTAAAATAAGCCAATACAAAGGAACACCTTTATACCTATATTAATCAAATCTCTAAGTATGCCCTCTACATTCCTATATGCAGTTACACAACACACTTCTAACATGTGGTCAGCTATTGGTCAGTTACCTCTTTCTTTCTTTGTGAACCTGATGATGACTGAAAAAGGTCAAAACGTTGTTCGCTCCTCTACATAAAATTTTCTCAACCCATACCAACTGTTTTTAAATATATATTTTTCTGGTTTTCTCATCATCACTCTTTGATTTTTGAGATCTGCTGACTACTTCTATAACGGAATCTTCTTGTGTTAAATCATGATTGCCAGCAAAGTGATTTTCAGAAGATGTGTTCACAGAGGTCTTTATATCTAAAATAAATAATGCAGATGTTAAAACACAGTTATTAATAAATACACCATATATTATTTTAATGAACTCCTATAGTTTAAAAAATTAGAAAACACAATTTCTTCAATTTTCCGTATAGCATCAATAGCATAAAATGGAGATAACTGATCACATTCAAAGGAAGCTTTTCAATTTTAACAGACACTGGCACAATAAATAACTTTACTTTTAACTAGTAATTCCACGACTGACATAAATACATTTTTCTCAGTTTGTTGATATGTTGTGCAAAGTTGCATGTAGGCTAACTACATTAGCCATACATAATATGGAAGTTGTAAACTAGACAGAATATAACCAATTAATATCACCCACAGGTAACTCTTTTCATGTAAAAAAGTGGGGTTTGACTGCCACTCTTGTATCACACCCACAGATACAAAGTGTGCTGCACAGTTTGTTCTTTTTCTATGATGGAAGATCAACCACACTCCTGCATGTTAATCATTAGGGAATCACTGATTCATTCTGAAGATACATTATTTTATTACTTGAAATGGTAATTATCATAAAATGCTTATAACTCTTCAAAGTGTTGACCAAGAAAAACACATTTAAATTTCCTTTTCAAGGTATCTATATGCAAAATTAAATATTCAGAAATGTCACGATTTTCATAAAATAAAACTACATCAGTATGTTACCTATTCTTTTATCAAATTCAAGACAATCATCTGTCTCTCTGCAAGACACAACACAGACACTGTCAATTTCTTCAGAGTAGCAGACACAACCAACATTAGATAACCCAAAATTGATTCCAGCAATCCTAAGAATTAAAAGTAGTCCTAATTATACCTTTGATATCCTTAAACACTTTCCACTAGCCAGATGTCCTGTCTATCATATTGAAACAATATGGTCCTCCCACCATGTTACTGTCTCTCAACAGCAATGGTAATGCAAAGTTGTGTGACAAAACTGACAAATAATTTTAAAACTTAACCAGTGGCTGCTTCCATGTCAGAGAATTAATACACAAGTAACTGTTGGTAAGTTACTTTATTAATAAGTAACTACAATGTTCTTCCTCTATAACAATTAAACCACATAATTTTTACTTATTTTGTGGTCATTGCCAGTGATTGTGTGTCAATTTTTCTTCTCAGTATTGTGATTCCTGCATGAACATGTGAATCTGAGACACAAGCAAAAAAATAAGTTTTTTACAAAGTAACTAGAGATACTGGTGTACGATGTGAGACTTTATATTTCTTCTGTTATTTTCTTTACCAGTTTAGTCTAAGTCACTCAAGTCCCATAATATATATATATTATATTGACCTTCCAGTGGTGCTTAGCTAACATTACATGACTTGCATTGCCATGATACACATGCACACAGGTTACCATGTCCATAAACTTTAGTCCTTACACATTGATCCTGTCTTGTTTGTGTTTCAGTGGAATAGTATTTTGTAAAATACAGTCATATTTCAATTATTATACATTATATATAGATTATTATATTTAGAAATATGTTATTAATCTTACTTTTCTTAAAATGCAAAACAATAAATAAAGAAACAAAGCAAACAGGTCTCTTCTAGCTAGAACCTTTGAACCCATTAGCAAGCAATGTTCAGTAGCAACTGAGCCTTTAAAATTTTGCATGTGCAGAATATGAGACTTTTTTAAACTTTATATATACAGTTGAATAACCAAAAAATCATATTGATACCATAGAATTACATTAATTTATTTAGCTTAGTAACTAAAATGAACTTAGATTTAAACATTTTATGAAACTTTGAGTAGACTAAAGACACAACCTACCTCCTTGAAAATATGGATTAAAAGAATGCAGTAGCTTTTTCAGATATTAAAATAGCTGAAAACCACAAGAAGATACTAAGCTGTTGACTAGTTATTCACATGTCACATATTGAAGTATACACAGAAGACCATTTTCAAAAATGGAAGGAGGTAAATAGAGCCACTGTGGTTGATTCAATGCATGTCATATATCAACAAAATAAAAAGATGAATTTTTATTTTATATTCTACCTTGTCAAAATTTGTAATATGAGTTATTAATTCGTAAAAAAAACTATAGACAGTATTTTGACATCACAAACATCTAATTGCACTGAACATACTACATTACTCACAAATATCAATATTTCAGTGTGTTCTTTTAAATCTTGTTCTGACAATTTTACAGATCACAATGCAGGATATCTTTACTTACCAAATGTATTTCCTAATTCAGAACCAGTTTGTTCCAAATCATCAAATTCCTTTTCTTTCTTGACATTTGTAACACTGTACTTTGAACCATCCAGATCACTGTTCTCATCATCACTGAATGTTGAAATAATATCTTCTTGTAGTAGGTCATGAAGTTGCTTTCTTTACATTAACAAGTTTGTTCTAAAATCAAACATACATTCGAAATGTCAATGAAAACAACTAGTACCATTACTGAAGCAGGAAAACACATACAAGGTATTCAAAAGTACCAACATATAAACCATGATGATTATATATATAAAGCTGATATTTTAAATTCTAGGAATTTGTATCTAAGGTGCGTTTTCAGCAAGACAGAAATTCATTGATTAAATGACCAATATTAGTAATATTAATAAGAACTTAAAATTCACTCTTGATTGTCAACACTTGACAAAAATAGGCCTATCTGAATTTGTGTTTCTTTTATAAGTGAATAACAATAATGGCAGCTAGCCAATAATGTTGAATGAGGATTACAGAATAGGTTACTCCACCAGCAAAGGCAGATCATTCATGAAATGTAGAGAAAGGCTGCACACTTGATTTATTCAAGACAAGTTATGAAATTAGTATACCTCTTTTTCAGTATAATACCCAAGTCATATAAAACAGTTTGACATAAAATTTACCAGAGTTTGTCAACTGTCATTTTGAGCATAAGGAAAAGTTGCCAAAACCAGGTGTAAACTTTGAATAAAATTATTTATGTTAAAAAAACTTTGTCAGAGAAGACCTTGGACTGAATGATTAACTCACAAGTAAAGTCAACACAAATTAAGTCCAGTAAATTTGGCCACTATTCAAATTCACTCACAAATATTGATCCAATTTCAAGATGCTTTGATAAAAGAATAAATGACAGTAATATTAATAAAAACAAATCTTATTATGTTTCACACAATGTGAGTTACACAGCAAAGTATGACACTGGTAATCATAATGAGTAAACATGTTTGTGTGATGGTAAATATTTAAATGACATATGCAACTGTATTGAAACTTACACACTAAAACATATTTTAATTCACAATATAAAGTTTCCTTATAATTCCATTAATAACACATTCACCCCATCATTTTATACTGCATAATGTATTTGGAGAAACCCATATTGTTAAACAAGTTCTTTCACTACAAAAATGAATCAGTGTATGGTAGTTAGCTATATTTTCAATTTTTTTAGTTTAGATATTAGCAAGATGGTGCTAGTTTAATATCTAGAAATTTGACTAAGCCTCAAACATTGGAACATTTAGTTATAAACACCAGTAAATAGTTCATTCAGGGCTAGTAAGAGAGAAGTATGTATTCGATGGGTTATCATGTCTGTCATGTTATTCAGTTACTTTGTGAGTTAAGTGTTTATTTTATTGAACAAATCTATGTAAGTTGTTAAGTTAGGTGTACATCTCAGTTTGTGTTGAAATGTTGTATTTGGAATTAAGTTAAAGTTTATGCTGAGAAGCTTATAAAATTCGACCTACAACTTACATGATCCAGTCCATGTATCAAATACAAATAAATGAATTTCTTTAGTAACATTGCTATAGCCATGTTCACTTCTATTACTTTTACCAAATACTCCGATATAACAATAGCATCAAAAATGAGATTATTTTAGCAAAAATAAAATTTGACTAAACAATTTGGAAACAGCAAAAAACTAATAATAAACAAAATTGAAACATCATTTTAATGATAAAAATTCTAAGAAAGTGAAGAATTGAGACAAATTTAAAAGTTAAGAAGAAACTTGTCAAAAATAAAAAAACAAGAAAGGAGACAAACTAAAACTTAAAAGAATAAAATGGAAAAATTAAAAAACGCTAAAATAAACCCAAGAGCTAGGAATTGGGAATTTAAGAGAAAAATTGAGAGAAAGATTTGCTATTTAGTGGTCAGTAAAATAAAAAATAAATCTGTTTGGCAACAGGATTGATGAAGTTACTGGATGCACACAGATAGATTACAATATGTTCAATGAAAACAAAGAAGGAATCAACGAGATATAAAAAGGCTGTAATGACCAAACTGAAGATGTACAACTTTAATGAGGCAAAAAGAACACCAATGATAGAATAAAACACCTGGGAAATGAACTGGTAAATTCAGAAGGTTTTCCTAATTTTCTGTTTGCTCCACATGGAATGATTGGCACATGATGAGTTCATACAATCCATAACAGAAGAAGATATAAGAATTTGGCTGAAGTAGGAGTATACATTTAAGGGAAACAGTTGGATTGTCATAAAAGTTTCATTAAAACATGAATCTCATCCAACAGTCTACATGAAATGAAACAATTAGTGAAACAATGAATTTCACAAAAGTAACTTGAAACAACATATTGCTAAAAATTGCAGACAAAACCTGTAAATAAAAACAACTTATTCCAAAGGATGTCAGTAAAAGGCAACATTTAAATATAAGAAATTTAGCCATTACTGCCGAGATTGAGGAATCAATGACTTAATATACAAAGGAAACTACACACTAAGGATGAGTCTTTGAGCCTAACCAGATCAATGGTACAACAAAAGGCTTAATTAGATATCAGGATAAAAAAATTAGCTGGACTTAGTGGAGTAACTTAATGAGATAAGTTCATTACTTCTTGAGCCTAAGGGTTTACTGATGGGAAGCCTATCTGGTATATTCATCAAACTGGTTCTGCAGATTCAACCAGACAACTCCACCTTGTCATGAAAAGTAAGAAATATCCTCCAGTGATGATGAAAGAAGAGTGAAGCAAACAGTGAATGGATATATAGTTTCAGCAGGAGAAAAGTTCTAAGTTACCCTTTGTACAATGTTGCTTCCCTACATTTCATCACATGTGAGTTACTAACATCAAACAAAAGTGCATATTGTAAACTGACTTCATACAGACACAGATATGAAGTTAGGTTAGTTTTAAATAACTTTACGTTCTATGACCAGAAAATCCAATTACTACACCAGAGATTGAATTCTAAGTGAAAACAAAGAGGACAGTTATTGTACCATCAAAATATCTTCTCCACTGACCCCATGGCTTTGGCCAAACAGGTAATATAGCTCATAAGATTGACAATGTAGATGCAGTCCCAATATGTCAGTTAGCCAGACATCCCAAACTTAAAAAAAAAAAACACATTGAGGCTTTCAGCGAGTTAGAAATCATGATGAAATAATGAATGAAAAAGCAAAATGTTACTCTTTGCACACAGATTTACAGTACTCATTTTCAACAGGATCTTAAAAGCTGATAATGAAAAAAATGCAGTCAATGAAGCAGGTACAGAGAAAACAACATTACTGTACAAAATGGATTGTGGTAATTCGTTGTTACCATTTGGATCATATAATAATGCTCCTGCTACATTTCAAGATTAATTGAACATGGTCTAGTATTCTAAAATAATGTTTATATTTACAGCAATATAACAATTGTAGATTTATATACATATACTAAATTTTACAATAATGATGGGTATTGTCAAAATATACATCTTTTGCTAACCTTTACTAATAACAATGATAATAAGAGCTACATTGGATATCAACCAATACACTGAAAGTTCCACCAAGAAAAAGAGTTAAAGAAATGTCAACTACCTATGCTCTAGCCAAGTCTTATCTGCTCCATCCTATTCAACATTAAAACCCAGTTTCTAGTGCTGCAAGTCCACAGACATACCACTGTGCCAATGGAGGGCTGCATAATGATGGTGGAGAATTCAAGACTCCAACAAGCAGTAAAAGGATAGAACTAGAAGCCATAAAGCAAGCTATCTTCTAGACTGTTAAGAGCAGTTAATCAAAACTACACAGTAGTACTACAAGACTAAATCACAAAAAATATAAAATTGATAATACTTAGTTCCTAGATGAATAAAACAAATATGGACAACATATTACAAGGTCATGAGTTGTAGCTAAAGGTGTTAGCTGAGAATCTCATATCAAATTTGACATTAGTAGATAAACCTATTTTGCATTAACAAGTCATTAATGGCAACCATGTAAACTTTTTAATTGACATTAAAGGGAACAAGACTGTTGAGAAAGAAATAACTACAGCTGAGCTTGGAAAAAAAAAAAATTGCACTTACAGCCTGGTATAAAACCAGTACAAAATGAAATCCCACCTATTTGTATTAACTAGTTTTAACTTCACTATTACAATATCATATTTGTGTTGGTTACTCGAATGCTGTGTTCTGATGGATTGACAGAAAATTGAGTCTTCACAATACTGAAACCTTTGATTTAAAGATTCCTCATATCCAACGAAAGATAACCCATTTTGAAACATCTACAGCAGTAACAAGATTTTTATGTGCTTCAATGAGAGAAAAATATAATTTCAAAAAATTGCATGTATGACATACGTGTCATTTGACAGAAAGATATGAAAATTACTGAATGCATAAGGAAAAAAAGGTACAGCCCCAGTGAAGCCTGTGTCTATTCTGGGCTTTCGGAAGGTGACTGAACTAGAAACAACTTTTACCTTTACCATTTCAGTGTAAGAATTTAAACTGTATGAATAGGTATGGTGTTGTCTTGGAGGTTAAAATTTTACTTATCTCAGAATGTTATCTGATGGATACCTCTTGAGACACATCGATACCTGTCCTCCCACATTGGAGAGAATCAGGACACAAAAGTCATGTCACAGATTGGTAGAGCATGTGTACACTTCTCATGAGAACAACCATCAGCCCCAGGAGTAGAGCACAGAATTCCAGGGAAGAGGGCAGAACATACTCATCATGCTGGCTGTTTTACATGATAGTTCATGAAATACACACATCCCTACCCATCCTCCCACATCAGGTACATCTTAATTTTTAATTGCCTTATCAAATAATGTAGTTCTGTTGTGCTAATGCATAGGGAAGGTTACTGTGCAGGAGATATGTTGCCCCCTTAGTGAAGTTGGGCTTTTGCTGCTTAATGTCATTATACAGTAGTGCAACTCACAATAATCTTGTTAAAGGATAGTGACACGTAAATCTCTAAAACAGACTTGTGAAAAAAGTAACTAAACTTTTTGAAAAGGTGAGTATCTATCAAAAATACATTCTCAGACAAGGAAAATGTTAACATTTTCACTCATAGCTCAAGCAGATCAATGACCCATTGAATTAAAGATGTGAATCCCATGAAAGTCTCAATCAGGCATAAGAGCAGGGTGAAGAAGGTAGAAGAGAAACAAAGTGTGGAATAGAATGAAGAGAACAGAAGAGGAAACATTTGGTTGTACCAGAAAAAGAAAAATGTCAAGAGAAAAAGGCAGAAAAGTGGTTATAGAATGAATGCCAGGAGAAAAGTAGTAGTAGAAAGCCTGATGACAAAAGATATGCCAAAACTGTGACTAGAAAAAGGAGGTGGAAGGATGACAAGGATGTTAAGAGAAGAGTGACATAAAAAGTTCAGCCCAACAATTAACAGTTTGGGCAAATTACATGCTCATACAAGAGTGAGAAGGGAAATTAAAAAAAGGATCCCAAATGCCAGAAGTCAGTCAAGACAAGAGAATGAAAGAACATCCAAAAGTATCAAGCAGTGTGTAAGAATTGACATAGATCACAGTATAGCCTCCTTCCCTATACACCAAATAGCCACAGTAAAGAAAAGAACAGGAAATATCCAAAAACAAACTAAAGGAAGAAAGTAGTCGGAGAAAAGGAATACCAGTCCAAGGTTGTGAACATGAGAGACAGAGGTCAAAAGATGTCAAGGAATATAAAAGGGGTCAACATTGAGTCAAAGGGAAAAGAAAGGAATAGGAAAACATCTACAAGAAGTACAGAAAACAAAGGAAGGACAACCAAGAGACATGTAGAAAGGTATCCAACACAACAACATGCACAAATGCGAACTGGGTGAGAAAGATTGTAGATAGGGATATAGGGAAGTGAAAAAGAAATGGAAAGAGACCAAGGTGGAAAATTTTAAAATGTTTGTAGAAAATAAGACAAACAGCTGATGAAGTGCTAGGTACATGTGTGATAGTCATTGATACAAAGAGTGATGAGTTATACAGTTGTATGCAGATGATAAAATAAAGAGGAAGTCTGAAATTGAGAATAAGAAAGCAAGTTATAGAAAAATCTATATGAGGAATATAGAGAAATTATAAAGAGAGAAATTAGCATGATACTCAAGCTTATTAGAGAGATATCAAAGACAGGTAATTGAGAAAAGGAAAGGAAGTAAGACTACACATCAAGATAATACAAGGCACAGGAGATAAACAAGGCATTTTGGGTATGAGAAAAAACTAAGATAAATAAATACTATAAAGTCTAATGACAAACAGGAAGAAAAAACAAAATAAACAAAAAATCTCAAACAATAAGGTGAGATAAAAATAATAATAAGAGCATAGGGAATGAATAAGAAAAGGAACAAAACTAAAAACAAAGTCCTGAAAGATACTGAAATGGAAAGGCTGACTAAATAATTATAATAAAATACCACCCAAAGAAAATCAGTTAACAGATGTAGTCCAATAGATAATTTCCAACTGCTGATAAAGAAATTTGGCTGATGGTATAGGAGTAGGAGGCCCATTATACATGTGGTAATTTCTAGCACATCTAAAAACAGCTGAAACTATCCAGTCAGTTTATAAGCATTCAAACGCTGCAGTAAAAATAAGGCCAAAGGGCAAACAATGTAATTCACTTAAAACCAAATATAAACCAATATCCTCTGAGAATTCACAATAAAAAATTTAAGCTTTTGAAACAAAAGCTAAAAATACAAAAATCAAAGTTTTGTTAATGATGCAAATCAAGAAATTTAACACAGACCATAAATTTTAAACACATCTCATCAATAGTGTCAAGAAGAAATAACTTCAAGTGTCAATACATAGAGGGAGTTGTGTATAGTGTATAACTATCTCACTGGTGAAAAGTTCATGCTGAATGATGCATTTTGCAGAAGAAATCTCATGATATCAGGTGAGAATGCACTAAAAGCTAGCAGCATGTAATTCTCTAAAGCAGACATATGGGAAAAATAACAAGTGTGTGAAGAGGTGTAGTATCACCTCAGAAGATCACTGTTCATATACTACATTATACATTACACTTAAGAACTGTATTTCAATGTTTCACATTACTTACAACACAATAACCAATTAATAATGCACTCCACTTCAAACACTTCATAGATACAGAGAATTAGAAACAAAATTTAACTGAAAATTTTAAACTATTATGCAGTTAAAGTACTTTTTGATTATCATAAATAATTAGTATAAAATAAAATGTGAACAAACCTTTCAACCACCTATACATACATACACACACACAAACCAAATGAAGTTCAAGACACAATTACAACTACACAATTAATTCACTCACCACAAGTATCTGGCCCAGCATGGCCAGATGGTTAAAGCACTCGACTCAAATTCTGAGGGTCGCGGGTTTGAATCCCGGTCGCACCAAACATGCCCCCCCCCCTTTTCAGTCATGGGGGCATTATAATGTGACGGCTAATCCCACTATTTATTGGTAAAAGATTAGTCCAAGAGATGGAGATGGGTGGTGATGTCCAACTGCCTTCCCTCTAGTCTTACACATTGCTAAATTAGGGATGGCTAGCGCAGATAGCTCGAGTAGCTTTGCACAAAATTCAAAAGAAAACTAAAATCCAAAATGTATAGATTGGGATCTTTTTAGGTTTTTTAAGATAAGCTAAAATAATTAACAATATAATACAAATGTTTCACAACACACACGAGAGCAGTTCATAGTAACTCATGGATAATGTAATTCAGCAGTGTAATGTTATTTATTCATTCCTCAAGTGATTAAGAACTTATAATGGTTTGGATAGCAGCTGCACATGGTTCAGAGGACAAAAACCAATAACATTTAATTGTAAATTATATATATACTATCACAAGCTTAAAGCTACTTTGGATAAACACATGTAATTTAATGTTACAATCTGAGGTCATTTTAGAAAGAAAGAAAAAGAATAATTTAGATTTTATTTCAATTTTTTTTATTGGTAGTTACAAAGTCAGTTAAATTGATAAAACCCATTTTGAAGTATGGAAAATAACAGATAAAATATAAAGTTTTACTGAAAAAAATGTTTGGATATATTTAAGGTTTTATGAATTATGCAAATGAAATTTGAGATTTTCAAAATCAGGAAAAGTATTTTTAATTCAACATGAAAAATACCTTTCACATGGATTATTCATACACAAATCTTTATTTTATTATAAACACTTCACTAAAAAATTAATTTTGTGTATAAAACTTATGTCAACTGAAATACTGCAAAATTGGTGAAGATGTACACACTACACAGAAAGCTTGAAGTATTAAATCTATAAAGACTTCAAGTGAATACAAAGAGGTTATATGGTTGGGCAAAGTTATAATTTTCCTACACTGAAAATGTTTTTCAGAAAAACATATAATTTAGGAGCTGCCTCCCAAATAGGTAATATGAAACCAAAGGATCACTGATATAAAAGTGATAGACAACCCAAAGGCAAAAAAGCTGAAGTCCTTGAGGGTAAAGGGCATGCTAATCCCCCCAAACCCTGATGTAACAGCAAGGCTAAATAATCAGCAGGAAATCAAATACCAGGAGAAAGAAGAAAGACTAAAAGTAATAAGTAAGCATTAGGTGAATAATAACTAAATGACAGAGAAAACATCACAAACATGAGACCTAATTTTGTGAAGACTGAAGCACGCCTAGGAGATACAAGATGGAAACGACTGGCAAATAAAGGAGGCAGAAAACAAAGGACAAATCCCTCATCAACCAGCAAAAGCCCAGAGGTGTTAGAGGGAGCTGTGGAAAAGACATGGGATAAAGGATGGACCATGTAATGTTCCATTTCCTGACACATAAGTAAATAAATCCATCTATTTTCAAGATGGCTGGTATGGGTATTAAAACTTTAATTACAATAAAGTACACAACAATGTATCAACCTTCTTAGGTGTTCTTCAGGTTAACAGTGATGATCTAGATTAATTTTTTTTTGTTTTTGCAAGTCATTTAGTTTTTTGTATTTTGAATTTAACATAGCTTTTAGCAGCTTCTTTCTGTAAATTATGGATGGTGTTTGAACAGTGATTAACATTGTTCTGTACTTTATTTTAATTAAAGTTCTGATACCCATACCAGTCATCTTGAAAATACATTTTTACTCCAAGTGGGTTTCTTGTTATCACAAAATAAATCCATCGCCAGGTTATATACATCTGAGGCCTTTAACCCTCGAAATGGTAATGCAAACTTCAGAATTTGAAGCACACAAAATTAACATTAAACACGAGTGCAAAAAAAGAAGCAACCTGAATGCAGGAATAAAACTAAATGTAATAAAATTCAAGAAATCAAACTGAAAATTAAACACTTCAGGGAGGGAGTAAAATAAAGCCAAACATACAGCAACAAAGAACATCTGAACTTAAACACTGCCACATGAGAAGTGAAGATTTGGTAGAGGGAGTCACATGAGCATGTCAAGCTCGTTTTGGTTAGGAGATGATGTATCATGATTGGTAGAGGGAGTAACATGAGCATGTCAAGCTCGTTTTGGTTAGGAGATGATGTATCATGATTGGTAGAGGGAGTAACATGAGCATGTCAAGCTCGTTTTGGTTAGGAGATGATGTATCATGATTGGTAGAGGAGTCACATGAGCATGTCAAGCTCGTTTTGGTTAGAGATGATGTATCATGATTGGTAAAGGGAGTAACATGAGCATGTCAAGCTCGTTTTGGTTAGGAGATGATGTATCATGATTGGTAGAGGGAGTCACATGAGCATGTCAAGCTCGTTTTGGTTAGGAGATGATGTATCATGATTGGTAGAGGGAGTAACATGAGCATGTCAAGCTCGTTTTGGTTAGGAGATGATGTATCATGATTGGTAGAGGGAGTAACATGAGCATGTCAAGCTTGTTTTGGTTAGGAGATGATGTATCATGATTTGCATGAGAGACTTGTTGGAATCTTCCAATTTCAACAAAGGGGAATGAAAGATTTGTGATACAAGTAAAGAAAAAGTTTGCATATGGAGGGCAACACTGAACAAGAATAGCTAATCTTGTGAAAGTAGGAAAGTACCATAATATATTGAAATTGACTGTGCTTACACTGAGAGAATGAATAAGAATACTATTAAAGATTTCAATATATTAATTACCTCAGTTTTCTCCATCATATTCCACTTCTTGTTCTTCCCTTGCTATGCCAATGTTCAAAAAGGTATATGAACATTTTTTTTTCCAAGGAATCTGCTTTCTCTGAACCTGGAAGCACAAATGTACATTTGTTTTTAACAATAAGACTGAATATTATCAATCATCACTAAGTTACAATAAAGTTCACACAATGTAATGATACATTACAAGTAGTTTACTGCAAAAATGATATAAAGAAATAAGGGTTCTTAAGGGTGAATATTTTAAAACAAATACCACAGTTTTTATTTTTTAAGCTATAGCTTAGTTCTACACCTATAACACAATAACTATGTCTATCATATGTCTACTTAAAAGATTTACATGCCACTAGCCAATTTCCACTCACAATTAATGTGTTTAACATGAAATGTGCTCGTACGTGATGACACCATTACATGAAAAAATCTTCCACCAACAAATGGGTGGCAAAACCTCCATGCACAGTAACTTCCCTCAATTACTTGCACTCAAATGAACTTTTTTTAGACAAGGCATATAGGAAGTGCAGTGCAAGTAGGTCAGGAGGGAATGTGTGTGTGAGTGTAGTCTATCAGAAATACATTTTCAGGTTAGTTCATAAAGTGATTCATGCAGAGTTAAATCTAAGTTTACTTAGGAGTGGGACATGGAATGTGACTGATGGCAGAGGCTCCATAGGTAAATACACCTTGAAAGACTGCATTTTCTCTTGACTAGGGTGTACTCTTCATAACTGTCACAGAGAAGGGTAGAAAGACAATATAACTATTAGAGCACTTCACACAAATGGTCAGGAAGTCATGTGTAGCATTTAAGATATAATCAAACCATCTTTACTAAACTAGACAGACATAGGCTGTAAGATAAAGGAATGCTAGCTGTTTGAGGGATGACCTGCACTAAAATAATAGTGACACCACTACCATACTTCTGACCATATTGTACAAGGCCCAAACAGTAAAGAATTCTACAAGATTCTCAACCCCAGTTGCTAGAAACTTGTGACAAAGGTCTCTAGTGCTTCACTTGAAGATGGATGATTCAAACTGGAAAGATCTGGGAGTACCTTAACCCCTAGCAGGCACCTGCCTGAAAGATCATTTACTGGAGACAGTATGTTTAGTCTATTTTTAAAATCCAGCAATTATGAATTAAAGAAGTGAGCAGTCAATTCCTTGCTGCCAGCTTTTCTTCACAATTGTTCATGGAATGGTACAGTCAGGCTTGGGCATATGAGTAATTTTGTATATTAAGGTGGTTTCGTGAAATAATACCATATCATGACAATGGGCAGTGGTATAGTCAGAAAAGGTGGTCTGAATACTTCCCATTACTCCTGGTTCAATTCATATTTTGGAAAATAAGCATACTAGCCATCTGATGAAATCCTAGTAGATGGATAGAAAAATAAAAATAAAACATACCCATCTCAAAGATTGTCATTCTTGACTCAAGAATGGTGACAAGAAAGACTAAAATCCTGCAGGTAATGAAGATAATGTGTGGGGAGTTTTCCACATGTCCACCTGGAGAATCTTGTTCAAGGGCCAGCAAAAGTGAGAAACAAAAGAATGATACAAGTGAGAAATCTTAGGTAACAAAATATGAAATCACTTTCTACCATCAATATCGAGAACACACAACAATCAGAGAGGTTTACAGACCTATCTGGTAACAATAGAAAGCGAGAGGTTTCTGGATGAAGAGATGTAGGTCACAGGGTAAAAACAGGCAATGATGGAGATTTCAAAAGGGGAGAGCTTCGTACCAAATATCATTAAACACCCCAAACTGGACACAGAAGCTGATCCAGATCTGAATGAGCATAGTGGTGAAAGATAAAAGGAAAGGAGATAGGAGAAAAAGAATGTGAAACCTTCTGAGAGGCTCAAGTATTAGAAACAAAGGACTAATCTGGGTAAAGAAAGACCTGACTGAAGTGGAATGGAGTGCAAGAATCATATACTGTGCAGGGGTCTAAATGATTGTGAGGAAGAAAATCTTAAGAAAATGGTAGAATAAAGAGCAATAATTCAACACGACATTAAAGTTGCAAGCAGTTTGATAAAGAAGGAAGGATTGGAACAGAGTTGGGAAGAAAAGACCCTATGGTAACAAGGGTAAAATCTAGTATTTTAAACTGTCAATGACCAGTAACTGTGAAGACTGACAAACTGTGGTCAAGCAACTGAGTGAAGAATACAGAAAGTGGTGTTTCTGTAAAGTGTCTTGTAGGAAAGGTGTAGTAGATACATTGACAATGAACAATCTACCACTTTCATTTACAAAGAAAGGATGACAGAAATGGGATGAAGTAACACATCAAGAAAGTTTGGCCATAAGGACAATGGATCAGGCAAATCCCATGTGAATGATACCCATGGATGCAAAAGTAACGTGCAAGGTAAAAACAATACTGGGAAGATGGGGTCTAGACACTAATGAAAGAAGTAGAGGGGACTAGGGCTGAGTTGGCCAAAAAGACACTGCCAATAAAACCTCGGTGAGGACATGAGGGAGGAATCAAAGAGGAAGACTGACCTATAGCAAAAGTTTAAATCAATCCTGGCTGAGAGTATTAACAGCAAGACCCAAAGGATGATAAAATGAAAACCAGAAAAGAATAAGCACAGAACTGAAAGGAGTAGCAGAGACATTTATAAAGGGTGTCTCCACAGTCCAGTCAAATGAGACAACCTACCACCAGCTTTGAAGTCCAGCACAAACAAGCTACAAGATGAACCTGATGGGAATAAGCCTAGAAGAGGGAGGTTCAACACCTGAAGGTAAAGAATCCTAAAGTGGATGCCTCTTGACAGTTGATAGAAGGAATGAGTGTGGACTTTTCAGAGTAGATAATGACCAACTGATCCACTAGAATAGGAAGGAAGTGTGAATACACCTAGCAAATGATAGAAGTCATATTGTAATTCAGACATACACTCCAACCCAAGAGGGAAGTTTGTGAAAAGGTGGAGCTCCAGTGACCATGCATTTTACAGCTTCTAGACAGAAAAATGAAGATCAAGCAAAACTGAGACAAGAGTTTAAAAGAATGCTTATATATATTAGATTACTCTGCTGGTGTGAGAAAAAGTTTGAAAAGTATGAGAAACCATTTGGTTAAGCAGTTTCCTGCAGAAGAACCTCCTGAAAGAAGGTAAGGAAGAGCCAATTGTCCATATAAAATTGGAATCACAGCCCCAGTTCATGTGAAGATGAAAATCCAAGGTAATACTTTGAATCTGTCCCATAGAATAAAGAGTGGGAAGAATGAAAGGACGGGTTAGAAAAGAAAGAAGGTAACATGTCTGTAAAGATTAGAAGGATGAGGGCTTTCCTTGAATGGCAAAATGGTACCCTAAAGAGACCTATATAGGGAAGAGCAACCAGTGAGTTTTGTTTATCCTTTTTTTTATTCATTCTCAAATGGAGGTAAAAAGATGTTCACTAAAAGGATGGGAGGTGGAGGCCTTGTACAGGAACCCACAATAAACTACATAATCCATGTAACATTCTCAATAGCCAACAAGCTTTAAGAAGCTACAACAGAAACAGGTCATATAACCCTCACATGACACTGCTGAAGTCAATGTCATTTCAGAATTCATAATAATCTTCAATGCCTTTGAAACAAAAGCTAAGGTAGAATTATAGAAAACCTTTGCACAGAAGAGCTACAACATGTAACATTTCAGTTTTTTTTATAATACATCAAATTTTGTTAAAGTGATGGGTATTACACAAATCAAAACATCAAATTTCCCATGCAAGTGACATTTCATATTGGTTGTTATTAAAACTGTCAAACTGTTTCTGTTTAACAAAAGAAAGTAACAAATGACAATGCTTGATTGCCACCTGATGAACTTCTGAATTATTTAGAATTTGAAATATAGAACTAATCAATAAAATACTGTTCTCATTCTTCCAATTCTCATAGTCACATATCAAATATCTCCTTTTCAGGCTTCATTAACTGTAGTCTTCACTGCATGGCTTTTGATGTGCCTTTTAACATTTTAGCTTGTTGCACTGTATTGTGAAGTACCTGTCTTCTACCCAACATTTCAACTGACTTCAAATTTGTTTTTATTTTCTTGCATAATTTTGCTTATGTAAAACCAAGTAAAACTGTCTGAATGTACTTTTCAATTTATTTGTCCATGTTATGTGCAAGGTTCCATTAGTTCCATTACAAGAAAACTGTTGACACAACGAATGAAGCATACATTTGTAAAACTAATGACTAGATTATTCTTTCATTAAGGAATCTCACTAAGTAAATTTTACAGTGGCCCCAAACTGATCTTGAAAGATTTTCATATTAAAGTTTCTAAGATGTTTTGTTTATCTTTACAAAATCTGACAAGCTTTAAGTAAACATTACAAGTCTTTTGTATTAAAAACAACTCACTTTAATGAAGTATTTACACCAACTATTTCTCTGAATATATGGACTTATAGTATTGACTTCTCTAAGTGGAGAGTAATGTTCATGTTAAGATCAATACTTTCTTCATATGAAAATTATTGAATTTCATTTGTGTAATTCCTAAAAACCTAAATAAAATGCAAATGTCTTTTCTGGTAAAACTTAACATTTTATCTGTTATTTTCTTTATTCTAATTCTATACCAAACTTCATAACCACTATACAAAAATAACATAAAACTAAACTACCCTTTTTTTCTCTCTGGAATGAAAACAAATTACATCAGCAAACTTCAGTTGTTTATCCTAAATAGCTTAAAAATTTTGTTTCAACTTGCATTTTATTGTTTTCTTGCCCTTAAACAGTGTCTAACAAATTATCCTGTCACACAAGTTCTAAATCACTCAACGTAGTTGTAGTTCATGTTACCATATTGAAGCATTCTGGGCATTCAAATGCTCCAAGTATTGAGCAGATTAGATATATGCAGTAAGATGTGTGATGTGTATTCATAAAAGTATAAAAAATGATTATATTATGGTAATTGCCTAAGAAAAGACATGTTGACAAATGTTCCCATTTATGCTAACTACAAGTGATGCTAACAAAGTAATGAGAAGTGTTATGAGAGCCTCATTAGAGAGACTGGCACCACTGAAACATTGGAGAAGTTACAGCAAATGTTTACATTACAATGCACAAAACTACCCAGAAAGGAAGTAAATACATACTTTGGTGTAGCATCCATTTCAAAAGCATGTGTGTTTGAATACAATTAAGAAGGCTGTTAATTTAATGACTTTACCTGCGACCAATGAGTAAGTGGGTTTGAGAATTGCGAAACAATTGTAGAAAAATAACAAGTGTAAGATCTACTTGTGGGTAGTTGTGTACACTATTTGGGAAGTTGTATAAGAGTACCAGAGTTTGTATAAAACCTTGTGTTTGAAGCTCAAAATTTCATTTGAAAAACAAGTTCTCCTTGAGCTCAAACGTTGTCTGTCACTAGAAGTTGATGGGCAGTTATAATCAAGCAACTGTAGTCATTGCCAGATGAATCTCCAAGGTTGAAAGAAGAGTCATGACTACTTTTTCTTGGGAACAAATGTCTAAAACTTTTAATGTCTTTTCTCCTTTATTTTAATTATTCTAACCTAAAAAATTTCTAATTTTTACCTTTTAGTTATGTTTATAATAAATACACACACAAAAAAAAGAAGTACAGTCCTTACTTGAGTATTCATTTTTGATTGTCATCAACTGTCAATGAAACAATTTTTTTTATACTAATAATACTAGTGCCCTAAATAATTTATCTAATCAAGTAATGCACTTAAGGGTACAGATTATCAACACATAAAAGCAGACAATGTCTCATAACTATTGTAATTTTGCTGGCTTTGTAAGTATTTGATAAAAGTTATCACATTCAATTAAGCTGTGTTTTCTACAGAAATAAAGTTTGAACTGGAAGTAAAACAAACAATACTTTCAGTCTGTACAGGAAATAAGGTAATATAACTTGGTAAAATTTTGATTTTCTATTGTTTATAAATAATATATTATACATCAGAGAATACTACTGATAATTTGTGGAAGAGAAAATGTTTCAGACAGGCATTGCTAAACGAGTCTAATTTCTAGCTTATGGTTCTGTGAGCAAATGAGGTTGAATATTATAATATTTACGCTTTACCCAAATTACAGTGATATCATAATAAAGTAACTTATGATAAATTCCACTCTTCTTGGAGGATGATGATAAATTAAAGGTTAGAGAATACCTAGAAAACAAATATCACAATTCTCATACTAGGAGAAACTGACAACTGTTCTTACATTTATTTATAAAATTAAAACATATTTTAAAAGATGAATAATCAGCTATATTTTGACACCTAGTTTATTCACATATCATGATAATAAAGTTGTGTAATTAAATTTTGAATATAACTCAGTAAGATCTTGTGATGTACAGACAAAGGTACTCTTGTGGAAAGAGTTACACGTATTTGAACACACCTTTGGTGAGTGCGATGAAGACATCCATCAAAACCATTTTAAGATATTAACAAAGGACAATGACAATACCCTTATACAGAAGCCACAAATTCACCAAACAGTTCTAAATGTAACTTTCTGATAATTCTGTAGTTCAGTTTCCACCTTACTACTTGTGTATTTACTTAATAATGTAATATATTAATGACAGATTAACCAATTACTTGCAAGTACAAAGTGTGTTTGTAACTCCTGAATGTATATTACACCTACACCTTCAATTATTTCCAACAATGAGCACAAAAGATCACAAAAAAATTAAAGTAAATTTCAAAATAACCAGAAATATAAGAAAAACAACCACAAATTTAAGTACTTTAAAGTAATTGACTGTTAGTTTTCAGATTTAGAAAGGCATTTTATACCTGAAGTAAGACAGTCAACTACTGAAAAACATTCTAGTTTCTAGGACTTTTATAAATTATTAAAAGTACTTTTATATACTTACATGTAGATAATGTAAATCTTTTTTCTTCATTTTTCATCAAAAAAAGGTTCAACCTTCACATTTGATACTTCCATGGTTACATCACAGCATCATCTTAACATCCTAGTCAAAGCTTGAAGCTAGACTATAGAAAAACAGGTTGACAGTTAGAACTTCAATCATGCTAAAATGTATTGCAGAAACTTCAACAAATACAAATCTGCATTATCCCAATCTGACATCTAACTCATTTTAAAATATCATTTACATTACAATTAAAACACATTTTAGTACATTAATATGTATATGATAACTTATTACCCTCAAGATATAAAATGATAATGAAATATGACCCTATTAGAACTACCAATATACTGAGTTCTAAACTTCAAACTAATAATAACCTCAAGTTTTGGTCTTTCATTAATTAATGTTATTATGCAAAAGAAAAAAGCTCAGATGGTAATAATATTCTCAAACAGTTTTAGTGTGTTCTACATCCAAATATGTATTTCCAAAGTTATCCCTAACAACATACTCCTAATGCACACTAAGTACACAAGTCAACCTAAAAAATAGTAACTTTTATTATCTTATTAACTCGGTTATTAAAAACTACAATAATTGCTAATTACTAAACATATTTTATCTCCCTGACACTTGGCTATTTCTGAAATAATGCAATTCTTGTACAACTTGATTTTGGCTTCTGAAACCTGTTTTCCTGAAAAAGTTTAAAGCACTGAACATAGAGAAATTGAGTTTTTTGTATAAACACAAAATTAACTAGATTACACAGTTGAATTACAAATTAGTAACAGCCACCATTAGAAAATACATTTAGCTTAGAGGTGGAGTAATAAAATACTAGAAAACCACTGAAGTATTACTAATTATTATACTTTTTACACATTTATTCCTACATGTAACTGTCTCAACATCTTCATTAACTCTATGAATCACAACTTGATCTTTGCTTCCATTGTTCACTTATACAAATTAGAATGTGGAAACGAATTGAAAATACTGGGAAACTGTAGATATGAAACTACTCTGTTCAGTAGCAAACAACACACTAAATAAATCGCATGGTCCAAATTAGTAATAAACAACCAATAAATAGCCCATTTCGGTAAAAACTGGTATTACTTTAGCTAATTAATTACTGCTTTACTTCATGTTCATACAGTTGTTTATAAAGACTAGATCAGCACACAAAAATGTCATATTTACATTACTGTGTATAACCTTTCGTACAGTACAATCCAAACCACATGACTTCATACCATTTTAACTTATTAACAAATTGATAAGCACGACATAAAGCAGACAGTCAGTTCATCAACTGTACGTTGAACATACAAAAAACGTATGTTCTCAAAACATACATGTTCCACCATAAATAATGGTATGTTTCCTTAGTAAAGTATGTAACCTTTAGTGTTATACAACTTGAAAATTTATTCTTAAACAGAGTTATGTTTTAATCAATGTAACGTTACGAGTTTACATATATGTTCAAGAAAATACGGTAAAATATACTAATTACCACTTCTGAATATTGGACTAATATTAATTGTTTTGCACATAAGCTTTATATTATTATCTATATTTAAAATGCCAGCACTTCAAAATAAAAAATATATAATTCTAAAGTTTAAGGTAGCTATAGCATAATAGTTTCATCAAAGTTTAATTGTGTCTTAATATTTAAGTGAAATTTGAACACACTATTTACAGAATTACCAAGTCACATATCCTTTAAAAAAAACAAATACTCCGACCCACTCTAAAACTTACAACACTAAAAAAACGCTTTAAGCTCACAACTTTTCAACCGTCTTCGGCCATCGCCAGGTTCATAAAGAAAGAAAGAGGTAACAGTCCGATAACTGACCACCTGTTTGAACGGGGTTGTGTAACTGAGTGTAGTAATGTAGAGGGCGCGCTTAGATGTTTGAATATATATATATATTTCTATACATATTTTTAAATATAGGTATAAAGGTGTTCTTTCTGAACTTGACGTTGACCGAGCAAGGTTGAAACGTTGTTCGCTCCTCTGCATAAAAATCTTCACAATCCAAACCAACCGTTTTCACATATATATTTTTTCTACAAGTGGGTTTTCTCATCATCACTAAAAATATCTTTTAAATATATGAATATTAACAATGATTATTTCACAGCTGAGCAAAACTAAAGCCTATTATAGGTATGAAGTTGCCTGAATCACTTTATATGTGTTTATGAAATGGATCAAAATTTCACTATTTCAACGAATTTACACCCAAGTTGGAAAGTTTTGTTTTTTTTTCGGACAAGCTCACAAAAAATAATGGATGTTACCGTTTTAATTATTTCACTCAACTCTTCTCTTTGGGAATCCAATGACTCTTTTATTGTATCGAAATTAATATACATAACAAACGAAGCACTACTTTAAACATATACCGTGTTTCTCCGATAATAAGACCTACCCATAAAATAAGACCTAGTGTGATTTTTGGGGATAGTTTTAATATAAGCCCTACCCTTAAAATAAGCCCTAGTTAAGAGTGGCAGGAAGAGGAAAGGAATAAAAAAATAATAATTTATTAATTAGTTTAATAGTTAGTTAACTAGTTTGTTTAAGTATTAATCAGTTAGTTTAATAGTTTAATAATAGTTTATTTTAAATGGTTAGTTTAATAGTTTTACTTTGAAACTTCATTTTTTTAATATATCAAAATAAGACATCCCCCGAAAATAAGCCCTAGTGTCATATTTTGGAGTGAAAATTAATATAAGCCCTGTCTTATTTTCGGAGAAACACGGTAATTACAGTACCTAATTTGATTACGACCCATATGTATCGAGTATTCGCGAATTCCTCTGTTGGTATTGCTGGTGCACATAAAGATAACTGATGAAGAGGAAAGAAAACAGTGTAACAACAATATTAAAGTTTTACAAATACATGTAGGGATTCATGTACGCGTAACCTACTTTGCTTTTGTGATGCAGAAAGTTTTAATGCTACAAAGAGCATTTGAAACAAGAAAGAACTATAAAACATGAGTTATTTTAAATTTAGAAAAAAAACTTTTATCCCTCCTTAGGCAAATTAGTGTAATTACGATAATATGAACTAAATTACTGTAATCATGATAATCTGTACTAAAGTTGAGATAAAGGTTTTAATTTCTAAGTTATTCAGTTTTAATAGATTAAGACTATTACCACAGTTAGCTAGGTTACGTGTGTATCGATCTTAAACTGTCTTTATAAAATTTTATTTATTTTTTTAAATTATGTTCGTATAAAGAATAGTAGACCCACAACAAGACATTTACACATCATAAAATTAAATGAACGTTTCAGAATTACACATACTTCGTCTTGAGCAAACCTATGATAATTTAATCGCGATGGTCTTGATATAATATATATAGAAGTTGTATTTATACCAGCCCCCCGCTAGTACAGCGGTATGTCTCCGGATTTACAACGCTAAAATCAGGGGTTCGATTCCCCTCGGTGGGCTGAGCAGATATCCCTTTGTGGCTTTGCTATAAGACAAACACACACTATTTATACCATTCGGTCACTCTCACTATGCGTTGGTAAAAGAGTAGTCTTAGAGTTGGCAGTGGGTGGTGATGACTAACTGCCTTTTCTCTAGGACAACCGAAATAAGAGGATTTGTGTGTGTTTTCGTATAGCAAAGCCATATCGGACTATCTACTCAGCCTACTGAGGGGAATCGAACCCCTAGTTTCAGCGTTGTAAATCCGTAGACTTACCGCTGTAATAGCGAGGGGCAAAAGATTAATAAGTATTTCACTTCCTGTTTATTTTTATGTATAATTATAAAAGCAAATAAGAAATAAAAAATAAGGATTTTTTAGGTTAATTGATGTTAGATTAAGTAAAGTAAATAATAATACAAAATAAGGTATTTCACAGGGAACGTACGTGAGCTGCTTGTACAAGTTGTAATAGCGCAGGAAGTAATGTAACTCGATAGCGCAACGTGACTTGTACATTACCCGACTGATTCACAACTTATAATCGCGCAGTCACGGTTCGAAGGGCAATAAAATTTAATTATAAACAGATGTATACTGTTACGAACTTGGATATAATTAAGATTTAAAAAATCGGTTTTATATTATAATATGAAGTTATGATAGAAAGAAAAAAGAGTAGTCTCGATTTTTGTGTGTGTGGTTACGAGTTCGGTCATATTGAGTTAGATTAGATAAAATAACGTATAAACTATCAAGTATTACTGAAAAAAAGTTTGAAGTGTAATTAGGAGGTCATAGGAATCACACAAAGGAAGTTTAATGTTTTTTAGATAAGGAAAGGTGTTTTTAATTTTAAGATAAATTACTTTATACACGGACTATTCAAAACAACTACTCAATATATTTGTGTACAGATCTCTATTTTATTAGAAATACTTCACTGAGAAATATAATTTTTTGAACATTAAAGACTTGTAATATTAAGTAAAGTACTATTAAATTTTGTAAAGATATACACAGAATTGAATCTACAAAGACTTTAATCTATTACAAAGAGATATAATTATACAATATGGATACTAGTGTATCGTTAGTTCGAAGTTGCGGAACATAACGGTAATTATTAATGCCTTTATTATCATGATTATCAGTCGTGGGAATCTATATTTGCATGTAGTGTAGATAGGATAGAGATATGTCTTTCAACAACTTTAGTCAGTCAGTTAGGTTTACAAATTTGTGGTTTCTGTAAAATTTATTTTTACCCAACTGAATTTCACAGGTGCTTTGGTGGCTTGTTAGTGTGTGTAAAGTGTCCTGTAAAGTCTTGTTTACACGCTGTTTATAGTGTGTTTGAGATTTTAATTTTTACTGCACATCTGGCCCATTCTTACTATAATTCACATGCATGTGCATTGCTTGCAAAGGTATAGAACTTTAAGACAAACCATATCATTTCAATGGAATCTAATCTTACCAGCATTAACATAATAGTGACGTTTTAATTTATTGCAGAGTTAAGTATACTTGTGTAAAATGCCATTGGACTATATGAGCTTTCATCTGGAGTATGGTTACTTAGCATAGCTTTACACTGAATATGCAGCAAAACTAATGAATGAGAAATCCTGTCAATGTCATGTGGCATCTTTATTGAATAATAATGCATGAAGCTACAGACGACATGCATTATTATTCAATAAAGATTTTATCTCACATTTCCTTATTTCATTCTGCAAATCGTTATATCTCTCCATGATGCCATTAAAAGATAAATGAAGGCCTGTTTGTCCTGAACTTATTCATTCTAATGACCTGACAACTTGTGAAAAAAAGGCTAATTCAAGGTTATATTCCTGACCTGAAAATTTTCTATAAGCACTCCAATATTGAAACAGATACGATGATGAAGTTTCGTACGTGTGTGTGTGTGTGTTTTAGTTAGATAAGAAAATGCTTCTAGCCATTTGGTGAAATGGTTCATCACAACCACGACGCATTTATTTTCACTATTACTATAGAGTGTAGAATAAAATATGTCAATAGGAACTATCTCCATCAATGCTTTTAAGATCTCTGGCACTCAACCTAACATACCAATTCTCTTACTCTCTTTAATATATTCTTATTACTCAAGTGTCCAGTGGAGATGACGAAGTGCTTCAGAATGTAGAAAGTGTGGAAGTATCTATTATAGTCCTTTGTCAAGTGCATCTTTGTCTTCAGACTAAATGCAGAAATTATTTGTCACAAGGATTTTCTTATACTATTTTTGATTTACTGAATAAATTGTTTCAAACTGTTTTATTCTGCCTGATTATTAAACAGTTCAATGTTAGAACACATTAGTTCTTCAGCATCTCTTGTAGATGTCTAATCTTAGATCACACTTCACTGTATTTCGAGTGGGTTGTCTTTACTATGCCACACTTCCTTCCTTTTTTAATATTATTTACGTTGTTCATTAACGCATACTTTTAGGATAATGCAGCAGCATTTCTGTGACTCTGTCCAATGATGTTAAAGTTGTACTTTTGAATTTTCTGGGGAAATCCTGCTATTTAGCCTTTTATATTCTGAAAAATCATCATCCATATCGGGGCTGCATGATCTGTACAAAACTTACATTTGTCCATGTGAGTAATAATGGAAATAACTTAGGATTATCACATTATTTAGTAGCTCTTTGAGTCGTATACATCCTTCCTTCATTATTTATTGCCTTACTATCGCAACCAATCCTATATTTGTTTGTTTGTTTTAAGTATATGTTGCGAAAACCTGCTTTCACTACAAAATCAATGGTATGTGTATCTAGTACGAATGGATCGTTAAGAACTGAGAAGCTTAATACAGAAGTAGTGGTTAATTATTTAGTTTGTTGTTTAGTGAAGCATCTAGGTAAGATAACTGGAAAAGCCTTAATAGTTGTTGTAGCTCTAAACTGGAAGCTTGTTTAACGTGAGTAAACGTTCTTGTAATTAACCAGTAAGAAGAATAGATTGTTCATTATTCAACCCATTCATTCTGGAAGTTATTTTAAAGTAAGCCTGATATGCCTTCCATAGCCCCATGTGGTTTTGCTATAAGAAACACACACACAGGCTTCCATAGTATATATTCATTATAGTCTGGCAGTTTCTTGACTGATCAGTGAACTGGACAGTTAAACTCTGGAATTGGTTTTGTGATAATGTGTCTGGACTAGTGCGAGAAGGTCCTGATGTCGCAGATGAGAGTCATCGTAGTGTTAACGTGTGCAAACAAAATTGGCTCTAATATTTCATATTTTATAGTAAACGGTGTTTAAGGTTCGAATTTATAATAACAGTTACTACAAAGAGTTATTTAAAATATTGGTTTATACACAAAACAAGATTAAAAACAAACAATAATCAATCTTCTATCTGGTCTGAAGCTGAATAATTTATCCTCGGATCAGGTCCCCAAGGCACAAAGTACTTTAATATTGATACACAGGTGTACTTTACATGACAGGAGTGCTAGTTATCTCTGTGTTTTATTGTTTACCATAACGAGGTTTACATGCTCACTTTTTTACCGAGGAAGATATTCAATGTTCTTATAGAAATACTAACATCTGAAGTTGAACGGTTCGTAGTGTTCGAAATCAATAAATGTTCCTTGTCAAATATCTGTAGTTTCCCGATTACTAAGCGTTAATAACAATTTTATCTTTCAAGGCTTATAGTATAGTTCAACAATGCTTAACAAGCGAAACTTGGGCACTCGACTCGTATTCTGAGAATCACGGGTTCGGATCTTCGTCACATAAAACATGCTCATCCTTTCAGTCGTAGGGACGTTTTAGTGTAATGGTCAATTATACAATTAGTTGGTAAAAGCGTAAACCAAGATTCGATGGTGGGTGGTGATGATCAGCTACCTTCCCTCTTTTAAACATATGGAAGACACGAAGGAACGAGAAGATACAGAACCAAGTACTTGTCATCACGAAAATACAGAACCAAGTACTTGTCATCACGAAGATACAGAACCAAGTACTTGTCATCACTTTCTGTAAGTGTGAAGAATGCACAAGGTTTTGATTGAATTATTAGAAGAAAAATGAGCTAACTAAGAAACATATTATCTGTCCACCTTACAAGAACTATACCTTAAATGATGTATTTGGATTGAAATTATTTTCAACATTAGATCTTAAAAGCAGATATTAGTAGGTTCAAGTCGGAAAAACAAGTAGGGAAAAAACAGCTCAAATGGTCTTTGGAAACGTATCATGCTACCGTATAGAATATATAAAGCATATTGTATACTTCAGAGTCATAGACTCTTCGTTCTCTGAACCACCCTGGAACATCACATTCATTTGCTTGATGACAAACACACAAGTGTTTGTTTATTTGTGATAAAGCACAAAGTTACATATTGGGTTATCTATGGTCTGCACACCACAAGTATTAAAACCCAATTTTTAATGTTGTAAGTTCGCAGACATACCGCTGTCGGGCATCATAAAAAAGAAAATCTTTGATTGTGTTTATGACAGGATATGAAAAATTCTGGACCTGTTGCGCAAAGATAACCTCAAAATGATACCACAAAAGTCTAAATTATTTCATCAACAAAAGAGTTTCTCATGAGGCACACTATACAGAGAAGTATCTACACACCAATTAAAAACTGACTATACAGAATCGGCTAACACCAAGTAACTAGTGTGAGGTAGGAGAAGTTCTTACTATCATTCGTTAAAGAGTTGGCGGTGGGTGGTGATGACTAGCTGCCTTCCTTCTAGTCATACACTGTTAGACTAAAGACGGCTAGCGCAGAAAAAAGCCCTCGCGTAACTTTGCGTGAAATTCAAACAAAACAATCTATCAAGGTGACATGATGTGGTTATAACAATCCTCACTACAAGAAGAGACAAACTAGAAAGTTAAATAGATGTTGGAAAGAGGCATATGTTGCGCTGAAAATAATCAATG